>NC_133787.1:13755919-13926668 GCF_003597395.2 Chelonoidis abingdonii | reverse complement strand
ATTGTGCTAGGCACTGTGCAAAAATATCATACAGTAGAAACTCAGTTACGAAAACCTCAGAAATGAAGGCTGTTCATAACTCTGAAACGTTGGTAACTCTGAACAAAACATTATGGTTGTTCTTTCAAAAATTACAACTGAACATTGACTTAATAGGGCTTTGAAACTTTACTATGCAAAAGAAAAATGCTACTTACCCTATTTTTTTTTAGTAGTTTACACTTAACCCAGTACTATACTGTATTTGAGGTTTGTTTGTTTGTTTGGTCTCTGCTGCTGCCTGATTACGTATTTCTGGTCCCAAATGAGGTGTGTGGTTGACTGGTTAGTTCGTAACTCTGAGGTTCTACTGTGAATGGCAGTCCCAACCAAAGAGCTTACAATCTAAAAGAAGTTTACTCACACGCACAAGCATTTGTGGTAGAATGTAAGCGATTACCTGTAATACTGCTACCAAAATGTCACCTCACTTCCTCGGTAGAACTGAACATGATCATCTTGTATCAAAGAATAATATTTAAAGTAAACAATCGTATGAGAACAGGTCTCAAAAGGATATTTAAAAATAATTTTCCTTGTTCTTGGAAATATTTTTATGAGAATTAATGTGTTATAAACTGTCACTTCAAATTTTTAAATGAAACCCATTTGGGCTTTTCATATGCCATATTAAACATACTTCAGAAAACCTTTAACAATAAACTATCGCACTTTACTTTTCTCATACTATTGTACTTAATTAAAAGTCCTTGCTGATTAAATTGTAATTAGTTGTAACGAAACTTGCTGATAAATCATCAAGAGAAAACAGCTTCTGCTATGTTTAAAAACAGCTTCTGCTACTGTTTTTAAAAACAATTTCTCCCTGTGTCATACATACAAATGGTTTATTCAATACAGAAATTGCATTATTTGAAGAAAAAATTATACACTGCACAATCCAATTAGTGTCACCACTATGCACAAGCTCCTTCAAAACAACACAGTTCTTTGTAAAGTTGCTGCCCTTGACATATAGGGGGCTTGTTTTCTAAGCTAGCTGTTCAAGAAGACTCAAGTCATGAAAAGCTGAAGATCATTCTTCAGAAAGACAACGTACTGCAAGAGCTAGTGATGGCACAAACTGTAATTTTTATTCTACTTTTGGATTTTCACTGTTCCTCGTGAAGTCTCTATTAGTAAAGCTCCCTTGCTTGACAAAGGTTTCACTAATATCAGAATTCATGTCTCTTTGGAGCAAAGGGAATCTCAGATGGAATATTCTTGGTCTCCAGAGGTCAGGGGGGACATTTTGCACTATTCTGTGGTTCCCCACAGAAGTTGCCTGTACAGTGCTGAAATGCTGACAGATCTGTTTACCATTTTGGGTAAGTGACAATTCACTACATTTGTCAGCTGTCCAGGAGGATCACTGAACTATACTAGTGATAAAATGGCAATCCAAAAAGAGGTGATAAGGGGAGAGATCACAGACCCTTATTTGAATTGTCTCCCATCTCATAACCCTTGTCTTTAGATCAGTTGTCTGGAACATGTGGTGAAACCTATGTTTAATGATCAGCGTAAACATGACTGAGCAGCAGTAGAGTGCTACAGACAACTTAAAACTCATATTTCTCTCTGAAAACGCACACTGCTGCCTATGTCTTAAGGCATTCAGCTTATGTGCCTGGGATCCTCAGCCACCAAAAGGAAATAGAGTTTTCCTTTCATTCACTACTGTACAGCCAGCCTAAAGGCTCCTCATGACCCAGGCTACTGCTGTCTCTGTAACTCTCTTAAAATATAGGATAAACTCATTGTTAAACCCATAAGATACAAGATATTTTCAGCTAAAAACATCCAACTCTGGCATCAAAATAGGCACCCAGATTTGAAATGTTTGACCTTCAAGAGCATCTATATGGAATAAATACACTGTATTTCAATAAAAATGTAAACTGTTAAATAATGCAGCAAATTTTGTTCAGTTCTGGTATGATAATTCACTTAAGCACCAGGCTGTGGTGCTTTTTTTTTTTTTTTTTGGTTTATTTTTTTAAAAGCACCATAAAATTGTGGCTGCTATACAGACTTCCTTATTCTCTATGAAAAAAGTTCCATAAATATTTTCAGTTCAAGTCATGTAATCTATTCAATAACTGGAAAAAGTTTATTTAGATTAAAAAAAAAACATTATACTATAGTCTGCGTCCAAAATTACTTTCAATCAGCAGAACCATAAAAGGGAGCAAGACAGAAGCAGAATGTGTAACAGTTGGTCTCTTTCAACTTTTAATAATTTTTTTTACAACTCTTTCGTGGTGATTTTTTAAGTGCATATAAATATAACAGGCCTGAACTAGAATGAGGCATATTGCAGTCCCCCATACAATTCTACCAGAGATGGATCTCCTCCTTGAGAACCACCAGAAGCCCTAACACACAGAGGGGCAGGTTATGTACTTTGACTACCCAACTACAGTCACACCTGTATGGAAAATTTATGAATTACTGGCCCAATCCTGAAAAGCATTTAAGCACATGCTTCACTTTAAATATGTAACTAATCATATTGAAGTAAATGAGATTGAGTATGGACCAGATAAGGCACTGGTCTAAATTCTTGGTTCTATTCCTGGCTATGCTGGTGACCTTGGACAAATCACTTCACCTTTCTGTGCCTCTGTTTCGCCTATTGCTCTTTAGCTATTTATTTTGTAAGCCCTTTGAAGCATACTATGTGCTTATACAGTGACTAGCAAAATAGAATCCTAATCTAGAAATATCTAGAAGCTACTATAACACAAACAACAATACTTGGACTATTCTAGTACTTGAAGTTAAACTTGTGCTTAAATACATTGCAGGAGGGGCCTATCTGATTTCCAAAACTCATAGTCTTCAAAATCAAAGAGAGAAGGGATAGCTCAGTGATTTGAGCATTGGCCTGCTAAACCCAGGGATGTGAGCTCAATCCTTGAGGGGGCCATTTAGGGATCTGGGGCAAAAATCTGTTTGGTGATTGGTCCTGCTCTGAGCAGGGGGTTGGACTTGATCAGGGTTTCTCAAACAGAGGTCACTGCTTGTGTAGGGAATGCCCCTGGCAGGCCAGGCCAGCGTGTTTACCTGCCCCGTCCCCAAGTCTGGGACAATGGGAGCTGCAGGTAAACACACCAGCTTGGCCCTCCAGGGGCTTTCCCTACACAAGCAGTGACACCTGTTTGAGGAAACCCTGGACTAGACGACTTCCTGAGGTCCCTTCCAACCCTGATACTCTATGATTCAAGGTGCTACCTTGGAAATAATTACCACAACACTGAGTAACCAACAGGGTGACATTAAGCTTGAGAGTACCAACTTTTAGAGGCTGTTCTGGTGGAACAAATCAAGTTAGCCTTCTTGTGTACTGCATACCTGCAGATTCAGGGTTACATTATGACATTTATACCAGAGCTCTGTTTAGGAGTAGGCAGAGTCACATGGACTTCAGAGGAGTGACAGAGAGATTGTCCCTAAGGCAGAGGGTGAGAGCAGTATGTTAGAGTGAGAATTCTGCTCCAGTGATTATCTTTATAGTGTATTTACCCAACATCAGTCCTTGTGTTGACATTTTTAGACATTATAACTCAACAATTAATTTGCAGTGGCTGACTCATGAATCGTCAACTACACTTTTTAATCATACTGGCAATATTTTCATAGAAACTGTGTTGTTTATGCAGTGATATGTTCCAACATGAAACCATTTTACTTGTAATCACACCATTTTTTTCCACAGCAACTCAGTTGTCGCAGGTAATGTCATTGGCATATTACAAGAAGAATATGAATACAGATTGTAATAATGAGGCAGAGTGGTCGAGTGGACAGGGAATTCAGCTGGGAGTCTTCAAGACCTGGGATGAAATCCTGGCCACACTGACGTCAATAGGAGATGCACCATTGACTTCAATGGTGCCAGGATTTCACCCTTGAGTTCTATGCTTTCAGTTGAGCCCAGTGATTAAAATACTTTATTTTGCCTAAGTATATCTGGGGGGAAAAAATCCTTCAAAACTAAACTTAATAAGAAAACTTGAAATGATGCATATATTTTAAGGCCAGAAGCAGGGCTGCCCGGGGGGGGGGCAAGTGGGGCAATTTGCCCCAGGCCCTGGGCCCCGCAGGGGCCCCCATGAGAGTTTTTCAGGGGCCCTGGAGCAGGGTCCATCACTCGCTCAGGGGGCCCCAGAAAACTCTCACAGGGCCCCCAGAGCTTCTTCCGCTCCAGATCTTCGGCAGCAATTCAGTGGCGGGGAGGGGTCCTTCTGCTCCGGGACCCGCCGCCGAAGTGCCGGGTCTTCGGTGGCAATTCAGCAGCGGGAAGACCCTAGGCCCCCTGAATCCTCTGGGTAACCCTGGCCAGAAGGGCTTATTGTGATTGTCTAGTCTAACCTTCTTTTGTGAACTCTGATTTTAAGGGGTGGGGAGTATATTTTCCATGCAGGAGAGCAACTACTAGACGAGCTATTTAGTGTAGGTTGAAGCTGAATCTAACTTACCACAAAAAAAGAGCCTCCCTTATAGGAACTCAATCACAGATTGCACTTCTGTTCTTGAAACACCTGCACAGTATGCTATTGCTTTCCAGACTGATCCTAACAGGAAATGATACCCACCAATCCCAACAACATCTCTAGGAACTGTGGGTGCACACATCCGCTCAAGATCAGGCCCCTTAATATGCAAAGATTTATCTGTAACAACTCACACAATGCAGATCTATTACAAGTTCCCCTCTGGTCATAAAAACATCTTCTGCTATAGGTTGAAGCTTGGCCTACTAGTCTTTACCAAAACTGTGTTAACAAGTACAGAAAAATGGAACTTGCATTAGGTTTTCCAAAAATCTTACAGGTAAAGAAGCTGGTTACTTCTAATGTTTGCTGCATATGTGCACTATTTCCTTTCCTGCCCACAATAAAAATGTAATCAGTATGGTGATTTTAGATGTGACCTTTATATGCATGTGCACCAACGGAGTTTACACAACAAACTTCTGGTTTTGGAGCTATTCAAGATTTTGGATGTAACAATCACTGAATCAAGAAGAATTTACACAATATCTGTAGTGGCTCCTGAAATAAGTACATGAGGTGTATAATACAATAAAAATGTTAATGAATAAATAAATTTATGTCAAGTAAATGACTCAGATTTTCAAAATTAGTTGGTGTACCAAACAACAGTGCATATTTACTAGGCATTTTAGCATTTCTGAAGCCTTTAACAGCATTCAAAGCTTGACACTCATGTCATCTTCATGTTTTCTTTTAAAATTAACTATTAACAAAGCAGCATGCCAATAGCCTCTGTGTTGGATTCGCTGAGAGCATGCGCAATGAGTGAGTCATGTACATTTCCCCGGAAGTCTGTTCTACATCTCCCAGTGAAAGTATATCTGTTTTGAATAGCAAGGCAGCCCCCTAAAAAAGCACTCACATGCTTCAACATTGCAGCAACTGAAGTTAGAATTATTATTTGAAGAGGAACAGAAAAGTATACTTGTGATAGCCACTTGTATTTTTTCATGAGAAAGTTTCACCATACTCAGATATTGTTCCATCCATTTATTTTGATCTCAAATTATTTCTCCCTTAAAGTTATCTCTGTGTTTCCTCAAACTTTAATCAGGCATTCGCAAAGGATTCTAGAAACAGTGTTAACATAAGTTAACACTTTGAGCAGCACCCTTTCTTTCCCCAACATTTCATACAGTACATCACAAAAGGCCCCAGAGGTTGGGCAAACACAGCACCAGGAAAAACACAGTGTGAAAGGGATCTTTATGTGCATGTGAGAGGGCCCAGTGCTAATAACTCAATGTGCTATTGACACATCGCAGTGCAAACAGCTAAGTCTTTTTCAAAATAGCATGAGTCACAGTGTCATTCTTAAACTTTGCATTTTCCAGATTTTGGTAATTTGTGAAACAAATTGTCTTTATATTATTTAAACACATATTTTGTGAATAAATTGAGCCATTGGGTTCCAGAGTGGTAGCCATGTTAGTCTGTATCAGCAAAAACAATGAGGAGTCCTTGTGGCACCGTAGAGACTAACAAATTTATTTGGGCATAAGCTTTCCTGGGCTAGAACCCAGTGGGGAACATCTACTCCTGACTAGCAACATCTGTTCTGAAATCCACACAAGCCACAAGAAAGGTGTGAAAAACAAATACAATTAGCAGTACTGCAACTTCTTTGACAGTATCCAAATCAAAATGTTTATTCCCTTTTAAAGTTAGCAGCTGAGGTACATAAACCTCTAGATAATCCTCTATTTAGACACTCGACAAAACTGATCTGAAATAATCTGAAAGAACAGAATGAACGAGTTATTAAAATGTCTTTCTTTCCTTCCATAACAGAGATGCACTGTCTTGAAGCACCATTTCCATCAGAACTCTGCTATAACATAACACTGGGAGCAGAAGTGGGTCCAGCCCCTGAAAAACTTCAGAAGCGCTGGTCCTGGATAGAAATCCCACTCTGCTACTACGGACTCAAAGAAGCTGTCCATTGTTCCCGACATGCGGGGAAAAAAAGCAGCGCATCTTAAAGTTATATTTTAAAAAAACTAAAAAAGATCCTTTGCCCAGATGAAAACACTTGGTTCCTTAGTAATTCTCTTGTGGCCAATGAAACGCTACAAGCGGTAACATGATGTAGCTGTTCAAAGTGTAACACATTTGTGTTTACAGATGTAAATACAACATTACAAAGCTGTGCCTTTCAGACTGGGGGGAGATGGAAATAGTCTCACAGAGCAAAAATCACAGCGGCTCTCTCATCAATGCATGCCATGGGGGAAAGTGAGCATTTAAACTTTTTAAGGACATTGTGTCCCATTTTGCAGTTTCGAAAAGCAAGTTTTAACGTGCTGGATCAGTACTTAAAATTCCCACCTCCGGATACCCCCCCCCCCCGGCATACACCAAACTCTGATACATACAGAGATATGCAATATAACAGCAATCTGAAGAATAATGAATAAGAGCAGAAATGTTCACCTTGTTGTAGCTGTAGTAACCCAAACACTGGGCAAAGTCCAGATTGGAAGGGTCTCCGGGAAGAGAGCTACCAGCTGCAGCCGGGTAAAATCTTACATCCATGCTGGGGGTGGTTTTGGTCCAAGTGCACTTCGAGAAAAGCGCTGGGAGGTTATAACAGATCCACCTTTCAGTTCCCTTCCCTGGATCTCTGCTTCAGGGAAAGGACCAAGTTGCTGGAGCTAGCGTGGGAGCCGAATCTTCCTTCGAGGCAAGGGGGACAATCAGGGGAAGGGACCGGGGGAGGGCAGAGCTGGAGAGAGAAGAAAGGCGCTGGGAAAGTGCAGGTAAACAAGGGAGAGGGAGGAGGTGGAGCAGCCCAGGTAGGTGTCTCTCTCTGCCGGGGTGGCGAGGCAGGAGGGGCTGCTATGGTTTGAGAAAGCTCAGTGCCAAGCCACAGGGTTCGCCTCTGCCTTCGGGAGCAGCTGTACACAAAGAAGCCACGCGCCCGGCGCTGATAAAGAGGCTCTCCCCACTGCGCCCTGCCTGCCCCAGGAAGGGGCTGCTGAGCTCTGCCCGGGGCTCGCTGGCCAAAGGGGGAACAAAAGGCTGCCCCGCTGCCGGGGGGAGGAAGCAGGGTCCCGCGCACCCCTCTGCCCGCAGACGATCCAAGCCCCTCGCCTGGCTGCAAGGCAAGCAGGAGAGAAAGAGCTGCCCAGCCCCGCTGTCCGGGAGGGGGTGAGACCAGGCTGGGTTGGGTGGGAGAGGGCGCTGGCGAGGGGGGAAGGCTCCCACCCCCCTCGGCTACACTGAGTGGAGTTCAAAGTGCCGGAGAAGCAGAGGAGCCGCCACCGCTGCCGCTACTGGCACCGCTCCCCAGGAGGAATGAATAAGTGAAGCGGGTGGAACAAGGGACTGGGGCCCCTCCCCGCGCCCGCGCTCCCACCCCTCCCACGGCGAGCAGCTGGCGCTCCCTGCGCCCCGGCTGCCTGCCAGCGCTCCTCCACACGGAGCCCGGGCGCACGCACAGCCGGACTACAGGACAGTGCGCACGCACGCACACTGCGCGCACACTCGGGGAGCATGTATAGGGTCAACAGGCTGCACAGACACCTGCACACCCACAGCTAGATACAGAGCAGAGACCCAGCCAAAAAGTGCGCAGAGGCTACTGCACATCTATCCATGGAGTGCATTGGCAGTGCCACACAATGTTTGCACAGATAGACACACACACCCTGCACACAGAATATAGTGCATGCACATACCTCATCCAATACCAAGTGTGGAGTGAATAGTGAAAGCCCCATGCTTGCACACAGTCACATATATAGGGTACCGCACATACCCAATGTGCACTCACAGTCATAAATACAATGCACAAGGCTTAAAGCTACAGTTGAAGTGTTATGTAAATGCTTAAAATATTAACAATGTGCACACACAGTGCCCAATGTGTGTACTGTGAACACATAAATGAAGCAAAGTGCATACAGACAGAACACACCACTACACATGCAAGTGTACATAACCTACTCAAGGTAAACATTATAATGCAAAGTTCATGCAAAGTGTACAATGCATTCATTCACACATAGTGAACAGTTTGTACATATATACACACACATGCCTACCCCTCCCCATTGCTCTGATCCATTCTTCCCTTTCCCCACATCTATTCCTCAGTTTCCCTTAATCCACATGCCCATGTCTCCCCACCTCTTTGAGTCCTTCCTGCTCCTCCATTTCCCACCTTGTTTTTCCACTTTCATAGTTGCCTCTTACTCAATCACCACTCTAGGAATCCCAGAGCAGACTACCATTTCCCTAGCAAGATCTTCTCCTTTCCTTCCTCCTCAATGCTTTCCATATCTTGTATCTAGAGACACAAGACCATTATTCATTTGAAAAAATTCTAATAATTTTCCATACTATTTCCTTTAGTTTGTTTTCATTTGACAAACTTTCTTTCCTTTTATTTATTTTTGGTCTTGTTTTGTATTCAGAAGGTATTCCAATAACTAGATGTAACCGGACCTTTCAATTCCTGTCCTATTTTCTTGAAAGATTGTAGGTGAGTAACTTCCACCACTGCATTTTTTTAAATTGCAGCTTGTTTTGTAATGTATTTTATTGATTCATAGTGATATCTTGCTAGCTGAACCTGGACGTAGAAGAAAGAAAAAGATTCTTCTAGCATAATATCAGATTAAGGCTTTCAAACATAATAGCCTGCCCACAGAATCTCTCTCTCTCTCTCTCAGATTCTTTGGAAGGCAATGTGAAAGGGAGAACAGTAATCTAAATATGTTTACTCAACCATAGTCACCACACTATTGGATCTGCTGTCACATAGAGATCTATGGAAGCTTTTGTATCCCAAAAATGTTAGCCACAGAACTTTTAAACAAGACCCTGTATGGTAGTGTAGCAGGGTGGACCCCTGCTCCTGCCCAGAAGGGGTTAAAAACAGCCCCGAAAGGGCGCTGTAGCTGGGGAAAGCAGCCTTTAGGCTGCTTTGATTGGGGAAGTGGCTGCAACTGGGGCCACGCCCCAAACGGAACAACAGGGCCTTATAGGAGGGCCAGGGAAGCCAGAAGAAAACAGTCTCTCTCTGGGCTGGTCTACACTACGGGGTAAAATCGATTTTAGATATGCAATTTCAGCTATGTGAATAACGTAGCTGAAGTCGAATATCTAAAATCGATTTACTCACCTGTCCCCACCGCGCGGGATTGATGTCCGCGGCTCGCCATGTCGATTCCGGAACTCCGTTGGGGTTGGTGGAGTTCCGGAATCGATATAAGCGCGCTCAGGGATCGATATATCCCGTCTAGATTAGACACGATATATCGATCCCCGAGCAATCGATTTTAACGCGCCGATATGGCGCGTAGTCTAGACGTGGACTCTGACTGGAGGAGGAGACAGGCCTGGCTACTTGGAAACTCATCCAGGGGACCTAGAGGAAGGCAGGGCTGGGGAAAGGCCTTAGGAGCGGGGAAGCCCTAGGCCAGCAACTCCCCAGGCTGTAGGGCCTAGTTCTAGGTCTCCTAGGTACTGGGCTTGCAGAGGGGCAGCCGGAGGGTGGGTGAAGGCAGCCAGTCCAAACCCCGTTGCCTATGATGAGTGGCTGATACTGCAGTCTGCCCCAGTGAACGTGGGCTAGATGGAGACTGGGCAGTAGCCATCTACTGAGGCAAAGTGGAGATAGAGGGTGGGGGTCCCCTGGGAAGGGGAAACCCTCAGAGAAAGGGGTGACTGCTTGGGGGCAGCATTTCATGTAAAAGGGCACCGGGTCCAGGGAGGGACATGGTGCCAGAGAACAGGTGGATCACCAGCCTGCAGAGGGCGCTCCCAGCTGGAAACCAAGTTAATTCCTCGAAGACACCAGCAGGGGGTGCCGCAGGAGTGAGTCTGCCCCTTTACAGGTAGCATTCGTATTTCTGTACAGTTGTTGTAGGAGGGGACATGTCTTGTACATCTGCTCATTTTACCCTTCATAAAACCAGATGACAGAAAAACAAAGGGTTCTTGTGACCCCAGACTGTGAAGGAGCCAGGGACAGAGAAAAGATGGATCTGTGGATCCAGAAGAAGGTTGCAGCCCCTCCTCTCCTAACTTCCAGCAGTTAGGAAGCTGAGGAAGCCTATCTTTGAGCATAGGTCCACCCTAACACCCAACTGCAAATTCTTAAAAACCCACCACCAGTAGAAGCTGGCCAGATGTGTGTCCAAAGGTGCTCATCCTCTTGAGAAGAGAGGATATTCCTATACACATGGCAGTTCTTGAAATGGTATTGTGTTCATAAGGTTTTTAATATCATTAAAAAAATAAGCAAAGGATTTCAGCACAAAATATGTTATACAAAGAAGTGCCTAGATTATTTTTTAAACATGTTCATTTTGAAAGGCTCCACAGAAAGAGGCAGCTGCAGACTTGAGGGTCCACCAGGCTAGTGTCTTAAGTCTCCGAACTTACAAGAAAATTTAGATAAGTACAATTTTCTTGCATTTTCATGGGTCTCAGGAAATGAGGGAGAGACATCTATGTGGCTGAGTCCTGAACTGCACAATTATAAGAGATACCCATACAACCAAAACCTTGGCCCACTAATTAAAGTCCCTTGCACAGTCCAAACTGACAATCTTCCCCATTATATCATTTCATAACCAAATGTGGGCAGGTCTTATATATGTATGTGTATGTACATAGGTGTGTGCACGTGTGTGTAAGAAGCTGATCCATTTTGCATTGTATAGACAGATTGGGCTGCAAACTGTAAATGACATGACCAGCACCAATCATGATGTGTCCTAAATTAATTTTTGCAGACACCTGAAAGACACATGGGATTTTAAAAGGGGGACATTGTCACAATCATGCTCTTACCAGTTTAATATTTGTTACATCCTGTGGCTCGATTCGCTCCTACTAGCACAGGGAAATCCAAATGATAGCACCCATGATTCCTTCTCATAGAGTCCACATAAGAGGAAAACCTTTAAGCACCATCTGGGATGCCACAGGAATCAGCACATCACCCCAACAGATTTTCCATAGGCCCTCCTCAGCCAGAGCCATCAACATGTTGACTGCAAACATCCCAGGAGAGGGGAGGTAATGGTTGCCTTGAGCCACTGCAACCTCCCAGCTGAGAGACTCCAGTGCTGAGATCCCTGTACCTTATTCTGCGCTGATCCCAGAGAGGCATGGCATAAGGCAAAAAAATATATGCTATAAAAAAATACTGTAATCAACTTCAGGTTCAGTCAGTATCTGCCTACTTCAAACCTCCAACAAATCAAAATTAACAGTGTAACATAAGAATGGCCATACTGGGTCAGACCAAAGGTCCATCCAGCCCAGTATCCTATCTACCGACAGTGACCAATGCCAGGTGTCCCAGAAGGAGTGAACCTAACAGAAAATGATTAAGTGATCTCTCTCCTGTCATCCATTTCCACCCTCTGACAAACAGAGGCTAGGGACACCATGACTTACCCATCCTAGCAAATAGCCATTAATGGACTTAATCTCCATGAATTTATCTAGTTCTCTTTTAAACCTTGTTTTAGTCCTAGCCTTCACAACCTCCTCAGGCAAGGAGTTCCACAGGTTGACTTTGCACTGTGTGAAGAAGAACTTCCTTTTGTTTTAAACCTGCTTCCCATTAATTTCATTTGGTGACCCTTAGTTCTTATGGGAACAAGTAAATAACTTTTCCTTTATCACTTTCTCCACACCGCTCATGATTTTATATACCTCTATCATATTCCCCCTTAGTCTCCTTTTTTCCAAGCTGAAAAGTCCTAGCCTCTTTAATCTCTCCTCATATGGGACCCATTCCAAACGCCTAATCATTTTAGTTGCCCTTCTCTGAACCTTTTCCTAATTGCCAGTACATCTTTTGAGATCGGACACCATCATCTGTACGTAGTATTCAAGATGTGCGTATATGGATTGATATAAGAGCAATAAGTATTCTCCATCTTATTCTCTATTCCCTTTTTAATGATTCCTAACATCCGGTTTGCTTTTTGACTGCCACTGCACACTGCGTGGACATCTTCAGAGAACTATCCACAATGACTCAAGATTATCTTTCCTGATTAGTTGTAGCTAAATTAGCCCCCATCATATTGGGGGTTATTTTTTCCAATATGTATTACTTACATTATCCACATTAAGTTTCATTTGCCATTTTGTTGCCAATCACTTAGTTTTGTGAGATCTTTTTGAAGTTCTTCACAGTCTGCTTTGGTCCTAACTTTTTGAGCAGTTTAGTATCATCTGCAAACTTTGTCACCCTCACTGTTTACCCCTTTCTCCTGATCATTTCTGATAAGTTGAATAGGATTGGTCCTAGGACTGACCTTGGGGAATGCCACTAGTTACCTCTCTCCATTCGAAAATTTACCATTTATTCCTACCCTTTGTTCCCTGTTTTTAACCAGTTCTCAGTCCATGAAAGGATCTTCCTCTTATCCCATGACAACTTACGTAAGAGGCTTGTGGTGAGGAACCTGTCAAAGGCTTTCTGAAATCTAAGTACAGTATGTCCACTGGATCCCCCTTGTCCACATTTGTTGACTGCTTCAAAGAACTCTAATAGATTAGTAAGACATTACTTCCCTTTACAGAAAACCATGTTGACTTTTGCCCAACAAGTTATGTTCTTCTATGTGTGACAATTTATTCTTTACTATTGTTTCAACTAATTTGCCCGGTACGGATGTTAAATTTACCAGTCTGTAATTGCTGGGAACACCTCTAGAGCCCTTTTAAACATTGGTGTTACATTAGCTATCTTCCAGTCATTGGGTACTACAAGCGGATTTAAAGACAGGCTACAAACCATAGTTAATAGTTCGCAATTTCACATTTGAGTTCTTTCAGAACTCTTGGGTGAATGCCATCTGGTCCCGATGACTTGTTACTGTTAAGTTATCAATTAATTCCAAACCTCCTCTAATGACACTTTGATCTGTGACAATTCTTCAGATTTGTCATCTACAAAGGACGGCTCAGGTTTGAGAATCTCCCTAACATCCTCAGCCGTGAAGACTGAAGCAAAGAATTCATTTAGTTTCTCCGCAATGACTTTATCGTCTTTAAGTGCTCCTTTTGTATCTTGATCGTCCAGGGGCCCCACGGGTGTTTAGCAGGCTTCTGCTTCTGATATACTTTAAAAACATTTTTGTTATTACCTTTTGAGTTTTTGGCTAGCTCTTCTTCAAACTCCTTTTTGGCTTTTCTTATTACATTTTTACACTTAATTTGGCAGTGTTTATGCTCTTTTCTATTTACCTCACTAGGATTTGACTTCCACTTTTTAAAAGATGCCTTTTTATCTCTCACTGCTTCTTTTATATGGTTGTTCAAGCCACAGTGGCTCTTTTTTAGTTCTTTTACTGTGTTTTCTAATTTGGGGTATATTTAAGTTGGGCCTCTATTATGATGTCTTTGAAAAGTGTCCATGCAGCTTGCAGGGATTTCACTGTAGTAACTGTACCTTTTAATTTCTGTTTAACTAACTTCCTCATTTGTGCATCGTTTCCTTTTCTGAAATTAAATGCAACAGTGTTGGGCTGTTGAGGTGTTCTTCCCACCACAAGAATGTTAAATATTGTTATATTATGGTCACTATTTCCAAGCGGTCCTGTTAAAGTTATCTCTTGGACCACATTCTGCGCTCCACTCAGGACTAAATCGAGAATTGCCTCTCCCCTTGTGGGTTCCTGTACCAGCTGCTGCAAGAAGCAGTCATTTAAAGTATTGAGTAATTTTGTTTCTGCATTTCATCCTGAGGTGACATGTACCCAGTCAATATGGGGATAATTGAAATGCCTCACTATCATTGAACTCTTAATTTTGATAGCCTCTCTAATCTCCCTTAGCATTTCATCGTCACTATCACTGTCCTGGTCAGGTGGTCAATAATAGATCCCTACTGTTATATTCTTATTAGAGCATGGAATTACTATCCATAGAGATTCTATGGAACGTGGATTCATTTAAGATTTTTACGTCGTTTGGTTCTACATATTCTTTCACATATAGTGCCACTCCCCTCCTCCCCCCCCTTCCCCCCACACGACCTGTTCTGTCCTTCCGATATATTTTGTACCGTGAAATGATTGTCCCATTGATTGTCCCCACTCCACCAGGTTTCTGTGATGCCTATTATATCAATATTCTCCTTTAACACGAGGCACTCTAGTTCATCCATCTTATTATTTAAACTTATAGCATTTGTGTATAAGCATATTAAAAACTCATTACTGCCCTCTTCTAATATGTCAGATTCTCTTTTATGTGAATGTTTCTCATCTGATCTGGCCAATACTTTATCATCTTCCATCCTCCCCTCCTAGAGAATCTCTGTCAATAGGCTCTCCTCTAAGAGAAGTCTCTGCCCAATCCACATGCTCCTCTGCAGCAGTCGGCTTTCCCCCATCTCTTAGTTTAAAAACTGCTCTGCAACCTTTTTAATGTTAAGTGCCAGCAGTCGGGATCCACTTTGGTTTAGGTGGAGCCCATCCTTCCTGTATAGGCTCCCCCTATCCCAAAAGTTTCTCCAGTTCCTAATAAATCTAAACCCTCCTCTCTACACCATCATCTCATCCACGCATTGAGACTCTGAAACTCTGCCTGCCTGCCTGCCTGCCTGCCCCTGTGTGTGAAACTGGAAACATTTCTGAGAATGCTACCATAGAGGTCCTGGATTTCAGTCTCTGTCCTGGTAGCCTAAATTTGGCCTCCAGGACATCTCTCCTACCCTTCCCTAAGTCAATGGTACCTACATGTACCACAACCACTGGCTCCTCCCCAGCATAAGTCTATCTAGATGCCTCGAGAGATCTGCAACCTTCACTGTACAGGTCTCCTGGTCATCACAAACCCAGCTATCTATGTTTCTAATGATCAAATCTCCCATTACTAACACCTGCCATTCCCTAATGACTGGAGTTCCCTCACCCAGAGAGGTAACTTCAGTGTGAGAGGATACCCCAACATCATCTGGAAGGAGAGTCCCAACTATGGGAAGGTTTCCCTCTGCTCCTGTTGACTGCTCTGCTTCTCTGAGCCTTTCATCCTCCTTAACAGTGCAGGGAGTGTCTGACCAGAGGTGGGACAAATCTACAGAGTCCCGGAAAGCCTCATCAACATACCTCTCTGCCTCTCTTAGCTCCTCCAGTTCTGCCAGCCTGGCCTCCAAAGACCGTACTTGGTCTCTGAGGGCCAGGAGCTCCTTGCACCGAATGCACACATACGCCACCCGCCCACAAGGCAGGTAATCATACATGCTACAATGAGTGCAATAAACAGGATAGCCCCCACTCTGCTGCTGGGCTTCTGCCTGCATTCTCCCCTACAGCTACCTAGGTTAATGATAGGGTTTTTGTTTAAATCAAGAAATTGTGATTATAGTTTAGTTTAAAGGTTTTAAAGAATGGCAAGTATACCTCACCCCCTTCCCACTACCCTTCCAAACTCCCTCACAAAACTCCCTGTTAGTGGCCTCTGTTCACAAAGCTCTCTGGTCGCTTGCTCACTGCTTTATATGCTTTATGCTGGAAGCAAAAAATGGTTGAAATGCATATGGTGTGTATATAGTGCACTCATATGCAACATGTACCATGTAGCAAAAATATTTACACTCATGAAACAAATAAGTCATTTGCAAAATGAAAAAAATAGCAGAAGTGCAGAGCCTATTCCAGAATTCATACAGCCTTCAGAATGTAAAATTTTATTGGAGATCTCATCCACAAACAACATTGACCGAAAAATGATAGGTAGACAGGGATGGCAACCCAATTTCTAGAGGAGAGAAGAATTTTGTATGAGGCTTAACAAGTGCAAGCACCAAAATCTGTCTATTCACTAGGAGGCTATACTCCTGGAAGATATTTATGCAAGATAGGAAAAGTCCCTTCTTAGCTGTGACTCCACACATTATTTATGACAAGCAGTTTTTCTGAGAGACTATCACAAATCTGAGGGCAACTCCTGAGTGCCTTATTGTGTTTTTATACAGTTTTTATGAAGTCAATGTATAGGCACAGTTCCAGTGAATACAATGGGACTTGCATAACTAAGGTGAGCATGATTTGTCCCCAGGAGTCTAATTGTTTTTCTCTAGAGTTACTGAAAATTTTCCAGTGGAACAGGTCTATTTTACCTAAATTTTGTTTATAAATTATAATGCAATTTTCACTTTTTAAAAATATTGTAAAAATATTTTGATTTTATGGAAATAAAACATTTCAAGAAAACATGTTCAAAGATTTTGTTTCATGGGAAATTTAGAAAATATGACTTTTTGCACAGAATAAAAATTCCACTTTTCAACCATCTCTAGTTAGTCACAGGATGTTGGTATGAATTTCTAGTGACAGTTGCAATTCATCAAATGAGAGCAAAGGACCATTTTAAGGTGAAAGGAATGGAAACTAGGATGTATGCTTCTTACCTTTCTTTTAGAACAAGTATTATGTTTTATGAGATATTGTTCCATGGAGAATGTAACAATTTTGAAAAAAAAAACAACCAGGTATGTAGGGGGTTTATTTTCTCAACATCTCTTCAAATTCATTCACTTAATGAGATAAATCAAATAATTCCTGCTACACTTCTAATGGCCACATACACAGCCAAACCATATTGATCTCATTGCTTTATCTAAGGACAGAATGTGATCCAGAGGGTTTCTATCATTTTATATATTTAAGGGGGCCCAGTAAATTTCACTTTGGTTATTCACTTTCATATCCTCTAACAGAACCATGGCTTTGGAATTCTACTTTCTTTTTTCTTTCAGAGCAGTTGTATTTATGAAGTATTAGTCATTTTAAGTGCATGTTCCATTCTTTTCATGATGTAATAAAGCAAGCATCTTTCTGCAGTAAATGGAATACTCTCACCAAGGATTTTCTTTGTACCAGGCAGCCTTGAATTTGAAGAAACTTTTTGAAATGTACCCTTTTGGTGGTAGTAGTGCCAACTATTATTAATTCTGGAGATATCACATAAGACATGACTCTGTTCCATCCTCAGCTAAACTTTCCTCTGAATCATCCTCATCACAGATCAATTATCCACAAAGAACACTGAGACGCCTTGTCTATGGCAAATGCAGAAAATGTATTTAAATGAATCAGTAATAGACATATTACAAAAATATGCATATATAAATTCACTCTTGCCTAAAAAACAGTATCTTCAACTTAAATCTGAAAACCCTCATTTCCAAGTCCAGTTGGTTTTGTTACATCCCTGGCAAGTATGTTTTCTATGTAGTAGTAGACATGAAGAAGCAGTGTCTCTAGCATCAGAGCAGAGCACAGAAAATCAGGACTGTTCATAGGCTCTATCCAGCGACTTTTTTATTATTCTCTGAGACTTTCTACAAGTCATTTAACCTCTGCACCTCAGTTTCTCCTTTTGTAAAATGGATACAATACTGTGGGATGCAAGCATTATCCTTCTTTTTCAGTCACAGAAATTGCGACACAGAGAGGTTAAGGTGACTTAACCAAGGCCACAATGAGTTAATAGCGGACCCAGGATTACAGTACACCTGAAGAGTTCCTAGTTCTATCGTATGTACAATCCAATAGAGTAGACCATGCCACCTGTCTAACATTTACATGTTTACAACCTCAGTAATCAGAACTTCAATACAATACTGTGCAAATACAGCAATTTGAGTGAACCGTTCCACTGGTGATTTGTCTGATGTTATAATCACCACACTGGGAGAGGGGAGAGAGAAAAAGAGGAAAAATTAGGGTGGGGAAGAGGATGAGGAAAATGAAGAAGTGGAGAAGAAATAGGGAAGAGAGAGAGGTTTTGACTGTAATAAAGGTGTGACACACAGGAGCGTTAAAAGATGATTTCTTTGCCTCACTCTCATGATATGGGGCAGAGTTACAAAAGCTTGATATCCTCCATCACATGACAGGTGGTGTTATCCATTGTTTTGGGCTGTTAAAGAGGTTACTGTTAGATTGGCTTACCTCTGATTCTCCATCCTACTTGGAAAAAGATGGTGATTCGGGTGAGTGATCAATCTCTGATGTTGTCCTTGAAGGGAGAGCACCACAGTCCCATCAAACATCAAACCATTCACAGAGCAACAAGAGAGGAACAGGGAGTACAGGATGTAAAAAAGGGCAAGAGAAGGACAGCAGCAAGATGAGCTACTAACTAACCTGGTTAGGGCCTAAGCCCACTGAAGTCAGTGGAAAGACTCCTTCCTCTTGATTGCAATGGGCTTTGGATCAGACCTATAATCTACTTAACAAGAACATATGGTTGCCACCTCCAAGATGCAGAAGAACTGGCTACTGGCCTCCCCTCCACCACCAGCCTGACCCTCCTGTTCCCCTCTTAGGTGTCCTATCACCACCAGCCTGACCCCTTTCTGCCTTCCTTATGCAGATGGCTGTGCAAGTATGGGAGGGTTGTTCAAGGCCTCGCTGCACTCTGAGTCCAAGCCCATGTCCAGCCAGGGATGAAGGTGGCTCTGGTCCCCTGTCAAATACACAAGCCGCCAGCATGTCAACTCCCCACCCCCATTCCTCTTACTGAGGTGGAGGCTACAGAATCTGGCTGATCACGGAGCATGCTGGGAAGGAGGGAAAGGCAGCCCAGTCCTCCAGGGGAGGCTCAGCTCTGAAAAGGCTAAGCCCATGGGAAGTCTCTGCTGAGCATTTATTCACCTTTCACTCTCAGGGTGGGGGAGCAGGAAAAGGGCAAAAAAACCCTGGCACTTCTTCCCCAGCCAGACCGGTTAAAAACCAGCCAGATGGCAATCTTACCAGAACAACAGCTGAGAGTCAATAATATTTTGATTCATCCTAAGAAATAACAGTTATAGTGCTGACTTTTCAGTTGATATGATTCACAGCATTTTAATTCATCACAGTTTATCTTAATCATGGCCACATCACTTTCTCATCAGATCTTAGGGTCAGCTGGCACTTCTAAATGAAACTGATGACAGGAAGTAGACTCCCTCCCTAAACAATTAGTCTGATAAGAGACCAGTTTTACCATTAACATGAATTTGAATGAGATATTCATTGATATCTATGCTCCTGCTCAACACAATTGTCCCAGGTACAGTGGGCACCATTAAACACTCAACATTCAACGCCCAGGGTTGCTGCAGTAAACATAGTATTTTATTATGGCGGCAGAGTGGCCGAGGAGCCAGGACAGGTGGGTTCTAATCATGTTAGTTGCTAGTCTACAGTTTGATCTTGAACAAGTTACTTAACCTCACTTTACCACATCTGTAAATTGGGACTAACGATACTTACAATCCAGTTGAAATCTATGAATGAAGAAGGTCAAACAAGAGCCAAGTGTTGTTGTTGTTATAACACTTTACTTAAAATACACAATATTGTGATACTGCAATCACTTCAGAGGCAAAAGTGATGTATGGCGTTAGTGGGAATCCCATTTTTTTATGGTTCTTGCCAAAAATCAGGAAGTGCAGAAGTTTGTGAAACTGGAAAAAAACACCCACAAAGCTATTGATTGTTTTCAAACTTCTAAAAATATTTATTTTAATTTTTGTCTGGAAGGATCACATTTGTTTTTATTTATCTGACTTATTTCATCATCTCAACTCACATCTGACATTTCTAACCATGTTAAGGCAGAAAATTATTATTTCAAGTTATTTACTCTCCATTCGGAGTACAGACCAACACTGGTACTGGTATCTTATAGTAAAAAGTTCCTAATTCTTTAAAACTCTGTTCCATACACCTTCAAAATTAACCTGTATGTAATAAAGTATAAAATTACTTTTTGCCAGAGTGAATATTCTGTTGCTATTGTCTGTGTACTGTCTTATGTACAGTACTTTGTCATACCAGCATACAGTTTTTTGTGGGATAAGGACCACAGTGGAAACAGGACTGAGCTTAGAGCTGAAAACAAAACAACAAAAAATTAGAAACTAATGTGAAAACAAATGACTGGAATGGCTAATTTGATTATGGGTTAAGGGTCTCAATAACGTTGTAAAGGCTTTAACTGAAATTAAGGAAATGTAGCCCTTTCTTGAAAGAGGCACATTTTAAGGTGGGACAAGATGCTTCTTTTAGAGTCAGCTGATTTTGTCATGCATATTTTTCTTCAGCATCAGTTAAAAATAAGGGTGTGCTATTTATTTATTTATGTATGCCCAGGTATGGAATATAATCTATATAAATCATTGAAAGAAAAGGGAGATAAGTGTGTTTAAAAAGATATCTACTTTTTAAAGGACATTAAATGAGAAATGTGGTTATCAAGAGGAACATATATGTTCCTAATCAAGGTCAGTCCAAATTCTTCTTGAACTTCTTTAATATTCTACACAAGTTTAAAGAAGGAGCGCTTGTCATTGACAGGTACTTTAATTGTACTCTAGAACCAAAAGTTGATTATTGAAAGAATTATTTTACTTAATTTCACTTATAAAGTCTTAGAGACAGCTGGTGAACTTTACATCTGAATTACAAAGTTTACACTTTTTTCTCCTGCTTGCACTCAATATACTCATCTACACTTTCCATTATACATTTTCATGCAGTTAACTGAAAGACACATCACATGGTTTGATCATGCTCCACACTTACTCATTCTAAGGAACTAGTTTGGTAAACCCACCTTTAATTCAGTTGTATTATGGAGACATTCTAATGACTTTCCAAGAAATTAAATACCATTTTGGATCTTCAAGACTACCCTTCTACCAACATTTATAGCTCTGATACTATATTTGTCATAAAATTAGTAAACACAATTTTAAGAGAAAGTTCACTAGCTAATCACTAGCTATAAAGGAACTGGTTTAGAATTGTACCATCTCACAAACTGACAAATGTTTGAGCAAAAGATAGAAAGGGAATAGAAGAAGAAATAGAGGAAAAAATCTTAGAGAAATACTCATTAAGGAATGATCGTCTGCCATATGTAGCTGTAATGAAGTCTTTGGTGATTCCTCCCTCAGAGAGTGGGAGACCTGATCATGCCCAATTATCTATACTGGGTGGTCTCAAAACAGGCCCCACTTTCTTACTGTTTGCAAGGGGTGAGGCTCTGCTCTTTGTGTGCCTTTTTAAGCCTCTCTGGATAGGGAATCAAAATGAAAGTCACAAGTTCTAATGTATTCGGGGATACTCCTACCCTGTGGCCCCAGCAAAGAGAGGAGTGGCAAGTGTAAAATGCTGCCAACAGTCAAGCACCACCATAGGGGGACTTGGGAAAATCGCTCTGCTTGGGCCTCTGAGTCAAGCTCAGCCTTTCTGTCTTATCCTGGGAATTTGCTGCACTCTTGTCAGGGTGGGGTGAAGGTCTCCTAGCTAAGAGTTCCCTCCACAGCTTCAGGAGTCACGGCTGCAGTCTACTGTTTAGGGCAATCCTGCTCCATACCCTCCCCTGCTTACTGTAGCTTCCTCTCTTTCATACAAGATTGACATGCCCGAAGGGACGTGGCTAGCCCTCTCTGTCACCTTCCTGGTCCATATGGGGTCTATGCATGCCTTCACAGTACTATTCTAAAGGAATAATGTTTTATTAAGATGTTGTATTAATGGTACCTTGCTCCAACACAGTTTTAAAAAATTATAAAACAACCAGTGACCAGGGGTCAAGAAGATGCGGAAATATAACATTTATTCATATGCGGTGAGACTGCCCATAAGCACAATTTTATTGGGGCAGGACTGGAATAAAATCTAGTCAATAACTGGAAGTGATCTTCTTAAGGACTCATTAGTTATCCTTTTAGGTCTCCTAATTAATGAAGTAGCCTTCTGAGATTATACATCTTTAATAACTCATTTATTAGTAGTAGCATGGTTCTTATTAGCTGGGAATTAGACAAAGAAAACACTTTACTCTGTAAGTACTTGCTACAATAGAGTTTGGGACATAGCATAATGGAGTTATTAGTGCATCAAATTAAAAAATCAACAAAGTATGCAAAAACAAACAACAAGATACCTGGGTTTTTTTTATTGAATTTTCAGATAAGGTATATTCATCTGCAAATCTGAAACACTTTTTTTTTCTGAGAATTAAATGAGATGTTGCTTGTGAAAATTTCCAGTGAAAGGGACTCTCTAAGATAGCAAGAAATACAGAAGACATACATCATTCATCACTCCTTGGGAAAAAAAAAAAAGAAAATAGGACTGTGTTCGTGGAATATAACAAGGAAGTGTGCTTCAGCAAAGATTAACTTTATAACTTTTTATAATGGAAAATATCACACTGACTCATGTAATACAAAAGTGCTGTAAGAACGTGTTGTTTTATTTTATATACCATCTTTTTGTTTTGTATTTGTATAGTGCCTTGCACAATTGGGTTCTGGTCCATGACAGGAGCTCTTAGATGCTATCGCAATATAAATAAAAGATAAGACCTAATTTGAAAAATGTTTAAAGTTAAGCATGAGCTTTGGGGTCTTTTAATAGAGAGTGACTTAAGCACGTGCTTAAGTACTTTCCTGACTTGGGGCCCCATTTCCTAAAAAAAGCAGTCTAGGGACCCACACAGCACTCCAATATCATCTTTTAAACACACTGTTATACCTTCAAGGATGAGGCCTGGTTTTTTACAGAGTAAATTTATTAACTCTAATTCTGACTGTGATACTGGAAACAGATGCCAGCTCATGCTAAAGTTCCTAAGCTCACTGAACACTTACTACTCCTGGGGGAATTCTGCACCACTGCACAGTGCAGAATTTGCACAGAATTAACGCTCCCTGCAGAATTCTATTTTTTCCCACAAAATTTGTTATTTCCACCAAAATGCTTCCTTTTGGTGGAAATCACAAATTTCAGCCCCATACATGGCTGGCTCTGAGTGTCTGGACTGTTAGTCCCACACATGGCGGGGCTGACAGCGAGAGACCCAGCTTAGTGACATTTCTTGAATATTTTTGTTGTCTGTATTGTTACAGACATACTTACTGACAGGTATATACACCTCTACACCGATATAATGTGACCCGATATAACACAAATTCGGATATAACATGGTAAAGCAGCACTCTGGGGGCATGGGCTGCACGCTCTGGTGGATCAAAGCAAGTTTGATATAACACGGTTTCACCTATAATGCGGTAAGATTTTTTGGTTCCCTAGGACAGCGTTATATTAGGATAGAGGTGTATTACTAAAATAATTGTAACTAGTGTGATTATATTTGTTGTTTTAACAAAATGTGCAGAATTTTAAAATATTATGCACAGAATTTTCTATTTTTTGGTCCTAACTTTTCCCAGGAGTAACTTACAAATGTATAGCTGGAAACCAGTCCGGTTCACCTGTGTTAATGTGTGTTAGCATGATCAGAATAGATATTAGAGTTGTAACAATGTATTTAGATGTTATGGAATGTGATTTTTAGTGTTTAATGACCATCTATCACACAGTCGAACTTGCTAGGTAGCAAGATAGACTGGAATATCCAAGGGGACTGTCTGTGACTCCATGGTACAACTGTTATAGTGCTTTAGGTGTTCACACTGGTTACTGGGTTGGTGAAATCTAATTATACCACATACAACTGGTTTGGTGTTTCTGCCCTGCCTTTTGACAGTTGTGAGCCACTCCAGACAGACATTGATTATTTTTGCTGCTTCAGGAGGCTGGGTCTTCCACACTCTGGTGCTGAAGGTAGATTTCACCCACTGCTCTCAGACCCTACAAACTCACATTCAACCAAGTGCCACACTCTGTTTTTAAATGGCTGCCCCCATTACCACACATATGTAACACTGAACAATACAGCCAAGGGCAAAACAAAACCAATTACATATGTTTTGAAACACATTCCAAGTTCACTGCTAAATACAATGCTCTACAATAAAAGGCGATTTCAATGGCATTGATTTTTACAGCAGCCTAAATAATCAACAATTATTTAGGCTGCTGTAAGATTATTTATTGCCTTTTAAAATGAAGTGACTAAAACAAAAAAAGTGTTTTGTTTATCCTGTCTAGGTTGATTTGTAAAACATATACTCTTCCTTTCTCTTTTCCCAGCCCCTCTTCCTACCTCAGCCTGCCCTCTTCCCACACACAGTTTCCTAAGCTTGCAGAAGGCTTTGCCAGGGACAGGGAGGTGATGCTTTCATTCCTAGTGGAAATTGGGATATCCCTGGAAAGAAGGCCCTTTTTGCATCCACGGAGAGTACAATCTGGGACCCAGTTCTGAATGCCACCAACTGCCTCTAAAATCAATGGGAGTTGACAGCCCACAGTATGTCTCAAGAAATGCTCTATACCTTACGTATAGGCAAGGACCCCATATCTGCAAAAAGCAGCTTCTAATTTAAACATTTACTGCATTTTCAGACGCAAATGCAGTAACTACACATGCAAAAGTTACACATGAGCCCATTTAGAGACTGAGCATTGGATAGCTGAACATTTGTCTCAAAACAGATAAACCAGACATTTAATTTTTCAGCAAGTGCCCTTTAATTTGTTGGCAGTTCATTTCAGGGTAAAAATATATCATTAAGACTTATTTATGCCTTTCAGTCACAAGTCCAAGCTTTTTGTTATTACATTATTTTTTGTGCATGCAGTTACTTACCATCAAAAAGATTCTCTGATAAAGTTCTCCTCTTGAGAAATATTCGTTTTTGTAGATCCAGCCAGTGGAAAAATAGCATTCATTTGTAATACCTATTGAAGGGCTGTGGGTGGGAGGGGTATCAGAATCAGCTGAAAAGAACTTGTTTCATTAATACACACTGTGATTATATTTGAAATGTTAAATTTGATCAAATATCAAGACAGCATTCAGAGTGAAATAATCTCTCTTAATTTACGTGAGCCTGCCTATGCCAAACAGAAGTGTGTTTGCTTTCAAGCAGGTGCACATCCAGCTATGACTAAACCTCTAACTCATCAAACCACTTTACCAGTGTGGGATGTGCCCTTTTTTCTGGAACAGCTTCAAGCTTTTCCCCCAGCATTTCAGCCACCTGTTTACTGAGTTCATACTCCAAAGGAGATGCATGCAGTTAGAAACAAGGAAGTGAAAATAAATGACCTTGTTTGTTATTTATAACAAAGGGACTCAGCAAAATTAATGCAGTGAAGCCTGACCTTCTGACCTGAAAGAAAGAATCACCTCATTCCTTTGTACTAGGCTCACAATGCTCCAGCACCAGGCATTGTTTTGCAGCTTTGCCTCTTCTGATGGATCTTAAAGGAATATATTCTAAATATTAAATGTTTCACAAGGTAGATTGGGACATTTTCATTAAAAAGCATGTTCAAACAAAGTGAAGTGAGCTGTGATGAAAATGGCGATATTTTCTTGTTTAAAGTGTACAGGCAAATTATGTGTATGTGTTCTCTGCTACAGCTGTTATAGTTTTTCCCACTGAAAAAATACATATGCAATTCCAGGTACTAAGACTGTGGAATATACTTCAGTACTCAATGAACTGCTCAAGAAGGAAGTTGTTAAATACACAACTTGGTAAAAAAAAACAACATATTTTTGTGTAAATTTGCTTCACAAGTATCAAATCATCATAAGACATGCAATATACCCCTACTACTAATAGTGACAATGTCTTCTTCCTTTTTCATTGTATTTTTTGTGTTATCTTGTACATTGATTTGACAACTAGAAATTCCTTCTTTTTACAAAGTCTATTCTCTGACATTTAAATGTTACATTTTATTGGGTTATTTTTATGAATTTAAGTGACTTCCAACGTGCACGTTGATCCGGAACAGGGTGTCCAGTAGTAATGGAGGGCAAGGTGTTAGAATCTCTTTACGTAATGAGATTGTAGACTTTTTTATGGCAGTTCTCACAAAAAGAACATTATGTAATTACAAGGCCAGTTCTAGTTCTTAACTTGTGACTCTCCAAAACAAGGCTGTTATTAGTGAAGCAATTCAGAATAATTATAGAAAATGAAAGGCTAAAATATTTTGATGTCTTTTATTGCATGTAACTTCTGCCAAAGGTATTGCTTGGCAAAACGTTCTCTAAAACTTTCACTTTTTTTTTTCCTCCTGCTGATGCAGGTTACTGCAGGGCCCTCCTCACGTATTAAGGCCTTAGTTCTCCAAATTATTTTGCTTGAGTAGACCCGTGTGTCCACAGCACCCCATTGACTTTAGTGGGGAGAAGGTGTCTGCCCTATGTGGAATAACTTGCAGGATCAGGGTTCTCTCTCTCTAGGGTGACCATATGTCCCATTTGGCCAGGACAGTCTCTTTTTTAAGCCCCGTCCCAGCCATCCCGACTTTTTTGGCAAAAGTGTGTGTATTTGTCCTATTTGTTCTTGCCAACTTTGATCAGCTGACAAGAGAAAACAGGACAAATGCCCACTTTTGTCAACTGGGAGGGGGAACAAGCAGTGATGCTAGCCTCAAGCAGCAGGGAGACAGGGCTCGGGGAAGGCAGGCAGAGATTGGGTGAACAGTGACGTAAGCCATGCATCGTGGGCAGGCAGGGTTCAGGCAGCCCCAGCCGTGCACAGGAGGCAGGCAGGGTTTGGGCGAACTGGTCAGACTAGCCCTGTGAGAAGGGGGTCGGGCCAGCAGCTTGGGCCAGTCCCGCACTGTGTCCCATTTTTCCCTTTGGGAAATATGAGAACCCTACGTCTCTCCATACTAACTTAAGGTAAGTGGTATTGTGGGTGGAATGTGGAGTGAAGTGTTGGTGGAGAAACTAGGAAGGAGTGCCAGTGAGAGAGCCCCTGCCTGAACCTCAAATAGTTCAGCACACAAGAAATAGCAAAGGTGGGACCCTTATTAACATGGATGTAGTGCTCTTACTGAACCACACAAGTGGCAAACAGAGTCTGCAGCTGTTGGAGTAGTGGGGGTGGGGTCTCTCTGCCCATCCACCCCTCCCACTCATTCTTCATACTCACAAAGAGGGGGGAAAAGGCTTCATGTGGGAAGTGACTTTCGCCCCTTGAGAATACAGAGCTGAGTAATGACTTGTTCCTAGACTAAAAACATTAAGATACTTTAACAAAGAAAAACTTGAAGATGCATTTTACAGTAGAAGATTAAGCTGAACTTGAGCTGCTTTGCTGAATGAGAGTCTGAAACATTATTTTGAATAATTTTTGGATCTATTTACAAATTGTACATTGTTAAATTCAAAATTTGTGTTGTGCAGGGTTGTTTGAAGTGTCCAATCAAAACTGTCAGCTGGTATAGTTTCTGTTCCTTTACTGGGTGAGTATAGCTAACTGGGTGCTATTACAAATTGTCAAGTTTATGAGTTCAGAATGTTTTCTGTGTGAATTTGAAGTAGAGATTTTCAATGGAGCCTAAGAGAATTAGATACACAAGTCCAATTCAAATTCAATAGGAGTCAGAGGCCTAATTCCCCTAGGCTCCTGTGAAAATCCAGCCTTGCTGCACAGAAAAAAAATTCAGTGGTCTGGTTGTATTTAATTTAAATATTCAAAAAAGTCGGGTTCCTCGTGCTAGAACAGGAAGAAGCATGTTGTTACATAGCCAGGTATTTCACAGGCATACAGTGACCCTCTGGCTGAGTAATTCTCTCAGTTCTGAACTTGAAAGTTCCACACCCATATCAACTATTGACTTTGCAATGCACCATTAAAAGGAAACCGTGCTGTAAGAATCGCTGTCCTTGGTGAGAAATGAAACCCAAGTTCCCTTCTTTCCAATGCCGATTCCTATCCCACGGGAACAGAAAGAATCCCATGAGACGTTTTGAAAAGAATAGAGGATAATGCTGGTGTCCTGGCTAACATTCCCTATCTCAGTAAGGCATCTTCTACTGGCCAAGGCTGCGCGTGAGCTATTGCTGAGCACATAATGACTTTGCATTGAACCATTAAGCCAGTCACCGCTCTGTACTGAACAGCCACAACTGTAACTCACTGCTTCATAAAGTGTTTTGCCATTCCTTGAGCATGAAAGGTGCTTTACAAAAATCAAGCTCTATTCTACTTTATAGATAAAAAAATCCTTTATATTATACTCTGGCTTGTAATGCTCTCTTTTTCTCTGCAGGCTCTGAGATAAGGCTTCTGTGACAATTATTTATTCTTTCTGAGTATTAGCAAATTAGAAAATTCACTTGTATTCTACACACAGTGGAGCTGTGGTGGTCCCTTTGACAGAGAAACCAATGTGGATCTGTTGAGCAAAGAGGGCCCACACCAGGGATGGGTATCACTATGCAGTACAGACAACTACATGGGGACAGATTTGACCATAGCAAAAGATCCATTCCTTTTCTTCTGTGGTGCAACAGCATTAGAACTAGGTCAGCCATTAGCCTAAAATGGACTCTGCAGAACGTCTGTAGCACTGATCCACAAATTGGAGGGAGAAATCCTCACCCCGTCTCCTTCAGAGATATCCAGTGTATAGCTTGCTATTCAGGTGGGCTCTGGGTCCCTCGATTTGAACCAATATGGGATCCTTTTTTGGAAGTATTAGAAGGGAAGGAGACCATGTCATTTGAGTGAATATATTGAAGCAGATTCTCGTCAAGGAACGTTCCTGATATGGTTTTAGGTCTATGGGTTGCTATTTTTTAGGGCGACAAATTTATTTCAGTTTATAAAATCATAGATACTAGAAGCACCCATCCATAGCATTGGGTGTCTCTTCCTATATTTCAAACACGCAGTAATCAGTACTTGCTCTGAACTGCTTAATCCACTGCTGATCATTTGTACATTCAGAATTCACTTCCACTCTATAACTTGATTTTGATGCATTAACAAAAAACCCCACCCAACCCCCATCTTGTTCCCTCCTCAAAAGCCTGAGAAATAAATGATCCGGGTTCTGGCAGACCACGAAGGCCTCTGCTGATAGCTCTCTCCTTTCTGTATTGAGGGCACTCCATCTAGAGCACCTCCATCGATTCTAGTTGCAGGAGTATGGTGCATGGAGAGAAGTAGTCTTGAAGGTAACCTGGATCCAACTAATTTAGGGCTTTAAAAAAAATCACACCTAGTGCTCAGAATTCTACCAGGAAGTGCACAGTGGGATTTGGCCTGAAGTAGTGGTGGTATGGGCTCTCACTGGAAAGGCTGATATTAGCAAGCAGGATGCCACATTCCTAATTAATCTCAGCTGCTGAATGATCCCACATTATAGCTTCAAGTAGAGCACGTTACAGTACTCTTAGATTATGGTACCTAAAAAGGGAACCCTTCCAATTATGTGGCTAGGACAAGGAGTTTATTTGCCTTCTGTCCTGGAATGAAATGTGTCACTCTCTTTTTTGTTCCAACTATTTTAGCTACTTCTTTTTCACTAAGAGCCATTCTACAGGAGAGAATGATTGGGAAGTATTCAGAGAAATTCCCGTTGAAGGTCTCAGGCAGGCATACCTTGATGAAACCCATCCATTAAAACACTTTCAGTCTTTTCTGTAGAGTCAAAATAAGTATGTTCCTTTGAATATACAACATTTTATTTTGTACAAGTTTTTATCATCTGCATGACTGTACAGTCAGTTTTTTTAAACCAAAACCTTTATGACCCAGACATCACAGAATCCCCTCGGATCAGCGGCATACACAATACATAAGATGAGGTATCATTCAGACAGGTGAAATAACACACATTTTTCTGAAGATTTTCCTTACACTCTCTCTTTATGTACAATGTACTATTATTTTGGACTGCACAGTCCAGGGAGTCTCTCAGGAAAAATGTTATATAGGTAGTTCGGGTAAAATATAAGAAATTTTATGATGGATGAGTTACAAGAAGCCTGTCTAGATCTATGTCCACTCTCTGAGTTAGCATTTCTGTTCCATAATATATTTTCCCCTTCAGATATAGTAGTTAAGGCCTGATATGCCAAAAAAAATAAATAAATAAAACAATAAAACCCAAGACTGTAAGAACAATGATGTGCTTAATTTGTGCATGGATTTAATTGGCTTATTTGCATGTGCAAATATTCCACTTCAATCACATTTTCAAAAAAATCTTAAATCCAGAATCTTTTAAATACTGTTTAGATTTCTTGTTCCTATTGATGCCTTTGGTGGTATATTTCAGACATTGGCCTGTTTTCTCAGTCTGTAAAGAAATTCTGACTAAATATTTTTGTTGGACAATTCTCCAACATTCATGATTCTTTGTTCTTGTATCTGAGAGTAGCTCAATCAGCCTTGTAGCATTTATCCTTTCTAGTCCCTTCAGAATTATCTCTAACCCGATGAGATGACCTCTTAATTTCCTCTTTTCTAAAGAATACAGACCTAGTTTCTCTAACCTTCATAAATAAATAAGATCCTCTGTCTCCATATCAGTCTGGCTGCATTCTGTTGCACTCTCTCTGTTTGTGTGATATCTTTTTTATAATTAGTCGGCAATTTTGGTTACCCAGTCTCTCATGCACTGCCAAATAATGTAATCGCTCACTGATACCATACTATTTGATGCCTTTGTATTCACATCTCAGAACTGTTTTAATTTATTTAATTAAGAAGTGCACATTTGTATCCTCTGCTATCCTCCATTGCCCATTGTGGCATTTTAAATGTATATCTTACATTCCTTTCGGTTCCAAGCAGGACTTTCCAGAGGTTCTCCATTCTCTTTCTGATTAAGGTTCACAATGGCTTCTCTAATGTTGAAGCCAATATCACAGGTCACAACTTCTGAAATTTGCCTTGGGGTGAGTAATGTGCTGTATTTCTGCCCTGCGTACCATCCCTGCTCTGTGGAGTATTCAGGCAGTGGGGCTGTGGATTCACCTCCTCCCCAACCACCTATGCCCCGTTTGGGAGCTTGCTTTCTGGGATAGAGCTGAAGTGAGCAGATGGAGCAGAAGGACCTTGAAGGCTGCCATGTGCAAACATTGAGACTCTGTTCTGTCAGCTATGAACCATCACAATCTAGAGTATTTTCCATGGATTAATGAGAAGCTGGGGTTAAAAGCTCTTGACTGCACTTCAGTCCATCAAGTATTTATAACTGGTCACTATTTCCCATGCCATGCCGAGCATTTCCAACATTAATAATCTAATCATCTCCTTCTGCAGCTGATCATTTCTCTTAGTGCCAGGATGGCTCTTCTGAAATCTTGAACTTTTTCAGCTTCCCTGGAGTATGTACTAATTCCCTATTCTGTTTCCATGTTCCATCTATGTATCTTTTGGTCTTCTATTACTCCAGTCTTCTTTGTGAGAACTGAGTCCAAGTGTTTGTTTAATATTTTAGAAACACATGCCTCTTCTGTCAATAGGTTACCTTTTGCTATGTCTGAAGCTCCACTGCCTCTTCCAGTGACCTCTTGTTCCTTTTTACCTGGAAAATGTCTTATTTATCATTGCCTCTTATGCAATCCTCCCATTTTGTCATCCCCCTTCTTAGCTCCCCCCCCACACTTTATTCTGTAATCTTTCTGGTCTTCTTCTCTCCTGTTCCATCACTATCTTACTATTGATTGATATTTTCACTTCCGTTGTCTCCGATCTTCTTTTAGTTATTCAAATTAAATATCCGTGCTGGATGGCAGGCATAACTGTTAACCTACAAACATTTTTTCCCCTTCTCATCCTCTTCCATTCAATGATATCCATCCTTTCCAAACAGATTGGGTTAGTTTATAATTAATAAGATGAAAATTAACCTGCTTTATTGTCCCTGATATTAAGATGTTCTCCCATGCCTACATCTCCATTCCTGTTATCTTTGTGGCTCTGGCTGAGGATTGTTCCCTTTCAAGTTCCATCCTTTTATACTGTATAAAGAAGCAATGATTTGTGCTATACACCCAGACTGAATTAAAGCTAGATGGAGTATCAACTCAGGTATGCCTTGTGTTTAAAGATCTCCATGTGAAAGAAAAAAAACAATCTATAATGTTATCCCCAGGATTTCAGGCAGTTAGATTCCCAATCTGAAAGAGAGGGAATAAAGACCCTGAAAAGCATATACATCACTAGCCAATCAATTGAAAATATCGTAAATGGAAAATAGAAAACTGCCTGGGTTTGCCTTGTGGACTGATAGCAGTGGCTTTGTCTGAAGAGAGAGCATTTATGATTCACTTTTTACTAAAGACAGACAAATTCATTCTTCCAAAGGTACAGCATAACATGGCAAAGTTCAAAATAGTGGGAAGTAAAAATCCACAGCTACTCAGAGGGTGAGTTGGCTGGGCTATCATGATGCCATGGCACCTCACCAACACACAGTACCACTGTATGAAACTCAAAAGCAGCTGAAATCTACCCAGTTTTATTACAAAAGTGAAACTCACCATAATCAGTTGTGACTTTTGCTAAGATTCAGCAAGTTGTAGGTTGAGCCTAACAGCAATTTTCACTGGGTCTAGCATGCCTACAGTCTCCCCCACTTCAAAAGCCCTGGTGTTCTTCTTACTTTGTGCTATTATCTGGGGAAGGGGGACATAGTGGCTCTTGTATGATTTATTTTGAGACATCTGAGCCCCACATCATGATAAATTGGCCCTGGACGGGTGCCAGATGGAATCAGCACAATCTTGCAGAGGTGGGTGAGGAGCTTATCTTTCCAGACCCAAAGACTGTAGATGGAGTTTAAAAAAAAATCTCATTTTCAGGGAGGGAGTGGGCCCACTGCCCACCCTTAAAAATCAAGGAGGTGGCAGGGTTTGAGCTCTACTTCCCTTGAAGATTTGGGTTCTGAAGACTGCACGAGTGCAGAGACAGGTGAGTTTCATTGCTTTTCTTGAAACCCAGGAGGGTCTGCACAATCTTTCAGAAAGCCTTTTGGGGTAACAGAAACCTCAAAGTCAGAGCTAAACCTCAGGTCATATGTGAAATAGCCTCATGAACCAGATGAAACAAAGACTTCCCTGTGCAGTGGGTTCTGATTATGATTCCTCTTCTACCGCCCATTAGGCTCCAACTCCTCTCCCAAACAGCCAGGCAATGTCCTGGGAATCTCCTCAGAGGTTGGGCAAGAAGGCATTTCCTCCTCTAAACCCAAGAGCTGTAGCAGAACTATTCAAAGCTGATATGCTAGCATCCAGGCTGAAGTTGCCTCTTCTCCATATGTACGCCACCCCACTCTTCCACGTGGAGAATGGCTGGTGGAATTGCACTGCAAGAGACCCACAGACCTGCCCCTGCTCTGCTCTAAATCTCCAGTGGGTAGCAGCACACAGTGAGCCCCCATGTCCATCAGAAAAGTGCCAGAATTAGGACTATGTGGAGATTATTAAAACATGAACCATGTAGTGGCTCCACCTGCCTCTACTCCATCATGTTTATTGGCATTCAGTCTGCTCTGCATTTCTGGTACTGTAACTGGATCCTGAGGACCCATACCTGTGAAAATGAAATGGTCTCACATGAATGGCTCAGGGCATGCAAGGATCAATTATTCAAGGATCACACAAAGAGAATGCAAGGACCACACCTAGTTTAGAATATTTGCATATTCATGCAAAACCCTTACAATATAAACTAATGGATAAACTTGTAACCTTGCATTTGGAATGTGTACACCTCAACCATCAGAAAACATAGTGAGACAGAATTTTTGCTCAGTAGTTTGACTATTGGCCTACTAAACCCAGGGTTGTGAGTTCAGTCCCTGAGAAGGCCACTTAGGGATCTGGGGCAAAAAGCAGTACTTGGTCCTGCTAGTGAAGGCAGGGGGCTGGACTCAATGACCTTTCAGGGTCCCTTCCAGTTCTATGAGATAGGTATAGGTAAATCATTCTGATTTAGTAGCATTTTACACCTACTTTGCACTGTCATGAACAACAATGCAACATGCTGGACAGTAGAGATTCAAGTTCATTATATGGTATTTCTAGCAGAAGGTGTGTAGCAAATATTTGTGGACTGAGAACCATGGCAGGCCAAAAAAGGCAATTTAGCCACAGCCTAGGGTTGCCAGGTGTCCAGTTTTCAACTGGAATGCCCGATCGAAAAGGGACACTTGGGGTTCCGGTCAGAGGCCCGGGGCTAAGGCTGCCCCCACCTCCAATGCCAGCTCCGCAGTTCCCATTTTCCGGGAACCACAACCAATGGGAGCTGCGGGGACAGCACTTTTGGGCACGAGGGCAGCCTGCAGAGCCTCCCTGGGAGCTGCAGTAAGTGCCACCGGGACGCTGCACACTGAACCCCCTCCTGCACTCTGAACCCCTTGGACCCAGCCCAGACCCCCTCATCCCCAGTCTTCATCCCTTCGCACCCGAACACCTGGATCCAGACTGGAACCCTCTCCTGTACCCTGAACCCCTCATCCCTGGCACCATCCCAGAGGTTGCACCCTCAGCCACAGCCCTCACCCCAACCCCTTGCCCCAGCCCAGTGAAAGTGAGTGAGGGTTGAGAAGAGCAAGCGATGGAGAGAGGGGGGCTGGAGCGTTTGGTTTTGTAAAATTAGAAAGTTGGCACCCCTACCACAGCCTGTAGTAACAGGCAGTGAGGAGCCCAAGTGGAAAAAATGGGATGCATTCTGCCTCCAAAAGGAGCAATGCCTTTGGGAGCTCCCCAGTGGTGTGGGGGACCAGAGAGTACACTTTATAGCACCTCTTTAAAGGTGTGTAACATACTTCAACTCTCCCTGCCCTGCCAAACCCTCTTTCAGGCCTCCCTCAGTAGTATCTCAGTGGCAGCCTAAAATACAGTCACTACTAACTGTAGCTTCCCAATATATCCAAAGAGTTCCACTTCCTTAAGATTCCAAAGCCAACAGCATGTCTCTCTCTGTTGGCTCGTGCACTAAGTTGAAAAGTCTTAATAGCAAAAGGAAAAAGATGTGAGGGAAGAGTGACAATAAAACATGATGTAAGGTCAGTCAGTCATAGTTAGTAAATCTCTCACCAAAAAAAACAGCAAAAGACAAAAAGAAGCTCATATATGCAGTCTGCCTAGTTGCATATGCACTGAATATTAAACCTAAAGGAGTACAAACTAATATATAAATCTCCTCTGATTTTATTACAAAAATGCATTTTTCTTTGGGGCTTTTTGCAATAGACAGCCACTTTGCTTCTCTATATAGTCAAGGCTACCTATACAAAACTAAATAATTTAGAGATACATCCTCTAAACACCAAGGCCTGATTCTGCAATCTCTTACTCATGTGATTAGTCCACAGTGGGACTACACACATAAGGATTCCAAGATTAGCCCTTAAAATGATTAGAATACTTTTCTTTAGAACTTTCTTCTGAAACAGATTGAACTTATGTTGCAAACACACAACCTACCTCAGTTTCTTTCTGTGCAAAAGACACTTCAGGGCATAAACATAGAAAGGCAAATATTAAGTGAGGTGACTCAAACACCTGCACAAGCAAACCCACCCAGCCTTTGTCAGTAAATAAACAAAGTTAAATGTTTGCTGAGTTTTAAAACCAATCACATTTCACACTGCTGTTCCACTTCATTCCAAGGGCCCGATCCTGAGAGGCACTGAGGGAGATGAATTTACTAAGAATTGAGCACCAGCACTCAGAATTGGGACCCAATATCACAGGACCTAACTTCAGTCAGTACATTCTGGGTCCTAGTCCTACAACAAGTACAGGTTGAAACAGGAAGTAGCAGGGATGAAGGGAGGAGCCATTATTGCTAGTCATGTCAACAGAACCCACACAGATAGCTCTGTGACTGTTTGATGAATCATTCAGCTACATTTAGCAATCTAAAGAAATAAGATTGAAGCAACAGTGCTTATAACTCAGTCCCTAATAATATCCTGCTGTGATGACTGGGATAAGAGTTCCTTTTTTCCTGTATGGCTATAATAGGGGCAAAATATTCTCTAAAGCTCAGAAGACAAATTGAGAGTTTCAAATCAGTCTAGGAGATTAGGAAACATCTTCCATTAATATTTGTCTAAATACTATGTCTATTAATCTTTGACACTCAACCATTCCCCTCCCCCCCCCTTTTTTTTAAAAAAAATGTTTGTGACTTGTCCTCTGGAGGTGTGCGGTTGAGGCCATGTTACTTGATTACAGAGATGTTTCGTAAAGCCCAGGCCCAGACAGCTATACGCCAAAGCGAGGCATGTAAAGGTTGTGTGAATAGTGCCCTCATTCATTGCAGAGGGGATTCATATACTTGCACAGTGAAAAGCTCAGATTAGGCACACAACATAATTTCCATTATGTTAATGTTGCTTTAAAATATATTGCACAGAGTGCTGCAACAATCAAATTATCAATTATAATGTCTACTCAGAGTAGAAAAGTGTTGCAAACAGAGGGCTGATTACTGCTTCAGTACTTCCAATCTGCATACTCATTGTTTAGTACAGGGAAAACAAATTATCTTGTGCTGGCCCTAGTTCAAATTTAATTAAATGAGTGCAAAGCAATTATAATAAAGTACAATCGTGTAGTAATGAAAGGAAAATAACTCATTAACCTATTAATCTTTATTTATGTTCCTCTCAAATAGGTATGTAATTTCTTTATCATCACATCCCATAAGAAATAGCAGGCTCTTGCTGCTCATGGCCTGTTTTTCAGTGGGGCTTATTTTGCTAAAAGATATTGTATGACTTCACTGTTATTATTTATATAGATTTTTTTTAGTGCCTCTGATTTTTCCCCTCCCTTTTTGAGTCCTTTCCCACATATCTATGTGATGTAGATTAGAATCCTGTTCTCACATTTTTTTCCTTAACACTTGTCAGTTCTAAAAGGTAAACCTCTCTATGAGCATTGGTATGCTTCTGTCATAGCGTAAGGGAAAGAGCACTCCCAGAACATCTGCTGTGTAAGATAGTGTTATATTAAGACGTAGGATGAAAGCATATTATTTTTAAGAGGACTTGACACAGCTATCTCTTTCTAATCTTCATAAACTGAATTGATATGACAACAAAATGCATCTCTCTCAAGTGTGATTTTTAGGATCCTCATTGCAAGTTTTTAACCAGATTGTTTTGTTTGTTTCATTATTATTATTATGAGGAAAAAAAGTCATTCTCAAATTTAAAAAGGAATTAAAAAAATTGATGAAATACTATAGCATGGTAAACTTTTATTTTAATGGCGCCCACAATATGGTATGAGTTATTACCTATCTTCACATTGTTGGTTTTGTTTTCTATTGATCTCTTACATTCACATGTGTACATTTAATGGCGCACACCAATGCTTAGGTTACTGCAGACAATAAGGGTTGATCCCATGTTTTCAGACAAGCCAGACCAAAAGAAGAAGAAAAAGACCCTGGGGGCAAAATACAGATTTTCTTCCAACTTGGCAGGAAGCAACAACATTAAGAACAACAACATGTCACAAAAAAGGCAAGACAACAACTTCAGGCCTAAACTGGAGAAATTGCTATTAGGGTGCAAAAGGGAAAAAAATGTTCAATTTAGGAGGTCAATTGAGATACAGCACTTCTTTAAAATCTATTCAGTTGCCTAAGGTAACAAAATAATATACTATTTAATATTCATAGGATTTTCTATACTAAATAAAGGGAAATCCAGGTAATATTGCACCATAAATACTGTGATAATATTATCTAACTACAAAGGCGAAATTGCTGAACCAGCCACCACTATACAGCACAACAGAAAAGTTAAAACATTTACAATTATCAATGTTTGAAAAGCAAAACATATTTTCAAAAACTGGTCTCCATTTATGTACCCACAAATATCAGTGTGTACAAGTGATCAGACATACACGTATAAAACTGATCACCTTGCATGCCTGGGTGCTAGTGTGCACACAAATGGAGGCTGTCTTAAGGCTCCTTTTGAAAATTCGGAATGAAAAGACTTTACAAAATAGTTTGTGAAAGGGAAGTCAGACTGTCCACTCTAAGTTTGTTTTCCTTGAATATTGTGTGGGCTCTAATGTTAATTTATAAGATCCCTAGAAGAAATAATAGCTTTGATATAGTTATTAACAGATTCTCTAGAAATCCTAGAGGAGGAGAGAATCATAAACATTCACTATTCTTTCCCCTTCACACATAACAGTAAACTTCTACCTTGTAGAAATATATTTCTGGTTTCCCAATCTGCTGCTGAGAATTCTTTTAGCAAGAAGTGGAACTCTTTACTATTAATTAATCAGTCTAGTCTTTGCACATTTATTGCATTCAATCCTTTATTTCACACTTATTCCTCCATTATTGCTTTTATACCATCTCATACTAATATCATGCTAACACAACTACATACCAAGCATTACCTTGTTCTGACAAAATCCCAGCTATTGTATCACTCTGCATAAATAATGTTGCGCCTTGATAGATCTCTCAACCTGCCATTGTGTGAAACAAATCATCAGAATGTGCGACAAACAAACAAGAAGTGGCACATGTGTGTTTTGTTGTGCCTTTCGCCAGGACTGACACATTATCCTGTTTTTTTAAACTATAAAGCCTGTTTTAACGATGTATTCTCACTGTGTGAATTAAATAAAACCATTTAAAAAAACAAAAAACTCCACCATATGCCACCATAAGGACTCCACCTAGGTTGTCAGCTTCAGATCTCCTGGACATTCAAATCTCCAGCCTAGAACTAGTTACTGGGTACCACTTGAGCTCAAGCAATGACATTTATGCTCCCCATGAACCAGCAACTAGGGGAGAAACTGACACATACTTTACCTGTAGGTTTCACAACTATTTGCTAGACAGCAGGATAATGTTGAAGATCAGGAATCCTGAGTTCTACTTCTGGCCCCATGTAGGGAGTCTGTAACCATTGTTTATTAGATCAAACAAAATATCCAAGCTTTACTGGAAATGACCTTCTACTACCCCTCAATTAACATTTATAAAATGGGGAAATTAAACTCTATTGACTTCTAGGACAGAGCATGAGGTATGCTCAGTCATGAGGACACAGAAATATAAACAGCAGTCACTAGAGGTGAAGCTAGAGCTTATGATCTCCTGTCTCCTCCAGGCTGTGTGGCATTTGGAGCCTATCTGTCTAGCCTGATATAGTGGAAAAGGCAACTTGGTTCAGTCAAAATATATAATATCCTGCAAAATCCAATATACTTGAAAGCTCTGAATATATGTAAATCAGCCTCAGCTATCCTTGCTTAAAACACTCCTCTTACAGTCCTATTCATTTCAATTTTGCTTTATAGATGTACTCATTTTACTTGCAGTGAACACATCTTATCATATTGCACACATAACTTATGTATTGGTTATGTCTACACTACAATTGAAAACCTGCAGCTGGTTTGATCTTGCAGGGCTCAGGCTAAGGGGCTGTTTAACTGTGTGTAGATATTTGGGCTTAATCTGGAGCCTGGGGCTCTAGCACACTGTGAGGTGGGAGGGTCCCAGAGCTCAGGCTGCAGTCCAAGCCTGAACATCTACATTACAATTAAAGAGCCCCTTAGTCCAAGCCCCACGAGCTCAAGTCATTTGGCACAGGCCAGCTGCAGGTGTCTAATTTCAGTGTAGACACAGCCACTTACAACTTCACTCGCAGTGTATTAGATCAGAGATTCAAAATGTATAGTTTCTTTATGTGCAGACATGGGGGCACATATACACAATGGGCAAAAATCTCCACTAGTGTAAATTGGCACAGCTCCACTGAATTTGGCCCAGTGTGCACACATCAACGCTTACCTTTACCTTGCCATAGTATTAGATACGACTACATTGGTTTTGGAATTCTCAATACTTTGCTTTAGTGGGAGATAGGCCTCTCAGCACCTCAGGCCTCAAGGATACAACTAAGGTTATGTACACAACAGGATAAGTAACTCAGGGCATTCTTATGACTAAGGATATATTGCTCAGGGCTATGAATAAGCCTGATCGACATAAGTTACACCGACCTAAGCAAAAGTGTGGTCAGTGCTACGTCAGCGGGAGAGTTTCTCCTGCCAACATAGCTACTGCTGCTCATGGGTGCTGGAGTAGTTAAGTTGGCAGGAAAGTACTCTCCCATTGGCTTAGAGCGTCAGCACTACAGTGGCATCAGTGCATCTGCAAGCTCTGTAGTGTAGCCATAGCCTAAAATCTGATTCCTTCCACAATTCTATTCATCCCTGCTCACATCAGTGTAGCAGCAAAGGCCTAGTTTATTTTTCTTATTCATTGTACAGTATCTGCCTAGCACCACGTTTTGTCTCACTGTGCTCTATGGAATCTCTATAGTGGATGTAACTAGAGTACACTTAAGGTTGAACTCTTTCTTTAAAATTGCCACTTGTATCAATGTTACTTTAAGGTGCCTGGATATATATTATGAGTAGAATAAATTTACACTCCTGCATCATTTTTCTTCATTCTCCTTTTGTGTCTCATGCGTGCATCTACTTATGTTTGGCATTAATGAAATGGCATAGATTCCAAATAAGAAAGAAGAAAACATATCTTTTTTTAGAAGGGAAGTAGTGAACACATTGTTTTCAGCTTGTGATGAAAAACGTGTGCTTTAATTTGTGTGCCTTTAAAATCCCTGCTCTTATTGATAGCCTAGAAATGTTTTTGACAGTAGTAAAGAAACTGTAAAGTTGACAAACATGAGACAGAGAAATGCAGTAAAATACCTAATTTAATGTAAAAGTATTTCAAGGGGCATTGATCACATGAGAACATGTTGAATATAAATATTTAAAAATAAAAGATGCCACATATTATGCTGACATTTCTCTTGTGCTTCATAGCATGATGAGAGCCGAATTCACTCCTAACATGTAGTAGGGTAAATAAAGAGTAATTCCTCTGAGGACAATGGAGTTATTCTGGTGTAAAGCTGATGTGAGTGGAGAAGTTGACCCCATATCTGAAAGCCTCCTATAACTTCACTAAAGAAATAATTACTATATACAGACATTGTTTTTCTCTAGTAATTGATTTAGAATTCTGAGCAGCTGCTAAGATAGCCCTTTGCTTGCCAGACAGGAATTTATTTGCCTTAGTAATGAGCACAGTTTTATATGGATGAGTTTTTTCTCCACAGATTAGACACTCTGTATACTTCAGCACTATCATTCAGTTGCCAAAGCCTAAAACTCACCATTAAGATACCCTGCAAACCCACTGTGTCTATGAAGAGACTGTAACTGACCTCACTGAGAAGTGTCACTGTGAGTGGTGTAATACACCAACTGACTAGATATTTAGTAACATGCTGGATGGGACACATGCTCAGAGGCAAGAGCGCTCCAAGGTGCTCCAAGCATTAGCCTGTTCAGGTGCTACTGTAACTCTTCCCACAAAAATTTCCCATACTTCAAGTAATGCACAGTTGCTTAACAGTTACCTAGGCACAGTTACCTTAACAGCTGCAACTAAAAGATTAACACAACAGTTCCCATCCCAACCCCTAGGGGCAGTGCACTCCAGGGCTATGATTGGTAGGGATCCTGAGGCTCGCTCTCCAGGCTACCCATCATACCCTGGCCTGCAGATCCGCTAAAGTTTAGTCCTTTAGTTTGTCACCAGGGGTCCCATTTGGGCCTCTCTACACATTGCTGCTGTTTGCAGACCACTCCCAAGTATCTGCATGCTATGGCTACTTCTGGCCCCTTACCTGCCGGCACTCAGCCTTTCAATCCCAGTTCCCTAGCTCCTGTCTCCACTCTGCAGCTTCTCCAGCCCATGGATCCTTTCTGAGCCTGATCCCGCTGATCTCAGGTTGTACTTCCCTTCCTGTGCTGGAGGAATTATGGAAAATTGTACTGGTTGGATGTGGGTAACCCCATGCCAGTAATTAGCGAGTAGGTTTGTTACTAAATGCTGCTGCTGCTAAAGTTCTGTTTCACTTTTCATTTTGACTTGTCACTTGCCACTCCTCTCTTCAAAACTCTTCCCCTTGCCTTACTTATCAGGTTCCAGTTTCCTGATCTAACTTCAAAGGAGCTGCACAGCTCCATTCCTGCCTACATCTCTGCTCTAATTTTTCTCTTCTTTTCCTCTTGTTCCTGCCAGTCTCCAAAGTCACCTTCCTAGCAATCTCTCACGCTCTCTGCATCACACCACCACCTCCTCCTGAACTTGGAATAAACACTCTTTATTTGGAGAGTGAACAATGTAAGTCACACATTTAAAGCTTCCTCAAAAACAAATGTCTTTCCATGATCATTTTTGTAAGGCCCTGTGGAAGATCCCCTGAATACTTCATTCTCATATCAGGGCTGGATTTTCAGTTTCCATCTGTGTACATACAAGATTGCATGTGTATGTGCATTCTTGTCTCTGTACTTTGCAAGTTGAAATACATACACATGCTACAACCAGCTGCAGCCTTTAAATGGCCTGGGCATGCAAATGTTACCATTTGTACCTGTAAAACTGTGTTCCTGGGTACAAATACTAACTCTTATTAACTCAGGGCGTTAAACTGTTTTAGAACACAGGTATGTGAGTGAATTTTTAGCAAGTGTTTGCACCTATGAAGTTGAGCCACATATGTGCACTTGTGCAGCTACATGTGAAGGGCATGTTGAGGACCAACTGAAAATTTATTTCTGTGTGTGTGATCTGTTTTGGCTATATCTGAAATAGATTGGAGACAACTTGGGGTAATGACCATGATTCCTTATATGTTACCCAGCATGCTGTCAGCACTAATCAACCGTAATATGGCATTCCATTGTCTTTCAGTCAGTGCACTGACTCCCCTCCTAGTTTTACACGCAATTATTTGGGGGAATTGTTGATGTAATTGTATGAAAAGATACAAGAAAATCAGTTACTGAGACATATACATTATATACATCAACTGAACTCTCACGTATTTGTCCCTTCAAGTTGCAGGCATAAAACTCATGATTGCATTGTTGATATTGCAGTGGATGTTTGGTGCAGTTAATTTTGTGAATATTGTCCCTCTCTTTAGTAACACCCAGGAGCTGCTTGTACAGCTGCTGACCTTTTGATTCAGGAGGAAGAAAAACTTCATCTAACAGACCACTTGGTAATGGTGCATTGTGTTATCTCCCTCCTTCATTCCCAAACCACTACCTCTGCTGAGCATTCCATCCATAAGTCTTGCCTTTCTTTGTGACCCGTACTCCTGGAGGATATTTTAGCTTTGCTTTCCTCTTAGTGAGTCTCTTTGACCACTCTGCTGTAATCAACACCTCATGAGTGCTGTCTTCAGTGTCATTAATATTTTCTTTTAAAAGTTATGGAGATACCTGGTATGAAAAAGATGGATACCCATCTATTCTCACCAGATTCCTATGCCATACTTCTTTAAGATGTTGATGATTGTTTGAGTGCTACTTGAATTACACTCTCCTCACGTTTCCTTCTTCATTATTTCCTTACTGCCCTATGGAGTGAACAATAAGCTGAAGTTGTCTGCTAATGGTCAGGTTTTGAGCACCCTAACAGCAAGGAACACTTTCTTCCTCTTTTGTATTGAGTTGTTTAACACAGGGTGATGGATGAGAAGTTCAGAAGACTAGGCACTTATGCGGGGATTTTCACAGGCACCTGAGAGAATGCCCATTTCTCATCAAAATTTAGCAGGATGAGATAAGATGCAAAATAATGTAGCTTTCTCTTATAGTTCCACTCTTTTCTCTACTAGAGCATTAGAATGGGATTTGCATTTACTACATGCAGTGGGGCAGATGCCTTTGATTTTCTCAAGGCCAGACTGTTCCTGAACTTCATTAAGGAGCACAGGGCTGAGGGAGAGACAAGTAACCTTCTCCCGTACCTTGGGCACTCTGTGTAAGGGCCAGCCATGTTTTCTGGTTCAGCACTCAGAAGAGTCCAGGGTCAGCTTCTTCCTCCCTATACCTCTCAGGACACAATTTACCCTAAAGGGGTCAGGGATTGGTGGAAAGTACATGGAGCCATAGACTTGCCCCAGCCCAAAGATTGGGACCAGTGCATGGGATTGGCAAGGAGGCAGTATAGTGCAACCAACAAAGGTGTACTCCACTATGAGTAATTCAGTTCTGCTCTGCTCCTGACTCTGGACTGTGTGCAAATGGCACAACCTAGCTCTCCATCAGTAATAACAAAAGGCCTCAATCCACTATCCTCACTCACTTGGATAGTATTTTATTGCACAAATGGCCCAAAAGATTTTAATGTGACCACGTAGTGAATATGGTACTATTCAGCCTGAGTAAGGGTAGCAAAATAATCAGTACTTATCCTGGGTCATAACACTGGTCACAAATTTAGCCTTACTTGGATTTTTTTGATGCTGTATGCAACCTGTCAAACCATATCACGCTAAGATGAAATTTTGATACTGGATTTCCTTTGTAGATACAGTGCTGTAGTTAATATATAATTTATAGCAATAGGCAATTTTAAACTTACAGCACTAGTCAAGGAGAGACCTAAAAGAAGAGAAAGATTTCTATCATAAGCTTAGAACTTCAGATTTCTTGGCTAGTCTCCTTAGGAAAGAAAAAAGGGAAGACCTGAGTTTGAAAACCTACTCAATAATAGATCTTATGCTCCAAACTAGAACATGAGGGATTCTGGGTTAATGCACTGATTCCCCAATAGATGGTGTATATTCTTGATGATACTCCAAGCTTTCAGCAATGCAACTTGGCTGAATTTCTTAGCAGTCACAGTGTGGGAACGGGTCTTAGGACTTTGGGTTCCAGTCCAGCCCTGCCACCGATTGCTATGTAATATAGGGCAATTTATCTAAACTCTCTCTACCTCTGTTCACCAATCTATTAAAAAGGAGATAATTATTATCTTTTATAGGCTTGTTGTGACGCATAATTAATAAATATTTGTAAGGTGCTTTGAGAGCCTTGGCTGAAAGTTGTATTATACCAATGAGTGCAGGGATTAAAAAAGTAGAAATAATAAATAAATAATACTACTTAATAAGTTTAAACAGAGGAAAAAAGGGGAGAAAAGGGCTGAAACTGAAATGTTACATAGCGGAAATCTGAGCCAAACTGGAGAAAGGAGAAGTATACAAGAGAAAGCTGTTAATTGGCATGACTGAAAGTGGAGGGCGAGAAAACATTAATTATGCTGAACTAGAAAAAATGTAGTGAAGGAATATGGATTAAGTTGAAATGACAGAAAAGTAATCTTGGACAAACTGAAGAGGACAGAGCTGGCAAAGCAGAGTAAAATGTAGCTCACTGGAGCAGTGTTGACAGGACTGAACTAGGGAGGTTAAGTACTTGTTCAGTCAGTTTCACCCTGCTACAATTCACACTTCATTCTGCTCCAGTTTGCTAATTTCTTTGCAGTATAGTTTACACAGATTGTTCTAATATATGGCATTGCCCCAGGTCATATGCTCTCTTCTTCCTCCTCTAAAATGGGTGGTAACTCTGGAACTTGACAGCATCTCTTGAGCGTGTGGCATTTCTGGGAGAGATATCTGCACAGACATCTCCATAACAGCCTAAGGGAAGCTGCACTGACTCCCTTCACGGGCCAGATCATCTGTGAATTACATCACCTGACCTACTGCAGTTAGCTAAGCATAATTCCCATAAGTGAACCGTTGATTGCTATGTAACACTGAGCATTTCTGTTTTCAATTCAGATGCTTCTGGTTTTAGCATCATTCATAAACTCCTTTTAATTGTACCATAGCTCTGAGAACATCAATTTAAAGGACAAGGCCAGATTGATCAAGCAGAAATATATTACATGGCACACCAGAACAGCATAAAATTTACTTGCAACTGTTACAGACTAAATAGCTAGTGTGACAAAGTTCCTCCTCCACCTTGGTGGGTCCTGCGCTTATTGGCGGATTTGTTCACCTCAGTGATCTTCCCCTCTTGTGGAACCCACAGTCTGGGTCAGCTCCTCCTGTGTCTGATCAGGAGTTGGGAGGTTTGGGGGGAACCCAGGCCTGCCCTCTACTCCGGGTTCCAGCCCAGGGCCCTGTGGATCGCAGCTGTCTATAGTGCCTCCTGTAACAGCTGCATGACAGCTACAACTCCCTGGGCTACTTCCCCATGGCCTCCTCCAAACACCTTCTTTATCCTCACCACAGGACCTTCCTCCTGGTGTCTGATAACGCTTGTCCTCCTCAATCCTCCAGCAGTACACTCTCTCACTCTCACCTTCTTGCTCCCAGCTTCTCTCACACACTCCTTCTCCTCTGGCTCCTCCCTCCCTGACTGGAGTGAGCTCCTTCTTAAACCCAGGTGCCCTGATTAGCCTGCCTTGATTGGCTGCAGGTGTTCTAATTAAAGTAGCTATCTCTACTGCCTTCTAGAAAGGTCTTAATTGGCTCAGGTCCCTTGATTAACCTGGAGCAACTGCCATTTGGTTACCAGGGTATTAGGGATTTGTTTAGCCTGGGGCTAACATACCTGCTTCTCAGTACTTTACTGTAGCCATCTGGCCTTGCCCCATCACACTAGCTAATGAAGTCCAAACAGGTATTGGTTTGTTAATTTACTCAGAATAAGGAAAAATCTTTTCGGTACTGGATTTCTGCATTGCACTGTGTAAGCCACACAGTTTAGATAACTTAAGAACCAATCAAAACTACCTTTTAGAACAAATCTTTTTTGAAGTTCAAACTTTACTTATTTAGGGATGGGTTTTTTTTGTACTTCCTGAAACACTGGAAGAATTGGAAATCTTGAGGTAAAAAACAATCTCTCATAAGATTTTCAAACCCTATTTTCTGCTGGTTGTGTGCAGTTTTTCATTTTTTGCATCTTCTCGCTATACAAGTGCTGAAGAGTTCCTTGGGTCTGTCTCTGGGCCTAACTCTGCAACTATTTCTTACATTGATTAATACTTACTCAATGGGATGATTTATGTGAGCAAATACTCAATGTGAGTATGAGCACAGAACTGAGCTCTGTATTAGGAACCCAAAGACTAGATAAGACCACACCAATCACAGCATTTCCATAACAATGCCAAGCCAGGATAATGGTTCTCACATTTGTTTCGGTACTCAGTTCAGTTTACATCTGAGTATTCCAAAAGAAGTCGCACTCATCCACATGTAGAGAGGGTTCTGTCTATGTCAAGAAAATGAGGCTGGACTGCTCACATGGAAGGAGCCCTGAGTCAATAAAATCAACGTGCACTAACATTTCTCTTCAGTATTTCCTCTGTACCAGAAAAGTACAGTAGGATTAGGAAAAAAAAAACTGAGAAAATGACATTTTCTACCAAGAACAGCATAAACATAGCTGGGCTTCTCTCTATATTGTACTGGGATGAGGAAAAGTAACCTTTAATGATCAAGAACACTTTCCCAATATGAAGTCAACTAATTTTTGGAATGTCCCTCTGGTGTGTGGCAGAAGCCCCATTCCTTGGAGTCATAGGCAAAACACTGAATACACTGTAGGGAAAAAATCCTACACTGATAGGGACGAGCTTTTAAGAAGAGGTAGAGGAGGAGGCAAAAGCTGAGCTAATTGTGATTTTTCATCTTCTTTTGCTGATTCCATGACACAAATCCTGAGAGATTCAGAACTGCTGAGTAGTTCCTATTCCACCCAATTGAACTCAGTCAAATCATTTGGCCTCATGATCTGACACCAGACACTAAGCTATGAATCCTACTCACATTACGATTATTTAAGAAACTCAAACATTCTGTGCCTTTTAGCTTCAAAATATTAAATTTGATCATTCTGGCTTCTTTTCAGTCACTGTAGCTGACTGTTTCCCTGCTGCTTACTACCTGGCTGTGCCCACTCCATTAAAGTTTCACTCTGCAATATATTTTCCTGTGGTACAAGACATCAGAAGAAAGTGTATGAATCCTTGATCTGTAAAAGAAGAATGATGTTTGTTCTAGTCTGCCTCTGACCAGTCTACCACAGACAGTCATTCATATACTGTGGAACGCTGAGCAATGCACCTTACATTTGCAAAGAATGCATCCGCAGTACATTCTTCTTAGGTATAATAAAACCTTGATCTTTTAGATAACGATTTTCATCTGGGCATATGACTCATTTGCTCTTAACCACAGAACATTGACCCTCAGAGTTTCCCAATCTTGTATCCACTACAACAAATCCCTTCCCTGCATTATACATGACTCTTATAGTTCATCCGAAAAAAAATCCATGCTAACATTTTAGACCCTCACTTCCATGGCAGACATCTCCTGAGTACAGATACAGAGGACTTGTTACATTCCCAAGAATTCAAAAAGCTCTTGCCTGAATCCAAATAAATAAAATCTTCTGTTTCAACAATTTATTCAAGACACACAAAAGTGATGAAATTCTATGTTCTTTATGATTGAATGCATTTTTGTTCAGAAAGTAGCAATCTGTGATTCCCAAGGACATTAAAAAGGGTATTCGTCTTTATGATGCCCAACGGACCGTGTTAGAATACGTCTCTTCTCTGTTAAACCCCTTTTGGCTAGATTGCTTAATGTAAAGATTGCACATTTACCCCCACAAGCAGTACACCAGTGGATTCAATGGCTGAAAAATAATGATTAGCACTTTCATTGCAAGCAGAGTAGTGTTTTTTTTTGTCTACATTCCATTAATATCATTCTGACAATATGGGGGGTGTTTATTTTCCTCCCCCTTACCCGGTACATAAGGCCACATTGAAGAATTCTCTAGGATGAAAAAAATAAATCACCAGACTACAGTGACATTGGATGAGAAGTTACTTATCACAGCCCTTCTCCCTTTCCTGATGGTTACTTGATTTCAGATTACTGATCTTCAAGATTTTTATTTTTGTTATCCTATTGCCTTAGCTAGCTTCCCCTCACTCCATTTGGATAAGCTCTGAGTAAGTATCTGAACTTTTACTCCAGAGCAGGATTCCAAACCAACATTACTTTATTTGCCCACGCATAATTTGTGTCTTATGAACATGTTTATTGTTTTGATTAAAAGAATAGGCTTCAACTAGTGTAAACTGTCGTAGCTCAGCTGAAGTTCACGGAGCCATGAGGCTTTTCATCAGATGAGAATCTGTCCCAATGCGCCTGTTTATTTCTCTAAAAAGGTGAAACAACATATAAATAAAATAAAAGCATAAAACAGGGGGAAAATCATCATATGATATTTATATGAAAGAAAATCAATCTGAAAATGATATTTGGTTTATTCCTCCTAAAACAGAGCCTTCTTTAAAAAAAAAAAGTTTAAAAATAATCTAAAATGATATAGGTTTCCCCCCACAGTGATTTGACTAACAAATGATCAGAAAACAATGCCACGTGAGTAAAAATTAATGTTAGTTGTAGGTATCATATTATACTAAGTACACTATTACCTTGACATGCTGCACAGTTTATTTAAAAAGAGATGCAAAACAAAAAGGTGCATCTCATTTGAAGCAGTGCAGTGCAATATTACTGTATGTGATAAAAATTAACATACCCTTTATGTGTTTATCTTAGGAAGCCATCTCTCAGTGCTCTGCTGGTAATTTCTTGCCCTCCATCTCTAGCTCTTCCCGTACCCTGGAGAATATTTTTTCCTTTAATGTAGATACTCTCAAGAGGGAGACTACAGTAATAAGTACACAAGCAGTGCTGCTGAATGACACATTATAGTCTTCCTTGATCTGAGTCAGAAAGGAGCCTTTGGAACAGCTGAACACACAATATGTACACCAAGGAGTGATTAGCACTTAAAAAAAACAAACCCTATATTGCTCATTTCTACAAGGATGGCAATTCATCCCTGTTAGCTTCATTTTCTCATAATATTGACCTTCTGTCATGACCTCACCATAATATGTTCCACTTTCCTCTTTTTTACACATCAAGAAAATTGCTGGCCTACCCTTTCCTATGCAGTGAGGTACAGTGTTCAAAATGGTAATGAGAGCTGAGTAGAAGCCCTTCGTTGCTGAGGTGAAAACAGGGCTGCCCAGAGGATTCAGGGGGCCTGGGGTCTTTGGCGGCACTTCAGTGGCAGGTCCTGGAGTGGAAGGACCCCCTGCCACCAAATTGCCACCAAAGACCCAGAAGAAGCTCCAGAGGCCCAGCCCCACGAGAGTTTTCCGGGGCCCCCAGAGCGAGTGAAGGACCCTGCTCCAGGGCCTCCAAAAAACTCTTGTGGGGGCCCCTGCAGGGCCCGGGGCCTGAGGCAAATTGCCCCACTTGTCCCCCCCCAGCCCCAGGCAGCCGGGGGTGAAAATGGTAACCGGATTGTGTGATGTTTCCCGTGCTACATATTCTGAGGGACCATGCCATATACTGGGACCCCATTACACAGCACCTATCACAAACACACAATGAGAGGGATACTGAAGCAAAGAAGTTACATAACTTGTTCAAGGTCGCACAGCCAAGTAGTATCAGAACGTGGATCAGAAATTAAGAGCTTCTCATTCCTTGTTATAGGCTAACTCCACTAGACTACATTGCTTCAGTAAAAAAATCAGGGGAAAGGACAGAAAAGAAAGCATAATTAGAAATGGTGTTGAGATCCATGGCTCTGACTGGTAAAGAGGCAATGTATTGTCACTGTGGGCATTCACTGGAAGGAGCAGCTATCTAGTAGATGAGGGTGGCAGTGATAAGAAAGTCTTAACATTATATACAGAAGGGCATTGGCAGTTTACTTCATTTACTGGAGGGGTGTGAACTTGATCCCAACTAAGGTGTGGAATCTGCTCTGTTTTATTTGGGGTATTTTAAGTGAGGGATTCTCATTTCAATTAATTTCTCAGGATGCTCTCATCATGGAAGTAGACTTTCTAACTCAATAAGATATTTATATGGAGCCAATTATCATAGTGTCTGAGCACCTATGTAGTTTCATAATACCCCTGTGAGGTAGAGAAGTGCTGTTTTCCCCATTTTACAGTTAGGGAACTGAGAAACAGGTAGATTGAGGCCCAGCTACCCAGGAGATATTTAGGCTCTTAATTTCCATTGATTCCAAGTGACTTACCCAAAGTCACAAAATCTAGCATATTAATCACTGGACCATCCAGCTTTTGCTGCTCTTCATACACTATTTATGACAGACTGTACTCCTCTGTTGACCACTTTTATAAGACAATGATAAATTTTGTAGGATGTATGCCTTGTGAAATATCATTTGAAAACTCATAATTTGCTAATTATTGGCCTAGTAAAATGTGTGCCTACATTGTATGCAAAGTTATAAGATTCTACTGTGTGATGTTACTAAGGCATATTTCAAATCTGGAGAAGCAGCCCAAACTAATTCCCCCAAAACAAAAAGGCAAACTGATGCCTCAATCCAATTGATTTTTGTTGTCACCTGGCTATCACCAAGTTAAGTGACCATTCTTTGGCAGGAAGAAGGGTCTGAGCAAGAAATTTACATCTCTATGAATAAACTTCTGTTGCCTGAATCCAAGCTAGAGATTATTCTCAAGAAGGAGGAAAAGATACAAAAATGAGGAATAGAGTCCCCAGATTACCTCTCCCCCCTCATCTCTACTCAGGGCATCAACAACATTTGAAAGACAAATGAAGCATCAATGGACTGGAGGAGCGGTCCTGGCTGAAGGAATCCAACCAGGTGTGACTATATGGTGAGAGAACTCCACTTGCTTTATGTTCACTTAGCTTGTTAAGTTAGGTATTCATTTTCATTTTACCTTTTATTTTTCTTTGTCCAATTCTGACTTTTATGCCTTATTACTTGTAATCATTTAATCTATCTTTCTGTAGTTAATAAAACTTGCTTTATTGTTATCTATCTAAGCCAGTGTGTTTAGATTAAAATGTTTGGGAACCTCTATTTGAGATAAAAACTGTACATTTCAGTTTCTATTACTGAAATAACAGACTTTCTATGAGCTTGTATTTTCCAGAAGGAGAAAGCTGGGCAGTACAAGACGCACATTTCTGGGGACAAATCTGGGACTGGGAGTTTGCTGATGTCACTCTGCAATGTACTTCAGGAGTGGCTGGCTGGAAACACTCTCATATTCAGCTGGGAGTGATTTTGCATGCTAGAGGCTGTGTGTGAACGGACCGTGAGTGGCTGTTCTCACAGCGAAGCAGTGTAAAAGGCGCCCCAGACCGGAGAGTTGAGGGGACACAGCTGTCCATCAGTCCAGATTGTACCCTAGAGAATGTCACACTGTTTCTAGAATATAGATAACTAAAGCTTTTAGCTAGAATGGTGACCATTAAAAACTTGCCTGTTTTCCTTATATAAATAAAAATTCACTGTCCCCTGTACTTCCTTGTATTTGCCTCAAGTAGGGTTTTATAGTAGTGCTCAGCACTGCCCTTCTGTTAAAGGGACAGGTAAAACTACTGTTACCATAAGTGGACTCTGGGTTAAATTAACCCTGAATGCTTCTGAAAAATCCTACCCTCAGTATTCACAGTATCTAACTGATGGCTTTTATTTAGTTATCCAAAACAACTGTTAGTTTAAAGAAACAATTTTATATGCTGCGGTCAAGTCATTGTCTGAACAAGGAAAGGCTGGGCCTGATCAGTACCTGAATGGGAGCTCACATTGTCTATACTACAATAGACAGGGCAAGATCTACTTCAATATCAGGACCACCAATATTACTCAAAAACATAAGAAAAATAAAATTCCCAATTTCTAGAATTACACCTCTACCCCGCTATAACGCGACCTGATATAACATGGGTTCACATACAGTGTGGTAGCAGCAGGGCTCTGGTGGTGCTTTAAAGGGTCCAGGGCTCTGGCTGCTGCGGGGAGCCCCAGGCCCTTTAAATCACTGCTGGGCACTGCCGTCGCTACCCCGGGGCTGCGGCAGCAGGGCTCACCATCGATTTAAAGGGTCTGGGGCTCCAGCTGCTGCAGGGAGCCCAGGGCCCTTTAAATCACCTCTGGAGCCCTGCTGCCCCTCCCTTGGGGCTGTGGCAGCGGGGCTCCAGTGGCAATTTAAAGGGCCTGGGGCTCCCTGCAGTGGCTGGAGCCCGGAACTCTTTAAATCACCACCAAATCCCTGCCGCCTCTACCCCGATATAATGGGGTTTCAGCTACAATGCTGTAGGGATTTTTGGCTCCTTATGACCGCATTATAGCGGGGTAGAAGTGTACATGCCTTTAATTATATGTGCAGAAACGCACTGGAGTGTTTTGGGTGTGTCTACACTGCAGCTGGGAGGTATGATTGCCAGTGCAGGTTGACAGACTTGCACAAGCTCAGCTCCAGCAAGCACACTAAAAATAGCAGTATGGACATTACAGCACTGGCACAGTGGCATCTTATCACCTAAGCCGGCAAATTGGCAGGGGCAGAAAATTTGTAATAGCAGCATTTTTGTAATCGTGGCATCAGTGACGCCACAATTCTACCAATCATAGCACGTATTGAAACCACCAATGACGGTGTGACGCCATTTACTAGACTTACTTGTGACAACCCTAAACATTAATAATATGACCAGAAGGAAGAAATTAAATGGTTCTCAGTTAAAAAAATGCTATACAAAAGAAAGACAGGGAAAATGAACTGATAACAAAAATGCGCAAAACAGATTCCTTTGTTGTCTTAGTTAGAACCAACAGTGAGACAGAAAAAATAGTTGAAAGTAAAGTAAAAAGTGAAAATATTGGTGTAGATATTGAAAATATTGATGTTTAATAAGTTCGTATGGGGCTGGAGACGGCAATTATTTCAGGGCCTAAGGGCGGCAAAATCATTAATCCATCACTGACTGGAACTGGGATAGTACTTGACTCCAAGCCCAACCCAACCCCATAAATCTGAGCGTGGGCTGCTAGCCAAAGCTGCCACTAGCGCTGCAATGTCCACACTGCTCCTTTTAGCACACTAGCTTGAGCTAAGCTAGCACAAGCCTGTCTGCTAACACATGGAAGTTAATGAAGTTTTACCATCCAGTTCAATAGAAGCAGACACGAAGATAAACATGATTTTTTGCTCTGACATACCCAGGGTACAATCTGGACTGATGAACAGTTGTGTCAGCTCTAACCTGGTGTGCCTTTTACACTGCTTCGCTGCGGTACTTACCATGCCTGGTCAGCTCAAACACAGCCTTCTGTTTGTAAATCACTCCCAGTTTTATTGGCTGGCTGAAGCACTCACACATTCTCAAATATACTGCAGAGTGAAACCAGAAAACTCCCAGTCCCAGACTTTCCCCACAAATGTAAGTCTTGTACTGCCCCCCTCGCTCCAATATAATATAAGCTCATATAAAGACAGTCATTTTATTAATACAAAATGATACACACAAATTCTGTTATCACAAATGGAGTTGCCCCCAAACACTTCAAGTCGAACACACACATTTAGATAAAACAATAAAACAAGTTTATTAAGTACAAAGAGACAGATTTTAAATGGATACAAGCAATGAGATTTAAAAGTCAGAATTGGCTACAAGAAAAATAAAAGTAAAATGCCACTAATGCCCCACTTAAACTAGAGTGAATTCAAAGCAAAGGTCTCTCTCTCACCACACTTTCAGCAGTTCTACTGGCTTCACTACTTTCAGTCAGGATCCCTCCTTGAGTCCAGTGCTGCTCCCTTAGTTCTTTATGTATCATGGATGCCATAGGCAGAGAGAAAGGAAGAGAGAAAGAGAGGAAAGATTTGCCCTCCCTTCTTATTGTTCTTTCCCTTCTTTGAGAAGCATCTCCAGCTGAGATTCCGGAGACAAAAAGTCTGTGTGGAGGGGAACCCCATGCTTTTTCTTTTTAAGATGTATATTTTTCACCCATATTCCTGTCAGTGAATAGGCACTTGATCAAGTGATGGCCCATTTGACCTTGTTTACACCTGGCTGAAGTGTCAGCTTGTCTTTTGTCTCTGAGGAACTGGTTTGGCTGCTCTCCATGGTTGGAATACATCTTAGTAACATCATACAGTGGAATCTTATAACTTTACACACAACATTCCACACAGTTTATTAGGGCAATATTGACCATTGAGTTATCAGTTTTTAAATGATACCTCACAAGGCATACCTTGCACAAAAATTATTATAATAGTGTGCAAGGGGTGAATCCAAGAGTACAGACTGTCACAGTTGCAGAAGAATCAACATGGCTTTTGTAAAGGGAAAGCATGCCTTAGCCATCTATTAGAATTCATTGAGGGAATTCACAAGGATCTGGATAAGGGTGACCTCGTCAATATAGGTTATTCAGATTTTCAGAAAACCATTGACAAAGTCTCTTACCAAAAGCTCTTAAGAAAACTAAGTAGTCATGGGATAAAAGGGAAGGTCCTTCAATGGATCAATAACTGGTTGAAAAACTGGAAATTAAGAGTAGGAATAAATGGTCAGTTTTCACAATGGAGAGAGGTGAACAGTAGAGTCTCCCTCCTCCCCCAAAACTCTGTACTGAGATCTGTGCTGTTCAACATAATCATTGTTGATCTGAAACGGGATAAACAGTTAAATGGCAAAGTTTGCCTACAATACAAGATTATTCAAGATAATTAAGCCAAAGCAGACTGCAAGGAATTACATAAGGCTTTCACAAAATTTGCTGACTGGACAACGAAATTGCAGATGAAAGTCAATGTTGATAAGGGCAAAGTAATACATGTTGGAAAAAATAACCTTAACTATACATAAACATTGATGGATTCTAAATTAGCTCTTACTGCCCAAGAAAGATCTTGGAATCACCATGGAGAGTTTTCTGAAAACTTCCCCTCAATAAGCATCCATGGTCTAAAATGCTAACAATATCTTTAGGAGAGGGATAGAAAATAAGGCAGAAAATATCATAATTCCACTATATAAATCCATGGTCTGCCCACTCTTTGAATATTGTCTCCAGTTCTGATCACCTCACCTCAAAAAGGCTACAGTGGAACTGGAAAAGGTTCAGAGAAGAGCAACAAAGATGATCAAGGACATGGAATGGCTTCCATATGAGGAGAGACTAAAAAGATTAGTACTGTTTGGTTTAGAAAAGAGATGACAAAGGGGGATATGATAGACGTCTATATAATCATGAATGGTGTGGGAAAAAGTGAATTAGGAAGTGTTACCTACCATTTCACACACTACAAAAACTAGGTTATGTTATGAAATTAAATAGGCAGCAGGTTTATTACAGACAAAAGGAAATACTTTTTCCATGCAAGTCACAACTAACCTGTGGAATGCACTGCAATGGGATGCTGTCATGGCCAAAAGTATAATTGTGTTCAATAAAGAACTGGATAAGTTCTTGCAAGATGGCTAATATGTCCATCAATTGTCAGGGATACAACCCCATGCTCGGGGCAACTCTAAACCTCTGACTACCAGGAGCCAGGAATGGAAGACAAGGGTGGATCACTCCTTAATTGCCCTGTTCTGTATACTCCCCAGGAACTTCTGGTCCAGGCCACTGTCAGAGAGAGGATATTGAGCAAGATGGACCATGGTCCAACCCAGTATGGCAGTTCTTATGTTCTTACCCAGATGGGAATCACACCTCTCAGGTGCAGTGTAGACACACCATTTTGTGTCTCCAGTCTTGGTGAATGAGCATTGTAATCACAATAACTGCACATGCAGTTTTTCAGCTAGACTTCTAAATGGTTACCTCCAAGAGCAGTTACCATATTTGCTTGTGTATGTCTAAGCATCTGACCTGAAATTTCAGTATGCCTTTTGTTTAGAGATTTCAGCTGATCTGCTGTTTACCAATAAATGGTCTATAATATTTCTATAGTTTAACATGCAGTTAGAATTCATTATTAGAATAGTCCACAAACACAGTTGTGATTGTTATCCAGTCTCAGCTGGTTAGTACAGCGCAGAGTACATCATGTATTTGTAAAAATCATCTGTATTAGTGAGAACACTTTACTACATGGCTCATCATCCACCAGCATAGACAGCATCGTCATATAGAAACGATTCATTCTAGACTTAAAAGTTGAAGTCGTTTGAGAACTTTTTCTAGTTTTACAGGGAGAAAATTCCATTAAATTAAGGGAGCTTTATGGTAGAGAACTGTTTTAGGGACTGTACTTATGTGCATATCAGGAATCGGTCATATAATCCTTTTCTGGAATTTCATGGTCACTAGTTCAGATAATAAACCAAATCCACACCATTTATAATCTTAAATGTTAACAATTAATTTTCAAAATCAATCCTGAAAGGGATAGGAAAGCTAAATCACTGGGCTTAGATAGAATATGCTCTGTGGGTTTCACATGACTGAAAATGTAAACAACAGAATTTATAACTAATTGTCATACAGATAAAGCTAAATTTAGGCAATCAAGATAACAATATTCTACAATAGTCTGGGTGAAACATACTAAAAGTGTGAATTAATAAGTTATCTGACGTTGAACCCCAGATGTTTCTTACTCTGGCAATGTTCCATAAGTGATGAGAAGCAGATTTACATACTTAACTAATATGTTTATTCAAAGAAAATTTCCAAATCCAAAACAACATCCAGATTTCTTATTTGGCTTCAGTCAAAAGACATAACATCCATAATGGCAACATCCAGGAAAAACCTTTTCAACATCTGCTTAGAACTAAACAGATTTTTGCTTTTCTGCAAATTCAATTGCAGACAAATTTCATTTCATCCAATATTTTTGTATATCCACAAGACAGTATTGATCTAGTCATTTTGCATATTCAGAACTCAGAGTGTAATTTCTACATCAGCAGAGACAGAAGTCACTAAGGAGAAACTGCATTAATCTGTAGCTCAGCTATCCAGTGCTATAAACATTTTCACTCATTGCAAAAGTAGCAGAATTTCTATGTGGGAAACAAAGGGCCCAGTTCTTCTCTCCTTTATACCAGTTTGTAGAGTAGTATCTCTCCACCGACTTCGGTGGAAATGCTTTGGATTTACAAATGAGTGAGAGGAGCATCAGGTTCAATAACTTTTTATTAGATGCCTTTTTAGAATTTTCTTAAAGTCAAAAAAAAACTTAAGTGAAATTTCACTTGATGAATGATAATCGAAGTTGTGCCTTTTCAGTAAAGATAGAGGAGCAGAAAGCAAAGGATGAAATTCAGCTTGATGCCTCATATGGTCTTCTCCGTACTTCACCTTCACAGTGAGTACTACTCACTCTTACATTTAAGGGAAACTACTGGAAAAGGGAGATTGCACAGACTTGGGAGAAAAACTGGAAAGAAAACACTTCAAATTAACATATCCTGCTTCAGTTTTCCTTTGGGGAAGTGGAAGAGGAAATGGAGTGACTGACAGGAGTAAAGTTGAATGCCTTGGAGCTGGAAACTACAGAGACCAAGAGATACAAAATGTGCCCTTGATTTTCAAATACATTAACTGATTTTGGGTGCTCAAAGTGACAAAACAAGGGACAGATTTTCAATCACCCTGAACACCTCACAATGACACTGGAAGCCAGTGAGAGCTGAAGGTTCTCGGCACCTCTGAAATTCAATTCCTATGTTTGATTAATTTAGCCACTCAAAATCTAGGTATGTAAATGTAAGAGAAGAGGACATGAAGTACACAGCCTTTCTTCAGGGGTGCTGTGAAACAGTAGGAGAGACAGTGCTGATGGAGATACTGTCTCCTGAGCCTTCATGGTGCACATGATGGAGAAAGATGGGAGTGAATGTGCATCCTATTAGGATGCAGACAATAGCCTGGCCCTGCTCCAAGGGCCAGTGGAGGAAGAAGAGGCATTACCCTACCTTCTTCCTTCTATCTTTCAGCAATTTGCTCACCTGAGATGAGGGAAAATGATGTCATTTCATATAGTTACTTTTCTGAGTACATCCTTAACACTTCCCACGTTTCTCCTGCAGTAGCTCCCTCTGCGCATTCACCTTATCTGAGTTCCTCTGGAACAGACTGTGTGCAAAACAGGACAAAGGAGGGAAGCAGAGATATGCAAATCCAAAAAGGGAACTAAGGCAATAGAAGAAAATACAAGAAAATAGGATGTTCCATCACCTTGTTTGCATGTGTGCTGATTTAAATGTTTAAATGGCATTTAGCTCTCTTTGATGATTCAAAGCCTCAAGTATCAGCTGCTGCTTGTTTTGTTAAGATTTAGTTCCAAGGTACATACAGGTGAAAAGAGATGGCTTGCCTTGTCCTGTGGAACATACATTGTAAGGATAGAAAGGGATCAAGTAAGAAAGGGAGTAATGCCTGGTGGATAGAGCACTAAACTGGAACTCAGGAGGCCTGGGTTAAATTTCTGTCTCCATCACTGGCCTGCTGGTGACCTTGGGCAAGTCATTTCGCCTATCTGTGCCTCAGTTTCCCCATCTGTAAATGGGGATAATGATACTTACCTCCTTTGTAAAGAGCTTTGAGATCAGTGGATGAAAAGCACTATATAAAAGCTAGATATTACAATTGTGAAGATCTTTATCGTCATACATACATCACTGGGGTCAGCTAACTTGCTGGAGAACAGAATTACAGCTGTCTACTATTTCCACTAAAGAGGACTTAACTAGCTAGTACCATACAGTTTTTCTAATCCAGCTATTAGGGGGCAAACACAAGGAGGTCAGATTCCTTATCAATATTGCCAACCCCAAATGTTCAAAAGTCATTAGTGAGGCCCCCTTAAAAATCATGAGGTGTTCAAAAAGTAACAAATGTGAGTTCTTTTTGTTTGTCTTCTGGTTTCTGAACTTTTAGGGAACACTCCGGTCATATTTTTCACAATCATGATGTCTAAAAACTTATTCTCTGTTTTAAATGAGAGCTTAGATGCTCACCTAATCACTTGTCTCCAGGAGCTAGAGCTTTAAGGAAAAACATCCAATATTGCAAGAATTGACAACACTGCAGGAGTGAGCACTGCTGCAAATACTTGCTAGCCAGAGAATTTCACCTTTTAGCTCCAATTGACTTCAGGTGTAACAATATACCTTTCCTCCAAATATTTTTCTCATAATATTCCTTTTCTCAAAATACCGATTTTTCATATATCACCAAGCTTATGGCATTGTCAGCCTATTCTATGTTTTTGTTACTCTAGATGTAAATAAATGCATCACAAATTCCTTTAGTACAAACTCAAATAGTTTCTTCAGAATTTTGTATACATCAATACGGCCACCTTATTCTCTTTTACTGACTTAGTCTTCTCTGTTTATAAGTAAGCACCTTGAGCTATTCCGAATTGTTTTCTTTAGCATATGTTCCATCTGTAATATTTTTCAAACGTGGTGACTAGAACTGAACACAATACAGATAAAAGTTTTCTATCAAAAATGTGTTGCCGCTGAGTGCTATAGTTTCTCCCCTGTCCCTGCTTAAAGTTCATGTGTTTCCCCCCTATAGCTTGTAATTTACAGTAGATATTACAGTTATGGTTTTGGTACCATAGTTTCTTTTTACCTTGCAGGTGGACCAAGTATTATGGCTACTGCTTTTGTATCTACCACAATTGCTGTCCTATTCCCATTATTCCTTTAATTTCTCTTCACTGCTGACCTCAATTGTCTTTTTTGAACAAACACATGCTGTATGAATTCCAGTAGTGCATCCACCCACACATCTCTGCCACAACAATATATGTAAAGCAATAAGTGGGCTTGTATATTAAGTTAAACTCTGTTGCACAAACTTTTAAAAGCAATTTCTGTTTATACTAGTTTCCCTAGACACCCTATGTCTGGGCTGCGAACAAAGAAGTAGCTTATGATCCATGTGGTTTATATTGGGACACTATGGGACAGATCCATCCCTGTGCTGATCTAGGAACCAGCACAAAGATGGAGGAAAAGCCATTCGTGCCTACTCTGTTCTGCTGCAGGGGGTGGTGTGGCCCTGCTGCATGTCAGAGCTGCCTTGCAGGTGATCCTAAATTGCACCCCTGTTTCAAAGGTCTCTGAGATTTTGCAGGAGCATGGAATACAGGCGGTGGTTAAGAATACCCCAGCCATGATGCAGTCATCTCCAGTCCACATTTCTACCCCATAGGCCTGCCACCTGCACTCTATCCTCAGCCCACTCCCTGTAACCCGGGTAGCCGCCATACACATGCTTCTTGTACTTGGGGTTATTCCCTGGGGAGAAGTAGTGCCTGCTTTTCTGCCCCTTCCTACCAACCTTCCTGACACATAGGAGTTGTAGGGCAATAATGAATGCAATGCTACACTTTTCTTGACCCTTCACTGAATGACATGACCATTCTTGAGGTGGAGAGGGAATGGTTACAAGGTAGCTGAGATCTAAAGCTGCTGGGTTGTCAGATGGTGTCTCTGATTCTTTCTGACTTAGTTGTTTTCAAATTAAAATTCTTCCTCCCTCTCCTGTTACAAGTGAGGACTTCTATTTCAAAATCATGGTTATTTGAACCCTGTTTTTACTTGCACCACAACATGCACTGGCATTGGCCTTCCAAGCAGCACTTTCAGAAATCAGAGATGTGTAAAGTTGCTTGCATGGCATGTCTGATCAAATGTGTTATGTTGTTCAAAAAGAGTAATTTATCCTCTTGTAAGCAGGTACAAATGTGGAAAGAAAAGAGATCCATTCATTTGTAAATTATAAAATTATTTCCTAAAATTAGCATGACAGCGTTAGCCACATTTAGTATCCCATAAATTAAATAAAAGAAAATATAAATCCATGAGGTTAGTATCAATTATTAGCAAACATTCACCTGCAAAACACAGTGGCACTTTTTTTCAAGGCAAATGTGACCAGCTCAGTGCATTCAGCTTACTACCGAACTAATATTTAGTAACCTGACAGAAAACCAACATCCTTATTATGCCATGTTTTTGCATTATTACATAGAGCTGCATATAAACTACTCAATATGGTCACATGGGACAGGTTTCAGTAAAACACTTGCTATTAATATTGTGTAAAATTTTCAAAAGCATCTAAATAACTTAGGAGGCCACATCACATTTTCAAAAGTGACTTAAGGGCATTTGAAAATGTTGACCATCATTTTTGCCAATAACTAAGTATTCCTTGAGCTAAATTTTCTTATCTCTATAAACCATTCAAACCATTACTTTTAGTAATGAACTACATACTTATCTTGAAGCAAGGCTATATTAGTCTTTCCATTCTATTATACATTTTATATTTTCTTATTAGCTTTTATAACATTTTTGTTTTATGTGACTTATATATGCCATCTAACCCCTTCACTGGGCTGAAAGGAAAAACCTCAACCTGTAACAATTGCCTGAGATGTCAGGCTTGGCAAAAGGAGCTGACAGGTGTGGCTCATTAGGCTGCTGGAAGGACAGCTGTGTCTCATGAGCAGAAAACCATAAAAACATGAGACAAACAGCAGCAAGTTTTCCCAGGCTGTGAATGTGCTGCTACCTTCCAACAGAAAGGGAATATAGTAAATACTAGGGGTAAAAAATAGTGTCCCTACCACAGGGAAAGGCTGGGAGTTTTGTGGGCATCCTAGAAAGGAAGGCTCTATATTGTTTAGTCATTTTGTATTAGTTAGTCCAGCTGGACAAAAACAAACAGAATAATTGCCTTTCAGGAGGAAATATATGCCTCAAGAAATGGTGTGATCTGGGGCTGTGAGTGGTGGGGGAAGAATGCTGTTATATTTTTCCATCCTCCTTAAAAGGAATGATGGAGATGTGGCTTTTCTACAAGGACCTAACATAATTCTCGTTAAACACAAACAGGCATAGCATAATGAGCTTCAATCATAGGGTAATCTACTACAATATACTGGTTTCATTGCGCTACACTGCAGCTATGCTTGTTCTAGTAGATTATTATATTTTAGAGTAAATTCACAACTGTGAAAGACTCCCTATAAGTTATGAAAATAATTGAGACTACAAAACAGTATGCTAGATACCCCTATAGCTCTCAGAAATTCAGGGGAGAGATCTTCTATTCCACATCCTGCCACGAAAATAATTCTCCTATTCTTTCTGCTAGTTGTGGGTGGTTGTTGTTGCTGAGGGGTTTCTTTGAAATCCATCTGATCTAAAATCTCAATGAGAAACCCTAAAATGTTTGTAAATGAAGATATGAAATTTAATGAATTAAAAGAGGTTTCAGTATAAATGTGGATATTTTCCCCAGTCTGTCATTGTATTAAACAAATACTCCTTTGGTATTACAAAAGTCATCAAACCATGAGATGGGAGACAAAATCACTTTCAAACTCTAGTAGGGGTTTTGCAGCTCATAGCACAATTACACGTGATATTGAGCCAGAAAAATACTAAAGTATACATGAGAGGAGGCTTTTGTTTATACACATTCTATTAGACAACAGTGTTGACAGCTCAGAAAAGTACATTTTTCCTAACTCTTACTTTTTAATAATCCACAAACATGATTGAAGGAAACAGGGAAAAAAACTAATAAAAATGAATACATAAAGGATTAAGGAGACAGCTCCGGGACAATTTACAGTTATACATAGCAGTCCTTTGGTAGGAATCCTGATAAAATAAATCTTGTTTACAGTGAATTAATCCCATGTCCCAAATAATGCCAGTAAGCAATGGATTCAATTCTTTCTTAGAAGAATAAAACATTCTTAGCAAAAAAAAAAAAAAAAAAAAAAAAAAAGAACAAACTCAGCTACAGGCAGCTTGAATGAGAGTGCAAGGTCAAGGGTCATTCTAGATTACAAATTCCAGTGAGTCACTCAAACCGCTCATTTACAGAAGATGGTTGATGTTTTTGCTGCAGTCAGCATACTGATAATCTGGATAGAAATTATGCATCAACACGGTGTTCTGGAGCAAACACTGACCTTTATTCTGACTAGAGCAAAATTTTAAAAGTTGGCTCTCAGTCTTTTTATATAGTTAGGCTTCAAGTATTCAGTATGACTAAAGCGTCCTCTTCCTCTTTTTGTAATAATATATGTAGCATATATAGCAGAATAATTTATTGACAACTTTATGCATATGCCAGATGTTTATATATTAGACATTCTTCTAAATTAATTAATTCCAGTCAATAGTACAAGAGTTGGGTATTTGCCTTTGCCTGACTTGTATGATGTCATTGACTATTTCTTTTTGATCCTTTTGTACCTAATTTCTGCCATTATCCAAAATATTTACCAATGAGAGGCAATGTAGATAAGTCACTAACAAGAGACTCAGGAGACCTGGGTTTTATTCTCAGTTCTGCCACTGACCTCCCATCCATGGTCTGCATTGTCTAAGTAGATGCAAGCTCTATGGGACAGGATCTGTCCCTTATTGTGTTTTCATTCAGTGGTTAGCACAATAGGACTCCCATCTCATTTGAGGCCTCTAGGATCTACTGTAAAACAAATAAAAATAATCTGAAAAGTTTAAAAAATTAAGTATTTGCAGAGTTTGACACTTATTTTCTGCTTTTGATACTCAGCATTCTTCTACTGTAATATCTATTCCAACGTTGATACTTGTAGACATTGATCTAATATTCTATTTTGTGCATTGCTAGGGGAAGCAGTGCCATGTTTTCCATTAGTCAGCTTTTCTTTTGTTTTTTGAGACTATGATCTACAGATTGTTCTGAATATTTTCAATAATGTATGGCACCGTAACATCAGAATTCATATAAATAGCATCCTGAGATTATGCCCTCTTTTTGCCTTTTGAATGCTTTAACGGCTAAGCAGGTTGAAAGCTATAGAGCTATAGTCTTTTTAATCATGTCTCTCACAATAGTAGTTGAGAGAAAAAAGGTTGGGGAGGTAATAACTTTTATTGGACCAACTGCTGTTGATGAAAGAGACAAGCTGTCAACCTTACACAGAGCTCTTCTTATCAGAAGACTCAAAGCAATGTAGGGTGGGAAGTGACCTCCTGATGTCATCAAGTCCAGCCCCCTGCACTGAGACAGGACCAAGTAAAACTAGACCATCCCTGTCTAACCTGGGTTTGTCTAACCCTGTTTTTAAAAACATCCAGGGATGATGGGATTTCACAACTTTCCTTGAAGCCTATTCCAAAGTTTAGCTATCCTTAGAGTTAGAAAGTTTTTTCTAATATCTAACCTAATTCTCCCGTGCTGCAGATTAAACTGATTCTTTCTTATCAGTGCGCTTGGAGAACAATTGAGCCCTGTACTCCTTATAACAGCCCTTAACATATTTTAAGATGGTTATCAGGTCCCCAACTCCCCCCCCCCAATCTTTTCAGAGAACTAAAGATGCCTCATTTTTTTACCCTTTCCTCATAGATCAGGTTTTCTAAACCTTTTATCATTTCTGTGTCTCTTCTCTGGCCTCTCTCCAATTTGTCCACATCTTTCCTAAAGTGAGGCATCCAGAACTGGACATGGCACTCCAGCTCAGACCTCACCAGTAATGAGTAGACCAGGAGAATTACTTCCATGTCTTATATAAAGCACTCCTGCTAATAAACTCCAGAATATTTGCCTTTTCCCAACTGCATCCCATTGTTGTTTTATATTCAATTTGTCATTCATTATAACCCACAATCCTCTTCAGCAGTACTACCACCTAGTCAATTTTTCCCCATTGTGTAGTTACACATTTGATTTTTCCTTCTAAGTGAAGTACTTTGCACTTGTCTTTATTGAATTTCATTTTGTTGATTTCAGACCAATATTCCAATCTGTCAAGGTCATTTTGAATTCTGATCCTATCTTCAAAGTGCTTGCAATTCCCCCCACTTGGTGTCATCTGCAAATTTTATAAACCTGATCTCTGCTCAATTATCCAAGTCATTAATGAAAATATTGAGTAGTATTGGACCCAGGACTGATCCCAGCAGGAAACCGTTAGATATGCCCTCTCCGTTTGACAGCAAACCATTGACAACTACTCACTGAGTATGGTCTTTCAATCAGGTTGTGCAACCATTTTATAGAAATTTCATCTAGATCACATTTCACTAGTTTGCTTATGAGAATGTCCTATTGGACTTTGTAATAATCCTTACCAAAATTAAAATATCACATCTACCCTCCTCTCCCCAACCACTAAGCCAGTAAGCCTGTACAAGAAGGAAATTTGGTTGGTTTGGCATAATTTGTTCTTAATAACTCCATGCTGGCTATTCCTTTTAACTCTATAATCCTCCAGGTGCTTAAAACTGAATATTTAATAATTTTTTCCAGTATCTTTCCAGGTATCAAAGTTAGGCTGACTAATCTAATTCTCTGATTCCTCTTTGTTCCCCTTTTAAAGATAGGTGTTATGTCTGCCCTTCTCCAGTCATCTGGGACCTCATTCTTCCTCCATCTATTCTTAAACAGAATTGCTAATGGTTCAGAAATTGCTTCAGCAAGTTCCTTAAGCACCCTAGGATGAATTTCATTAAATCCTGCTTACTTGAATATATTTAACTTGTCTAAACATTCTTTCATCTGCTCTTTTCCAGTTGTGATTTTGTTACTCCCACCCTTGTTAATAGTAATTGTATTGAGTATCTGGTCACCGTTAACCTTTCTAGCGAAGACTAAAACAAAATAGGTATTAAACACCTCAGCCTTCTTGATGTCATTAATTATTAGCCCTTCTCCCCTGCTAAATAGTGGAACTACACTTGCTTTTGTCTTTCTCTTGCTCCTAAAGTATTTATACAACCTCTTCCACATTCCCTTATTTTGTCTTTTCCTAGGTGTAACTCATTTTGTGCCTTAGCTCTTCTGATTTTGTCCCTACATGCTGTGCTATTCCTTTGTACTCTTCCTTACTAATTTGTTCATGTTTCCACTTTTGATAGGATTCCTTTTTTTTTTATTTTCAGGTCATTAAAGAGCTCCTGATGCAGCCATTCTGGTGTCTTGCTATTCTTCCTATCTTTCCTTCACATCAGGACAGTTTGTTGCCTTTAATGCTGTCTCTTTGAAAAACTGCCAGCTCTCCTAAATTCCTTAACCATTAGATTTTCTTCCCATAGGACCTTGCCCAGTTCTCTATTTGTTAAAGTCTCTTTTTTTTTAAGTCCATGGTCCATATTCTGGTGCTCTCACTCCTTCCTTTGATTGAATCGATGAAATTTATCATTTTATGATCACTTCCACCCAACTTGCCTTCCACCTTCAGACTTGCAACCAATTCATTCCTGTCAGAATGAAATCTAACATGCTTGTGCTCTTGGTTACTTCCTCCGCTTTCTGAAACAAAAAGTTGCTCCAATACATTCCAAGAACTTTTTAGAAATTTTGTAATTTGCAGCATTACTTTTTCAACTGAAGGCTAGGTAGTTAATCTCCCATTATTACCACTTCTTCTGTTTTGGATATTTCTATGATTTGTTCTAGAAATGTCTCATTCACTTCCTCGTCCTGACTTGGTGGTCTATAGTAGACCCCTAGCATGGCATCTCCCCTGGCTTTTCCCATTTTATCTACAACCAGAGACTTTGAACAGATCTGTCTCTCACCTCCTTCTGGACCTGGGAATAAGTATATATTCTTGAAGTACAATGGTACGCCTCCAACTTTTCTCTCTGCCTGGACAAGCTATACCCAGATATACCAATTTTCAGTCATAGTGAATGTGTTAGAACTCAGTATGATTTTAAATGGCATTCTTAAGGTGCATCCTGTAATATAGTTTGTCTTCTTAACAATCAGAGTTGCCTCACACTGCATATCTTTCTTCCCTCCACCGTTCTAGCATTATCTTGTAGAATAAGTGTCAGCAGGTGCAATCAGGTCAAAGGAGACAAGTGGTACCATTATTATGGCATTGCTTTGACTCAAGAGAGGCTACTTGCAGAAGAGAAAGCACTTGCAGCAACTCCTATTTGATTGGCACCATTGTTTATTGAAGCTGGCACATGATCTTGTGAGCAGGCACAATGCCATCCTAACAGATGGGCATGCGGGTAGGAAGCCAAAAGATAATATATGACTACCAACTGTGTGTGTATGAAGGCAGGTTTCCCAGTTAGGAACATCAAAATGGTAGTTTGTTCTGAGCTTCTGCACCTATGTTTAAGTGGGTATAACAGATACTTCATCTTAAAAATGGATTTATTTCAGCAATTACAAATTTTGCAGCCATGCAAGGGGATTTGTTGGTTTAGTAAACCAGGAATTTTCCATACTAATTATTGGACAGGGGAATGTCAAGCATATATCTTCATGTGCATTAAAGATTCTTGTAACATTTCAGTAAAGCACCTCCTCTTCCTTTCATACAAAATAAAGCATTACTGCCACTTGGGAGACTGTAGAGTTCAGTCATATCACAACAGCTATGATTCTGCAGCTTCTTGGGCTTTCCAAAAAGGCAACAAGGAGAAGCATGTTCACACCAATGAATACAAGTAGGTTCTAACTGTTATTCTGGCAATGATCTGGTGTGCTCTTTTTTAATAGCTCATCTGGTAGGTAGGAATAATAAAATGAGTTTAACAATGAATGAGAAGCCAAATCACTGACATGATAAATATTTATGACTGATTCCAGTCATTCACGCTTGGCAGTTTAATGTGTGTCTTTCATTAAATGGAGTTGAACCACACTGGCATCTAGAGTATACTGAACAATGTCACTCTGTTCTTCACAGAAAGAGCCCAGATGTGAATACATATGTACTTTGTGAAGTCCTTAATGGTAGTAGCAGAATATACAAGTTACATTAAGTGAACCTCTAAATGTTGTCTTTTTTTTTCCCAGACAAAGAGCAACTTTTTCACTCCAGAGATGGAGCACCTATTTGTAAGACAACAGCCAATGTAATGAGCAGGGTAGATTTCTAGCCCAGAGAACCTGTCCCCTAAACAGTGATCATCCAAACTGGAGTGGTGATAAGAGACTGAAATGACATAAGAGTTTATACCAAGTGTGTGTTAGGGTGAAGTTACACATGCCTTGTATTAATATTCTGAGAAAGTACATCCTTAATTAGAGCACCTCAATTAAGTATATCACGGTGGCTATTCATGTACCAAGATACTAATTAGGGAATATGCTGGGTAGAATCAAGACCTTAATATGCTTATTTTTAATAGAGACACTCGGGTTGCATTCTTCTTAGATCTCCCAATGCAAATCCAAAGTAACCCCATAAAACCATCCAGTTAAACTGTCAATTCACTGCTGGGCTTTCCCTTTACTGCAGCTTTTTTGGTCTTAGCAGTAGCTATGAGCTTGCTTCATGAAACTGCACTATAACTATCAAGCATTTGTTCGGCTATGTTTTAAAATATTCACAGAAGGTATATATACTCCTTTTAAAATACGGTAGTGTCCCATAGTGTTTCATCCCTGAGTACAATAACAGAGATAATTGCTCTTTTAAATGTAAGTGTTTTTTAATATATTCTAGTAAAAATTCAATAAGCCCAAACAGTATAAGGAGCTTTTAATAGACAGAAGCATTCACCTATTACTTCTTTTTTCAACAAAATTGATGTCCTTTTTATAATTGAACGTGTTAGGTTATCACAGCAATATATATTAGCTTACTATGAAAAGCACTAGTAGCATCAAGGTTTTCCTATTTAAATTGTGCATTTCCCCCTTCTAATTAGTTTAAAGATAACTCCACCCACCCACCCGCCAACCAATTTCCTTATCAAATAAATGCAGGACTTTTGGCTTTTAATTTGAAAACATGAAAATTGAGTTTAATTTCTCAGTGTTCTCTTTCCCCTCTGCCCCCCAATCACCATATCTAAAGGCATGATAGGAGATAGCAGCAGCCTTCCTCCCACCACCAGCACCCACATGCACTCTCTTCCTCTGGGGAAAAGATCCATGCTGACCCAGCTCCCTTCCATTATGTGAAACCTCTGGGACAAACAACAAAGTACACTCCATTCCCAGTCACAAGATCGGAGGGAGAACATTGCTGTGTTCCTTTTTGGTATATGTTGGAGGAGTTTGCGGTTTTCTTTAATACTCAGGGAAGAATAAGTGGCAATCAATAGCAGTATCTCCTAATCTAGGTGGCTTGATGAAGGTGCTTTAGAAACAAATCACAAAGGCTGATCTGCTATTATTTAGTGCCAGGAGTTATTACCCCTGCAGCAGCACTGTGTCTAATTTACACCAAATAGTTAGCTTTTAACGTTTTTTTAGTACCATTTCAGAATATAGTGATACCTGGTTGGTTCTTCTCTTTTTAAAATTGACCAGCTGGTTTAGCTTTATTAGCTTTGAATTTGAAACAACCGAGTCTGCAGAAGCCAACTACAGAGTCAATAAACAAATACTGCCATTGTGTGTTGGTTTTTGCTCTAATACTATTTTCTCTCTGCTTATATGGTTCTCACCACTATGAGTACCTCAGACACCCATGACTTTATCCCACCCCTGTGAGATATGGAGATTGTCCCCATGTTGTATTGACTTACTGAAGCTCACGCAGGAGTCTGTGTCTGAACTAGAAATTGAATCCAAATCTCGAGTCCCTGCACGGTTCCTCACCTACAAGAACATCCCTCTGTTCACTCACTAATAATCCTGAAAGGTGTTATATTAAAAACACTGAAGATGTATTCACATACAGACATGCACTGTTTACCCAGTAGCACAGATAGAGCATGAGCAGCAGCCACACATATTTCACCCACAAAATCCAGTCAATGTAGCTAGCCTGTTTTGGAGGGGTTACCTCTGATGTGGTAGGTCATTGTCCATGTTCAATCAGTTTTGGGCCTTGGTGAGAAATTAACTCACATTGATATCAAGTGGTGATTTTTGTTTGCATGTTTGTTCATTGTTTAAAGATGAAATAGTATAAGATAAAGTCTCTGTGATGTTAACACTTACCTATTTAAGACTAAACTGAAACCACCATATTTATTTCACAAAGGTTAATGTGCTACTAGATGGAACAATTTCACTCCCGACTGGGTTATCATGAATTTGAACCTATGGCATAGAACAATTTTCTGATCAATCAGTTTTGCATGCAGCTAGGTTATTTGCCACTAACTGTGCAAAGTTCTATTCTTTTATTCTGCAGAACAACAGACAAAAATTGTTGCAATTTTATTTGACATGATTTTGCATACCCTGAAAATGCTGACAGAAGCATTTTCAACATGAAGACTCTGTATCAAGTTACTTTATTTCTACAGTATGCTCATTTTTGCTCAAAAAAAATATTCACATACATTTATCAATATTTTTCACAAAATGGGCCCATTTTTTGACTTTGTGAAATGCAAAAAATTATATTTAGAAGTGTGCATTTTGTTACAAATAGCTTACATAGCTCTGCTTGTAACATTTCTTCTACCTGTATTGCCTTTTGGAGGACCTGCTTGTATTTAATTCAGTTTTAATTTAATGTGGGTTTGGATTCAGATAAGATGCTGTTTACAGAGTGTACCTGTCAGATTACAAATTGCTCAAGAACTGTAATACCATTCCCAACGAAACAACTTCTGCAGGTACTTTATAAATAACTGCTGAGGTTATTCAACCCGTTAAAATTGCCTGTGAAAATTCAGGTTGGGTGTCTGCTATGCAAATTATGCAGGTTACAAAGAATGTTTATGTCAGTTGCCAGCAGTTGGCTGCCTGCTAGATCCCACCACCACCACTGCTACTGTGAAATGCCCTTGAAACTAAAGAGAGAAAGTGCCACTGAAGAATAAAATAAGTGTATCAGAACTCACATACTATAGGTACCCATTCTATAATGACAACTCCTGCTCAGCAAGCACTTCTTCTGCGTCAGATATTCACAACCTGAGTTACTCCTAAAAACAATTCTGCTTATGTCAGTAGGTTGTAAAACAGGAGGATCTAGTACTACTTGCACCAATCTCCTTAAAATCAAATAGATAAATACTCGGGCTTTAATTATTGCTAGATGAAATGTTTCAGAGCACAATTGCAATTGATCTACTGACAAATTTGGGTTCAGAAAATGCTCCTGACAAAATTCCACACCTAAGGGTAAAGTTAATGAGGCTGTCAAGGGAACGGACAGATTTAGTGCCAAAAAGCATACCAGTCATACGGGCTATAAATGGAAGGTGAAGGAAAAATAAGGCTAAGTGATAAGGAACAATGCAGCTCAGTGACAGATTTAGATCCTTTAAAGTCCAATAAACAGATGAGAACAATTGTTAAATCAATTCATAAGAATTATGCTGAAATTTGACTAAGAATTTCATCAGACAAGTACAACAGCATTCACAGTTAAGAAATGTAAGAAGTCAAGAAGGTAGTCTGTGTGTTCTGTTGAATAAAATAGGAATGAAAAGAGGGCTCTTCCAGACTCCCTGAAAGCAGTTAGTCACTATCTTGCTCTACCATGGCAAACTACTTCTTTCACAGTGATGAGGAAGACAGAACCCTCTCCACTGGCTGTCATGGCATTTCAAAGGCAGTAGGTGCCAATCAACCCCCTTAAGCACAGGAAACGCAAAACTCAATGGAAGTGTCCCAGTTTCACTTCAAAGGGGTTTTGACAAATTTTGCTGATCCATTCAATGAAAGCCAACATGGCAAAACTCGTGTTGAAACCAATGAGTTACATTTTAAACTTCAATTAAAAGTTTTATGGAATAGAAAGATTTTACATCAAACATGTCCAGTTTCAGTTCCATGACTGACCCACCATTATGGCAAGAGATTGACCTCCAGGTTCCATATTAAGTATAGTGTTCTTCAACATGTTTATTATTGACCTGAAAAGAAGTGGAGTGAGCAGTCAGGTAGCAAAATTTGCAGATGATTCATAGTTATTTAGGTTAGCTGAAGTCCAAGACGGCCGTGAGGACTTAACCAAGCTAGGTGATAAAGTTCAATATTGATAAATGAAAAACAATTGGAGAGAAAATATAAACTACTCATACAAATTTCAGGGTTCTAAATTAGGTGTATCAACTTGGGAAAGAGACTTAAGCATCACTGAACAGTTCAGTGGAGACCACTGCTCAATGTGCAGCTGTGGTCAAAAACAAAGGTGTTATGATACAGAAGGAGTAAGATAGAGAATAACATGGAAAACAGTAAAAGCAGCAAAGAATCCTGTGGCACCTTATAGACTAACAGACGTTTTGGAGCATGAGCTTTCGTGGGTGAATACCCACTTCGTCAGACATGCATCTGACAAAGTGGGTATTCACCCACGAAAGCTCATGCTCCAAAACGTCTGTTAGTCTATAAGGTGCCACAGGATTCTTTGCTGCTTTTACAGATCCAGACTAACACGGCTACCCCTCTGATACATGGAAAACAGTATAATTCCATTATAGAACTCAATGGCGTGTCCTCATCTGAAATACTGGGGTCCCCATCTGAAATACTGTGTGCAATACAGGTCAAAAAGGATACTGCAGAAATTGAGGTGGTCCAGAGAAGGGTGGCAAAGATGATTAAGGCATAGAAAAACTCTCACATGAAGAGAGATTAAAAAAGACAGCATATTTTTAATTTATAAAAGAGACAAATAAAAGGTGGCATGGTATGTGTATCAAATAATGAAAGTTTTAGAGAAGGTTGATTGGGAACTTCTGTTCTCCCTGTCTCATAACATAGGAACAAGAGGACATTCAATAACATTAAAAGCGGGAAAATTCAAAGCTTGTAAAAGGAAATATGTTTTCATACAACATGTAATAAGATGGTGGAATGCACTGTCACAGGATATTGTTGAGCCCAAGAATTTCACAAGATTCAAAGAATGATTGGATGTTTAGATGAACAACAAGAATTTCCATTATAATGGTTAAATGCTAACAAAATATTATTGGAAGCCTCATACTTTTGGGTTTAAATCCACCTCTTCCTCTAACTATTAGGGATTAAATGAGAACTTCATGGGTGGCAGGACCCATGTTAGGAAGATATGGGATATTCTCATACCTTCCTCTGAAGCATCTGGTGCTGGACACTGTTGGAGTCAGGAAACTGCACCAGATAGACCATTGTTCTGATGCAGTATAGCAAGCCTAAGTTCCTATGTTGCAGAAAGTAGCTACATTTTGCTTGTTGTACCATTGTTAGAAAGGACTTTTACAGACCTGAAGACCTGTTGAACGTCTCTGTGTAAGGATAAAATGGGTAAAAAAGAAGGGTGATGTCCTGGTAGAAGGGTGATGTCCTCCTACAGACCACCTAACCAGGAAGAAGTAGAAGAGGCTTTTAATAAACCACTAACAAAATCATAGTGATAGGGGACTTCAACTACCTAGACATCTCTTGGGAAAATAACACAGCAGGGCACAGATTATCCAACAAGTTCTTGGTATGTATTGGAGAAATTTTTTTTATTTTAGAAGGTGGAGAAAGCCACTAGGTGAAAGGCTGTTCTAGATTTGATTTGGACGAATAGGGAGGAACTGGTTGAGGCTTTGAAAGTGGAAGGCAGCTTGGGTGAAAGTGACCATGAAATGATCCATTCATGATTTCAAGGAATGGTAGCAGGGAAAGCAGCACAATAAAGAAAATGGATTTCAAGAAAGCAGATTTTGGCAAACTCAGGGAATTGGTAGGTAAGATCTCACAGGCAAGTCTAAGGTGAAAAACAGTTCTAGAGAGCTGTTAGTTTTCCAAAGAGATATTATTAACGGCACAAGAACAAACTATCCCACAGTGCAGGAAAGATAGGAAGTATGGCAAGAGACCACCATGGGTTAACCAGGAGATCTTCAATGATCTGAAACTCAAAAATAAAGGTGTTCTACAAAAAGTAGAAACTATGTCAAATTACGAAGTTTGAAGATAAACAAATAACAAAAGTATATACGGACAAAATTAGTAAGGCCAGGGCACAAAATGAGATTATACTAGCCAGAGACAAAGAGGAGCAAGAAAACATTCTTCAAATACATTAGAAACAAGTGGAAGACCAAGGACAGGGTAGGCCCATTACTCAATGAGGGGGCATGACGAAGTCCACTCACTACAGTGGTGCCTCCTGCTGGTTGTCATGGGGATTAGCTCCATCAGCCAGCATGCCCTTTCCAGGTGGTGCCTCTCCTGTCATCATCTCCACTTGCAGACCCACCTCAATTCAGGAACCACAGCGTCCTTTTATGACTTGGCCCTCTGGCCATGTCACATTCCATGTTTTGCCCTTCTAGGCGGGGGGAGAAAGGTAAGTATCTTAGTCCAATAGTCCAGCCACTTCCACAGTGATGACTGAGGGGATCCTACTACTCTGGGTCCTGTAGATAGCAGCCTCCTGCTGTGTTGTCTTAACTTCCTTCAACACTTTTTCAATTCCCTAGGCCACTTCCCCATCACCCCAGCACATTATTTACCCTCTTATCAAGATTTTGAGCCAGCAGGTCCCAGCAGCCAGCCAGGAACTCTCTCTTGCTCCCTCAGTCCCTGCCAGCAACTGCTCTGCTTTCATAATTTGAATGCTAGTAAAAAATGAGATAGGATCAGAAGCTAAAACAGGGAAAGAATAAGTTAAAAATTACTTAGACAAGTTAGATGTCTTCAAGTCACTGGGGCCTGATGAAATGCATGCTAGAACACTCAAGGTATTTTCAGTTCTCTCAGACTTTCAGGGACACAGTCCTCACTCCCTGAGCGCCCAGCAGCCATTGAGCCTGCTCTGCCCCACAGTGCCCTTTTATGTGAACCCACTGGGCCCCAACTGGCTGCTCCATGCAGCCTCCCTCTAGTTGGCTGCTTGGAGGACTCACCTTCACTACTCCTTTCTGGAATAGGATGTGACAGGTCCATAAAGGCCTCAATTAACCCCTTGCTCTCTGGTTTGGGGTGAATACCCTATCACAGGAGGGAAAAACAATAATAAAAATGTGGAAATGGCAGAATGCTAAATGACTTTTTCATTTCAGTTTTCACCAAAAAGTTTAGTAGCAATTGGACGTCTAACTTATTGAATGCTAGTAAAAAATGAGGTGGGATCAGAAGCTGAAACAGGGAAAGAACAAGTTAAAAATTACTTAGACAAGTTAGATGTCTTCAAGTCACCAGGGCCTGATGAAATGCATGCTAGAACACTCAAGGAGCTGACTGAGGAGATATCTGAGCCATTAGTGACTATCTTAGAAAAGTCATGGAAGATGAGTGAGAGTCCAGAGAACTGGAAAAGGGCAAATATAGTGCCAATTTATAAAAAAGGGGGAATAAGGACAACCTGGGGAAATACAGACCAGTCAACTTCAGTACCCAGAAAGATAATGGAGCAAATAATTAAGCAATCAGTTTACAGACACCTAGGAAATAATAAGGTGATAAATAATAGTGTGCATGGATTTGTCAAGAACAAATCGTGCCAATATTTTCATCAATGATTTAGATAATGGCATTAAAACCACGCTTATAAAATTTGCAGACAATACCAAGCTGGAAGAGGTTGCAAGTACCTTGGAGGATAGGATTAAAATTCAAACTGATCTGGACAAACTGGAGAAATGGTCTAAAGTAAATAAGATGAAATTCAATAAGGGCAAATGCAAAGTACTCCACTTAGGAAGGAGCAATCAGTTGCACACATACAAAATGGGAGACTGGCTAGGAAGGAGTACTCCAGAAACGGATCTGGGGGTCATAGTGGATCACAGGCTAAATACGAGACAACAATATAACACTGTTGCAAAAAAAGAAAACATCACTCTGGGATGTATTAGTATGAATGTTAAAAGCAAGACATAAGGAAAAAACTCTACTGATTAGGCCTCAACTGGAGTATTGTGTCCAGTTGTCTATGCCACATTTCAGGAAAGATATGGACAAATTGGAGAAATACCAGAGAAAAGCAGCAAAGATGATTAAAGATCTAGAAAACAATTTTCTATGAGGGAAAATTGAAAAAATTTAGTTTTAGTCTGGAGAAGAGAAGACTGGGGGTGGGAAGGACATGATAACAGTTTTCATGTACATAAAAGGTTGTTATAAGGCAGAGAGAGAAAAATGATCTTGTTAACTTCTGAGGACAGGACAAGAACCAATGGGATTAAATTGCAGCAAAGGTGGTTTAGGTTGGACATTAGAAAAGACTTTCTAATGTCAGAATAGTTAATCATTGCAATAAATTGTCTAGGGACTTTGTGGAATCCCCATCATTGGAGATTTTTAAGAGAAGGTTAGACAAACATCTGTCAGACATGGTCTACATCAGAGGTCAGCAACCTTTCAGATGTGGGGTGCTGAGTCTTCATTTAGTCACTCTAATTTAAGGTTTCGTGTTCCAGTAATACATTTTAAGGTTTTTAGAAGGTCTCTTTCTATAAGTCTATAATATATAACTAAACTATTGTTGTATGTAAAGTAAATAAGGTTTTTAAAATGTGTAAGAAGCTTCATTTAAAATTAAATTAAAATGCAGAGCCTCCTGGCCCAGTGGCCAGGACCTGGGCAGTGTGAGTGCCACTGAAAATCAGCTCACGTGCTGCCTTCGGCACGTGTGCCATTGGTTGCCTACCCCTGGTCTAGATAATACTTAGTCCTGCCTTGAATGCAGGGGACTCTCAAGGTCCCATCCAGTCCTACAATTCTATGATTGTTTGAAATCAGGGATGTGAAATATCTCTTTAAAAAAAGGGGTACAGAGGGAGGAAAGAGGATGCTTAGGGAGGAAATAGAGGGAACAGGCTGTTGGCCGTGTGGGTTCTACAGTCTTCAGTGGAATAATTGGGAAGGAATTCCACAAAGAGATCCTTGTAGTGATTTTTTCCTCTTGAGTTTTTGCCTATGGGTTATTCAGTAGGAGTTGTGATCCAGCCCATTATGACTGTGGATGATCATTATCCACATCTTAGCACGTATTCTAACAGAGGATATGGTACTGAACAGAGCACTTGTGAGGGAGATCATTCTTAGAGTGGACCCCATTGATGGGATGAATGCAAAGAAGAACATCAGAGTAGCTGTACTCCAACAATGGCCAGTGCCAGATGCTTCAGAGGGAGTGAACAGAACCGGGCAATTTATTGCATGATCCAGCCCCCTGTCATCCAGTCCCAGCTTCTGGCAGGCAGAACTTTAGGAACACCTAGAGTATGGGGTTGTACCTATGACCAGCATGGCTAATAGCCATTGATGATCTATCCTCCATGAATTTGTTCAATTCTTTTTTTGAACCAAGTTTTACTTTTGGCCTTCTCAACATCCCATGCAATGAGTTCCACAAGTTGACTGTGCGTTGTGTGAAGAAGTACTTCCTTATGTTTGTTTTAAACCTGCTGCCTATTAATCTTACTAGATGGCCCCTGACTCATGCATTATGTGAAGGGGTAAATAGCACTTCCTTATTTATTTTCTCCACATCATTTATGATTTTATGACCACTATCATATTCCCCCCTTAGTCCTCTCTTTCACAAGCTGAAGAAGACTGTCGATGATTGTTAAAGTGAATCAGTCAGATATATTCTAATGTGACACCCCTCAGGTGGCAACTACTGTTTGAATAGAGAACAGGAAAAATATAAGTGTGATCCCTTCCACAAAGAGGAAAGATTTGGTAGATGTGTGTTCTAAATTTTTTATTCATAAGGCCAAATTCCTTCCTTAGATGCTTATGTTTTCAATGCACAAGGACAGATTTTGGCCTATAGGGTGGCTTACATAACTTTGTGCCCATAACTGTACACAGCTAAGTAAGATGATTGTTTTTCTTTTTGCAAATAGTAAAAATACTCTAATTCCCTTATGAATTAGAATGAGTAGTTGCTTTATCTTTTTATAAACATTTTTAAAGTAGCCTAGTCAGTGGCATCAAACAGCCAATGGCTGGTGCAATTAAGAATGTGAAATCAGAAGGCAAGAGTGTTGGAAGAAGGAGCGAGAGATGTCTTGTGGATGAAAGAGGAAAGGAACAAGTTGCAAAGGCAAATCCAACATTGGAGAATGGGTCTGTTAGTTGTCAGTGTGGTCTAGCAGGAATAAAAAAGAATACTTGTGTCATAATATAAATGTCTCTTCACAAATATATAGAAGTACCATATTAGACTACCCTTCCTTGGCCTATGCTGAGTGATAAGCTGTGTGTCAAGTGTTTGATTCGAGAGAATGTCAATTCTCTTTGCTCTTCTAACTTGTAATTCATTATTGACCTATAGTATTATTTTACTTCCAAATCACATGCTGTACCTTCTTGCTCTTTTGCTTTTTAGGTAAACACTAACAACACTATACTAACAACACTACAACATGGAGCTGAGCCAAAGTGTTTGATAATTCATCAGTAGTGGCAAACGCAAGTGTTTTCAAGCAATGCAAATTGTTTTGGCTTCTACACAGCACCTGCTTCCTTCAAACATTGATGGCAAAGAGCCTCTCTCGGGATTAATATCAAGTATTCATTTTAACAGCATTAATTTATTATGTGTGTCATCCCATTTTATCTTGTGCAACATGACATTCAAAAAGCAAGCATTTTTTCCAAAGTGAATATCCATTCTCCATTGTAGCAGTGGTACTCTCCCTGGATTTTTAAGCTAAGGGGGCATATGTTGGAAAAGACTATTTCTCATGCTGTTTCCACAGGGATTGCTCATGGAAATAATAATATACCAGCATATTCATAAAAACTGCCTACATAATACATGGTAAGAGCAAAATTATGAAGTTACAAAGGACTTTTTTTTTTGGCTGCCTGAGGTTCTATCCTCAGAAAATTGCAGCTGTACCATATACAGTATGTGACTGCTGACTTTGTAAAAAAAAGAGAATTCACTAAAAAGTTGAAAGGTGAGATTTAATAACAATTGTCAGGCAAGTCATTTAATCTTTTAGCTCTGATTCACCACTGGCACACTTCTAAGGGAATGACTCAGTGATGAAGTGAATACAGTTGTGTCCATTTCTGTCAGTAACAAATTTGGCTCTTTGTGTCTCAGTTTACCCAGCTGAAAAATTGGTATAATTATATTTATCTAATACACAGGGATATTGGGACTACATATACTGGTCCATGCGCTCCACTCGCAAACAGCTGCATGCTGGAGAGGGGACCAGACCTGTAGGAAGCTGCCATGGACCTATGTGAAAAGGAGAAGGGACTAACCAGGATGCTACCTTCAATTCTTCTTTCCTATGGTGCAGCTATGGATTAAGACAAGGTGCATGGAGGCGCTATCCTGAGCCCACCCCAGCCAAGTTTCCAAAGAATTCTTGCTGTTATATGTGAATGAAATTCACCACACGCAGACAGCCTGCTCAAGGCCCATGCATCACTTACGTTCCAATTAAGCATATCTGCCCTATTGTAAGGAATTTAGTGGGGTGAGCTCCCCTGCACAGGGGTGAATTTTACTCTCTCTGACTTTAGTCTCTGGAGTCTTCAAGCACAGCTGGATTCTGGCATAGCTACTAGTCTTGCCATGATGCCCTCAACAAAGGAATGGCCAAGAGTTTCTTTGGGAAAGTAACCAGATTCTGCACTGTTGATGGTCCAGGCTCCCAAAGGTAACTAACATCCACTGTCTTTTTGGGCCCCACATTTTATCTGCTTTGCTCTGCAGCTCAAACACAGACTGGGAACATGGAAAAAGGTGAATTAAGCAGATCCAAATGGAGCTGCAGATTCTGGGCACTGATTTTTTCCCTTACACTTGATTTACACAGGAGGGGAGCATATCAGTCATTGTTTGTAAATCACTTTGGATAAAAGGTGTTCTATAGAGGCTCAGTTATATTACTCATGCCTAATCCTCAGGTAGTGTAAATCAGTCAATGGAGCTATGCTACAACACTCTTTAATCCATTGGTTTCAATGGAGCTACATCAATTAACAGCACCTGAGGATCTGGCTCCTGGTTTCCTATTGTAATGCATTATTTAACTATTAACCTTAGATAGGATAAAACTTCTGCCATTTTATTCCCAGAGATCTCAGAGGAGAAACTGAAACATGCAGCAAATGTTCTGGATTTCTCCAAGTGCAAAAGTTTTATAAATATGATCACATTTCTAATCATTTCTGATACTTTAAAGTTCCACAAAACAAAAATAAAATTGTGCTAGTGAAAACTGGGTATTCCTGGCTAATGTTTACAAAAGATTGCACCTGGGGAAAATGTTCTTGTTTTTGTTTTGCTTTTTGCCTTTGCATCAAAATTCAAGTTAAGTTACCATTTGTCACTTATTCATACAGCTCGGTATACTCTGAGTTACATAATAAAATATATTTTCAATATAGTTGGTGAATTAAGTAGACATGGAAATCAGACTATGGAAATGCAAAGAACATCAAGCTGAAATCTTCAAAAGATTTAGATCCTCTCATGCAAGGTCACCTCTCCAAAAATCATTGGAAAAAACCTCACCATTTTAATTTGTACTGACCCTGAAGAAAACTGAAGAAATTGTAAGTTGATCCAGTTACATAATTGATCCCTAAAATATCCTGTTCATAAAGAAAAAAGCTTCATAGCCATAAAAAGTTTTATAAATGTAAAACTGTATAAAGAGATTCAAAAACTAATTTTGCTGCAAAAGCAAGATTTTTAACAGATGTGCAGCTGTTTTCAACTTTTTAACATTGTCTATATGAGCCAAGAGATTTTTGTCTAGTTTTGTAACTAAATTGACTCTGTGGCTTGTTTTCTATCCCCTTGAGTAAGCCCTCCTGACATACGCTATACCAGGAAAAAGCTTTTTCTCAGTCTCATCTTAACCAAATTGAACTCCTTTAAAAAAAAAACCTAAATGTATTTCAAAATCCAATTGCTTTGGCCCTAAATCTAGCTTTTCTTGGCAGAGTGTGCTTGTTTTTAATCCTAATGCTAATATTTAGCAATGTGGCATCAGATTTAAAACACTAATTTACATCCTGCCAGAGATCTATAGTATTTCAGTACTAGTCAATCAATACATGATTCTAGTGCTGTTTTTTAAAGGGAACATTGTTTAAACTGTAATGCAATACTGGAAATAATTCTTCTACAGACTACATATACTCAATTTGTCTAACACTATACATTACTGCTATTTTCTGGGGTAAGGGGATTTAGAGCTTATCTACTATATATATATTCTTTTCTTGGTGTTCACACTTCAAAAAGGATGATGAAAAATTGGAAAAGGTACAGAAAAAAGCTACAAGAATGATTCAAGTTCTGGAAAACATGCCTTACAGGGAGGTATTAAAGAAGGTCCATTTATTTAATTTAGTCTTCTCTTTGATAAGAGATGACTTGATCATGATCTACAAGTACCTCCATTGTGAAGATTTTTGATAGTAGATGACTCTCTAATCCAGCAGATCAAAGTATAATGAGATCCAATAGTTAAGTTGAAGATAAACAAATTTAAACTGGAAATAAGATGCACATTTTTAACAATGAGGGTAATTAATCAGTGGAACAACTTAGGTAGGCATCTGATGTATTCATCACATGAACTCTTTAAATCAAGACATAATCTTTCTAAAAGATATACTGTATCTGAACAAAAATTATAGACTTGAGTCAGAAATTTGGGGGTGAATTTCTTTGACCTGTGTTATACAAGAGGTCAGACCAGATGATCATAATGATCCATTCAGGCCTTAAAATCTATTAATCTATTATCCAACCTCATGATCTCTGATCTGTGTATTTGAGAAATAATCTACACGCATCCATCATATTCAGCTGATGCATTTTATAAATCTACATAAACAATTTATAAATTAAACAGGTGAACATTGTCTCATTATCTGCTGGGACTTGACTATGTGGAAGCTCCCAGTATATACAAGTATAGAAGCCACTTCCAAATAGTCATGAATTCTGACCTCTTTATGGCTTTCTCCTCATAGTCAGCCTCTCAGTATAATTACTGTACAGCTCGTCCAAAGCTGCAGAGCAGGGCTACAGCTCACGAGCCATTTTAAGGCAGCCCGTGAACTCCTGCTGGGGAGCAGGGTCCAGGGCTTGCCTCACTCCTGAGCTCCAACTGGGGAGCTCCTGGAAGCAGCCGCGTAGCACCACTGCAGTGCTCTAGCAGGGTGCAGAGTCAGGGGCCGCATCACATGGCTCCCAGAAGTAGCCACATGGCCCCGCTGCGGCGCTCCAATGCCCCTTGCGGCGCTCCAGTGGGAGCTGCAGGGGTGGTACCTGTGGATGGGGCAGCGTGCACAGCCGCCTGGCCATACCTCTGTGTAGGAGTCGGAGAGAGGACATGCCGGTGCTTCCAGGAGCCACTTGAGATAAGTGTCTCTCGGAGCCTGCACCCCTGAGACTCTCCCCATGCCCTAATCCCCTGGCCCAGCCCTGATCCTCCACCTGCCCTCCGAACCTCCTTGGTCCCAGCCCAGAGCACCCTCCTACACCCCAAACTCCTCATCCCCAGCCCCACCCCAGAGTCCTCAGCCCCCAGCCGGAGCCCTCAACCCCTCCCCTCCACCCAACTCCCCAGCTCTAGCCCAGAGCCCCCTTCTGCACCCTGAACTCCTCATTTCTGGCCGCACCCCGGAGCTCATATCTCCAACCAGAGCTTTCACCCCCTCCCGCATCCCAACCCCAATTTTGTGAAAATTCATGGCTCGCCATATAATTTCTATTCCTAGATGAAGCCCTCGGGCCAAAAAATTTGCCCACCCCTGCTGCAGAGGCTCAATTTTTCCTTTGTTGAGAAACATTTCCCACTACAAGTGAACAGTCCTTCACTCATTCCATGCACCCAAATACATTGCTTTCTTTTTCTTGTCATTTTTGACATCTGAGTGGTTACCATATTCCACTCACACTCTGAGACCTACCTCCTTTCTCCACTTAAAACATCACTTTAAGCATGACAGCCTCAGCCACATCTTTATGGAAACAGTTTGCTGAATCCTTTTCTATTGACTGGCAAAGCTCTTATCCAGTCAAGGTAGATTTCCACACACCCCAGTGCCCCAGCTCCCCAAAACTACTCTGGAAGAGGCAGACCTCACTGGTTGGATCTCTAGCATTTCTTTTCTCAAAAACAAAACAAAATAAATTTACTGCCCTCACCCAACCCACTTTGAGAGCACTTAGTAAAGACTTTCTTTGAAGGGTTTCACTGAATATAATCCATAAAGCTATCCATAGACCCAGCCAACAAGAGATTTTCCTTTACCAAACTGTCATCTCAAATCTCCTCTGCTCAAGTAAGCACCTATTCAAATTGACTTCCATTGTCCCATTTCCAAGGATGGAAGGTTAAGGATTGTCTCAAAATATTGGGGCATGCGTCCATTTTCATCGCGAAACTGAATTTGTCTGCCCTCTCACCTTACATCAAGTGTATATATTCTTGATACATAATGCATTCTTGATACATAATGCAACACCTCCTCTTTCTTTCCCTGTCTGTTCTTCCTGAAAAACCTATACCCCTCTCTACCAATATCCAAATCATGAGATTTATCCTGCCAAGTCCTGTGATGGTAATGAAGCCATAATTTAGCTTATGTACTAATATCTCCAGTTCTTCCTCTTTATTCCCCATATTCCTTGCATTGTGTATAGACAGCTAAGATGTTGAGCAGATTTTCCCACTTATTTCTCTTTTTATTCCTATGACTCTATTGTAATTTTCTGTGTCTGCCTGACATCAGTCCTTCTGTTATGATCACCTTTGTCGGATGCCCCCTTTGAACCTAATTTAAATCCCTCCTCACTAGGTTGGTGAGTCAGTGTGCAAGACAAGTCTTTTGAAGGTAGAAACATGGAATTCTGAACCCGGGAATGTCAAGTAATCAGAAAATGTCCTTTTCCTATTTTTTGCTTCAAAACTTATTTGTAATTTTAAAGTTTATACCTATATTCTGAATTAGAATCACTGGGCCTGCTTCAAACAGTAGTACCTCAGAGTGCGGTGGCTTTAGGTCCTGAGAACTAAACAAGGTTGGGTGAGTTCAGTACTACTTGGAGTTAACCTTAAACAGGAAAATACAGTGTCTAGCAGAAATATTCATAATTCAGTAGATACAGCTTTTCTCCGCATCTGGACTGTTTCAGTGCCCCATTTGCAATTTTTCAACATTTCAGTGGTGGGTGAAATAATTTCTTATATGTAATGTGTGTTTGTGACATGGATTCATATGAAATGTGCTATATAAAATGCAATTTATGATTATTATTTCAGTTCACCTTCAAATTGTTTTGTGCAGTATGTTGATCCCAATACATTTGTATTTGCCCTAAATGGTTCAGTATATGTCTCATCTAGCAATAAACACACAAAACGCCATTGTTTGGGTATGGAAGAACAAGGAGGAAATGAAATGGAAAACAATCAAAACTAAGAAAAGGCTCATGAGAGATATAAAACATGGATATTGTAAAATGGATCTCTGTGTGGAAACAATCAAGTAAAATAAAGGTGGAGAATGAAAGGAACATTGTACCAGGGTTTGAGATAAGTTATCACACTTTTAAGTACAAAAGAAACAATGGATCACTGAAGGCGACAGAATGGCTTCTAACAAATGGCAAGGATATTCTGGTGACAGAAGAGGTAAAACATACAGTAGACAGTTCTTCTAGAAAACTACCTGAAGAAGAACTGTGAGTAAGCTTGAAAGTTTCTCTCTCTCACCAACAGAAGTTGGTCCAATAAAAGATATTACTTTGCGCACCTTGTCTCTTTATGAACCTCCCAGAGAAGATAGAAGGAAAGCTGCAGGGAATCACAGCAAAATTGAGAACATCTGAAGATCTCAGAAGATATCTGAAGAAAAATACTTCAAAATCTTGGTATGAACTAATTTTAAGTGGCAAGAGACAGAAGAACTGTTAGTAGACATTTATGGAAGCAAGAATATAGGTGGCAAATTTTTGGCTGGTAATATATATTTGCCATTACCATATACTACCGTATAATTATTAACATTTCCTTATAGAGTAGAGGGTTGGTTGGAATAATACAAATAATAGTGAGTAGCGCTAGTATAGCACTTCATATGTACAAACCACTATACAATCCATGATGTAGATAACAACTAGGTATACCCATATTCTTCTTCTGTGGCTTTTCCAGCTTGTTGAAGGTTTGCAATCATGCTGTAACTATTCTGTATGATCCTCTGCTAATCTCTTTGAGGATTTATAGTCTCTTTGATCTGGCCAGGATACTATGTAGCCCATCATTTCCTTTCCAGTGCCCATAAACATGCACCGCTCACTGAAACTCTTAAAACACATCCTGCAACTCCAATCTCTCATAGACTCATAGACTCATAGGTCAGAAGGGACCAATATGATCATCTAGTCTGACCTCCTGCACAAGGCAGGCCACAAAACCCTACCCATACACATTTATAACACCCGAACCCATGACTGGAGTTATTGAAATCGTCAAAAATTGAGATTATTGAAGACCGTCAAGCTGCAGGGAATCCACCAGCAAAGCGACCATGCCCCAACCGCTGCAGAGGAAAGGCAAAAAACCTCCCAGGGCTCTGCCATCCGCCCTGGGGGAAAATTCCTTCTCGACCCAAATTGGCCGATCAGCTAAACCGAGCATGTGCGGCAAGATCACCGCCAGCAACCCAGGAAAGGGATTTTCTGCCAGTAAACTCATCCGTCCATCCCATCCAACATCCCCCTCACAGGACCATGGAGCAGACTTATTGCCGATCAACAATCAATTGCCCAATTAAACTATCCATCATAACATTCCCTCCATGATACCTATCAAGCTTAGGCTTAAGCTCCGATACGTCTTTTGCCCCCACTACTTCCATCGGAAGGCCGTTCCAGAACTTCACTCCCCTAATGGTTAGAAACCTTCGTCTAATTTCAAGTCTAAACTTCCTAATATCCAGTTTGTACCCATTCGTCCTCATGCCTACATTAGTACTAAACTTAAATAATTCCTCTCCCTCCCTAACGTTAATCCCCCTGATATATTTATCTCTATCATTTGTTGAATTCCTATCACCTCCAATACTTTTTTTATTGGTTACATGGTCCATCCATGGTATTTTCTGAATTCTTCTATAAAACTATAATTCAAAGGATTGTAATTTCTTTATTATTGATTGTTTGAATGTCCATGTTTCACAGCTATAATTTAACACAGACCAAATGTAAATATTTTTGAGTCACAATTTAGTCTTCACATTTATGTCCCTTCTAATCAGATGTTCATTCTTCCAGAATGTCTCTTTCATTCTTGCTATTCTTGTGGTGACTTTAGTATCCAATCTTCCATCTTCTGTAATGATGCTTCCTAATAGCAATAATTTCTCATTTGCTGTATGGCTCTGTCATTCACTGGAATCTTGCATGTCTTCCCAGGGTCCTTAACAACCACCGTAGTTTTTGTCTTGTCCACATTCTTTGACCATATTCATTGCTATAATAATATATAATCTCCACTAACTTCGTCAGCCAGCAGAACTGTCATCTGCATTGTGAATGTTATTCACTCATTTTCCATTCATCTTAATACCTTCTGTTTATTTACTTTCATCGAACCCTTGCTATAAATGTCGAATAAAGTCAGACATTATGTGACCTTTTCTCACTCCTCTCTTGATCTCTGTTAGATTTTCATTTTCATCTTCCATTATAATCACCTTCTGATTCTAGTATAATTCTTTTATTACTCAAAGTTCATATTCATCAATCTCTACAGACCTTAATATGTTGAGCAATCCATTTTATAGATGCGGAAATCAATGTAGAGATCATGGCTTGGCCAAGGCCACCCAGTGAGTCTATGATAGAAGGGAATTAAAACTCGGGCATATCTGGATACAAATGTGTCCTTGTTCCTCTATACCAGTGATTTTCAACCTTTTCTATACTACGATAACTGAGAAGCAGTTGTATTAGATGCCTTTCATGCCACTGGCTTGTGTGCCACAAAATGCTGTTACAACAGAAGTTGTTTCATGACTCCTGTCTTGGCATAAAGAAAGGGAGGGTGGTCATGACCCCCCTGAAATATGTTGCACCCCTCAGGTTGAGATTCCCTGCTCTTCTAGACATTGATGCTTCACTGGCCTGGTGTTCATGGTGAGCAAATTTGAAATTACTGGGAAATTTGGTTCAGCCTGAATATGTATCCCAATGTTTGGATGTAGCTCTATAGCTTATTTTCACTGTTTTGAGGTCCTCATTTACAAACTGTCTTTGGAGTGGAGGAAAGGCTAAACAACTGAGAAACAGGTCACACCCCAAAATTGATTCCACAAAATGCTGCTACTCTTTTAGGGTATGGCTACATTAGAAATTTCAAAGCGCTGCCCCCGCAGCGCTGCGGGAGCGCTGCCGCAGCAGTGCTTTGAAGTGTGAGTGTAGTCAAAGCCGCAGCGCTGGGAGAGAGCTCTCCCAGCGCTGCTTGTAAACCACATCCCTTATGGGTGTAGCGTGCAGCGCTGGGAGCCCCGCTCCCAGCGCTGCCACCCTGATTACACTGACACTTTACAGCGCTGCATCTTGCAGCGCTCAGGGAGGGTGTTTTTTCACACCCCTGTTGCAGCGCTGTAAAGTGCCAGTGTAGCCAAGCCCTTAGAATCTAAGCCCCCAATAACAAGCCTCAGCACAGGAGTTTTGTGATGTGAGGGGGTTATATATGACATTTTTGGGAAATAAGTTTTTTGGGATAATCTGCTTTGATTTCTCTGCAATGTTTCGGACAGTGTGAATCTAGTCTTCCAAGACAAGTATCCATGTGATTCATATCACGTTATTACCAGTGTGGTGATACTTTTTATACATTCACGCAAGAGAAGTAATTGAAGAGCCCAATCTGTGTTTGACAACTGGAAAAAGCCACTGTTCTGGGGATTGTTCCAACAACCACTCTTAAATTAAGCTCCAGCTGTGAGTCTAGCTATTGTTTGAACACACTAAACATTTGTTTCTGAATCACATCTGGAAATCCATCTCACAGCTGTATAAGCTCAGTGAGACCCATGCTGCAGGCAGAAACTAATCTGCTTGCTTTCTGTCATCCTGCTTGAGATTCACAGATCAGCCATCCTCACATCTCACTGATGGGACTGATCTCTACACTTAGACATACTATACTGGTATTTGCTAAACCTACTTTTGTCCAGTCGCTCGCTCTGAGTTCAGTGGGACTGGAGAGTGCTCAATATCTCTCAGAAGATATGCAGCTCCTGGCAGGATTGGGCCTTTAACTGAGGCACAAATTAAGTTTACTTTATGTCCGGATCGGGAGATATTTTATGCACCCAGAGCGGTAGCAGTTTAACTCCTGTCCTCACTGAATCAGGCCGTTACTTTGGCACAAGTAGGATCATAATCAGATTGCTGGTCAACAATTACTCTATGCAAAGTTATGTTTAGAAACTGACAGCTTTTGAAGAATCTCTCATTTGGATTAAATCAAGTTGCTTAAATATTTATAAAGCTCTAGGGCACAAGATACAGCAAGTATTTGCCTTACACGTAGGCAATGGAAATATGAATAAGCACAGTCTGAGCTCAATACTCATTTCAAGAGTAGTACATTTTGTTTGCATTATTTCAAAAAAGCCTATTGCTTTATGTTAAATATCCTAAAGGCTTAGCATAAAACATGACTGGAATGAATATAAAGAAGAACTTTCTGTATCATTAGATGGTTTGAGTTTCAAAATCTGTTCTAAAAGTGTTGTAAAGTGTGCAGCGTTGTACGTTAATGCACTGAATACATTTCCACAGTGCTTGATGTGTTTCATAAAAGGTCCATTTCAAAAGTGTGCTGCATTATAGGTGAACAGTCACAGTAAATAATCTTGTTACAGAAACCTAAGCAATTTTTACAAGGCGTATTTCTGGCTGACTGAACAATTTATTCTCCAGATGTCACATTGCATTTTTCCAATATAAAATGAAACAGCTTTTTTTTTTTAGGCAGACTGTTTTGTTTGGAGAGACTGGAACAAAGGGTACTTCCTTAAATATGATAATCTATTATTAAAATCTGTTGTTACTATAAAATTATCATACATAAACGTTCATAATTTATCATTTAATTTGTCTTAAGAGATATAAAAGGTTACTTCAAAGACTGGGCTTTCCTGAGGATACTTGCATGTACTTCAGAAAATAAAGAATAGGTACATTGGCTCTCCAAACTGACAGTGAATATTGATCCTGAAGGTTTTTGACACCTGAATAGTTCCATGAATGGCTAAGCTTGTCTCATACCATATTGTGCCATCTAATAAACCCACATGATGTGATGTAATATTCCAGGGATTATAACTTAATGTAACATGACACAATGTCAAAAAACTAAAACAGTTTAAAACAGTGTTTTAGATTATATAGTTATTAATTTAGGTAGTGTAAATTCCAAGATAATGTTCTGTGTAAAGTTTATCGGCTATAGAAAACATGATGAATATTTCCATAGAAAGCTCTGGTACTGGAGAAATCCATGGAAAATCAGCAATGTATTTTCTCAAAGGCAATATGAATAAAGAATGCTGTATAATTATGAACAAAAGTGCAGCAATTTTTTACTTTTATAGAATTTATTCTTCTGTGCTCTTGATTAGAAGATATATAGCAAATTGGTTGCACAGGATAAAGTATTTAAGATTTTATTAATACAATTCCCCTTTGTACCCTTTTCCTATTAATAGTGGGGTAAGCAGTGGTAACCGTGTCTCTGCCCACCTACCTATCAATCTAGGCTTTTATAATAGTGCCAAACAGCTGAGCCCTAGAACTGTTTGACTCTTGCCAAGATCAGTTTGGAAAGGTCTGCAAAATATTGGTGTCAAAGCCACTGAGTTCCTAGGCCTTGAAGTGCCAAAAGTTTCAGCTTTGAATGAATCTGGTTTTTAAAAGAGATGGACTCGAGCTGAGAAGTTTTACTTCATTGAGCTCAATCTCTGGTTTTCATATGTTGGAATCGTTGTGAACCAACAGACAGGTTTGGGTTCATGCAGTATGGCCTTCTCTGCTGGACCCAGAAGTAGGCAGTGATGGCCATGTTAGCAAATACCAAATGTGATTTTTTTATCTGATTTTCGTCTTTCTTGGTGAACACCGTTCATACTCAAAATTCTCCAGTGGGCAGCAGCCTCACAAAATACATGAATATCCAGAAGAAGCAAATTTTTGTAGAGATTTAATAAAATTTGAGTAAACCATTGCTGCTACATGACTATGTCAAACTTGTAACAAAGATCATTTCAGCTTTATCTGAGGTTTGAGTTAAATGTTTTGCACATGTCTAATGTCCACCAATTCACATGTTTCTAATATGACTCATTAATAAATCTGTGTATGCGTAAAAGTACAGTTGGGGAAGAATATGTTGCGGATCGAGCAAACACTTCAAATCAAAACTTTCCCCTGCAATACATACCTGTGGTTTGCTTCTTGGCAGCGTATCTGGCTCTAACTTAGAACACTCATATTCAAAACAACTTGGGATTTTTCTTCTCATTTTAATTCCCCATCCTCCCCATTCTTTACATGCTTGTATCTCCTGGGTGCCTTTATAATAATGGCAGTTATGTGTATAAAACCTTCAAAACTCAGGAAATTAGGTGACAGATAAATCTAAAAGCACACAGCATACACACAACCCACCACATACACAAATGTATAAGTAAAGAAACACAGAAGTGCAGTCCTTTGCTACATCTAGTGTTAGAACAATGAGTCATGGTGATATTAAATGTGTTGGAACAATGGCTGATTCTTTGTAATGAATTTGTACTGAGCACATAATAAAAAAGAACAAATTAAGTTTCTTAAGGTTTACTTTTAAGCAAACTCCAGGGGAAGCTTTATATAGTACAGTCAAGTGCACTGTCAACATACAACAGAGGAGAAGGTGAAATATACTGCAAAAGGCATGATCACAGCACTGAATTCAAACTGTTCTTGTACTTAAGTTCATTTGCCTGTATACTGGGTTGCAAATTTGGAACAGCACCTTTTACAGGTTTGGTTGCTGGCTCTGCCACATGCTTCCTGTGTGACCTTGGGCATGTCACTCACTCTCTGTGCCTCAGTTTCCCAATACTTTGCTGGATCAGGGCCCAAGGGCTGAGCACATGCAGGTTTGAGCCTTTAGACTGTAAAGTCCATATTTTTCAAAACTATTTCAGTGCCTCAAGATGGAGACTCAATGCCTACAAGATTTTCCAAAGTGCCTGGTTGCCTATCTGCATTTTAGATGCCAAAATATCTTTTAAAATCTCACCCTGAGTGGAATTTACAAAAGCACTTAAGCAGTTTAGGCACTTAACTCCCATTGAAGGCAATGCTCAAGCTCTTTGGGGGCCACAAACTCACTTGCTCTACTTTCAGGACACAGGTTCTATAGTGTTCAGGAGAAGGGGGCTTTGATTTTGGTTGGGGCTGTTAGGTGCCACTGTATTGCATAAAAGAATTATTAATGGTGATTATGTGGAAACCAAGCCTTACAGTCCTAATTCACTGATGTTCACTGACAATAAAAAGTTTTAAGCTTTGTTTTAAATTGTGTGGACAAATCAGAAACATAAGATCCTGATTCAGGCAAGCATCCCTATTCAGGACAGCACTTAATCACATGAGTCAGTGATGTCTTGAATAAGGATGGATGTAAACACAGGCTTAAATGCTATGTTTAATCGGGCCCCTAGTGATTTGAGAGGAAGGGGGCTACCAAACTGCAATAGCATAGGCAAAGTCCCCACATTCAGTTAGCAAGCAGTAAACCAGAGCAAGCCAAGGCCATTTAAAAAGGAAATGCAAATTGGGAGTAGGGTAACCAGACATCCTGATACTATCAGAACCAGGGATGGTTCCAGCTTTTTTGCCAGCCCAAGCAGCAAAAAAAAAAAAAAGAAAAAAGCTGCAATCAGTGGCACTTTGGTGGTTGCTCTACTCCACAACTTCATTCTTCGGCGGCCTGTCCTTCCCTCCAAGAGGGACTGAGGGACCCGCCGCCGAATTGCTGCCAAAGACCCAGACATGCTGCCCCTTCCATGGGGCCACCCCAAGCACCAGCTTGCTGCACTGGTGCCTGGAGCTGGCCCTGATCAGGACCGCCCCAATATTAGGGGCTTTGTCTTAGATACACTATTATCCTTCCCTCCCCCCTGAAAAAGTGTCCCAATTTTTCACACTTGCTATCTGGTCACCCTAGTGGGGAGTGGGTGTTTGCACAGATACCAGGTAAACTAACAGTTTTAGAAATATTTAAGAAAATTAGCTTATTTCCTCTCTCAAGCGTATAACAGAAGATTACTTAAGTAAGAGCAAATAAACTATGAGGTATAATGGCAAGGATTTAGAAGTATATTTGTCATTAATTAAAATAGAGAGCACTTTTAGGAATTGTGAGCCAGAAAAGGGACCAGCAAGCTTCACACTGAGGCAAATGTGGTAAGAGAACACTGCTACAAAAATAAATTTTATTGGCCATCATTTCTTGTGGCTCCCATTTTCTGCAACTAAAGACATTTGCGGTCAGGTTAATGCTACCTCCCATGCAGTCCAGCCTCTTCTTTCACCTGATCCTGCAATAAAGCAATAACACTTTGCTCAAGAAATAGCTTATTTCCATAGCAATGATTCCAGTGTTACAAATTCAGCATTCTGATTCCACGGCAGGGTCAGTTAGGAGCAACTGATGAACTGAAAAAGAGGTGAACCCTTGATTAAACACAAATATCTGTAATAATTAACAAATACGGGAAGAAAGAGCATTTAAAACCATGTAAAGAATTAGTGGCTTTCTATTCAGAGCAGGATACAATTTAAAGTTTTCTCAATATTAAATGTGACTGAATATTTTTATTGTCTAATTTATTTTTAAAATTTCATGAAATTCACTGAATAAATTGTGAATATATGTAATTAATAATCAGTTCTGCTCCACAGCTGTGTGTATAATCAATATGATGTGTGTACAACCCAGTACACAATAGGACCCCAAGAAGATTGGAGCCTCCCAGCACTACTATAATGAAAATATGTAATAGGAATTAAATTTATTTGTATTTTATTCAAAAATATTTAATATTTTCAGTTAAAGGTACTTCATATCAAAGTCCCTCTTTACCGGCCCAATCCTGAAAGGTTCTGACCAACTCTTGTGAGATGCATTGTGCCCTCCATCAACGAAACCCCTCCCAGAGAGTGTTTTGCTTCTCACAGGTCAGGGTCCCAGTGGAGCGTAGGAAGCCACTCTAATTAAAAATATTTGCAATTTCATTTTTATTCATAATGAGGGCTCTGATTCAGTAAGACACTAAAGCATTTGTCATTAGGACTACTTATATGCTAATGTACCTTACAGAATCAGTTAAAATTAGGTACATGTTTTAAGTACATTGCTGAATCAGGACCTATATTAGGTTTATAGGTTCATAGCAGCTAAAGGTGGAAAAGACCCGTTTATATTAGCCACTCTATTCATTTACATGATCATACAGTCCCCAGTGGAGGACTCATCACATATTAAATTGATACAATTAATTCAATATTACTTAAGTCCATGAGGGATGTTTTCTTTTCAATAGGTTTGACTGTAAAATCTTTAAAAGATATTTTTTGGATACCTGGCAGCTCAGGCTCCACCCACAGTTATTCTAGTACCAAAAGTACACTGTGGAGTGGGTATATTCATTCCAGGCCATGTCTAGTCTCAGGCTTTATGCACTGTTTCTTCTACTTCAGACTATTTAGTCAATGCCATTAATCAAAATCCTATAGCAGAAAATGCATGCATAAGTCCTACACATTTATTGCCATGGCAACTATTCAGGCTCTTGTTCATATGTCAAGCTACATCAGTGGAGATAAATTCTATTGTTTTCACACTGACAATTCTCTCTATGTTGGACTTAATCCATGGAAAAATATAGCTTTGCCTCTTATTAAAATAAAACACAGACCACCCAGTTCTCAAAATTCTCATTCTTCACAAAACATCAACTGAACAATCTGAACAGTTCTAAAATTATAATTTGATATTTAGGGTTATTATAGCAATTAAACTGTAAGAGATGGCCTAGTCCTTCTCATATTGTTTAATCTGTGGGTTTGGTTGGGAATTTAATTCTTGATGAAAAGTGCTCATTGCTGTGAATCTAAATGGTTATGGTACTGGAGCATGGTGTTATTGAACTAGATTGCAGTATTTTAAAATGAAAGCCTTTAAGCCTTAAATGAAGTTGATTTAATTCAACTCTGATGTAGATACTGTATTTTCATAACATAAAAATTAATCATAAGTATATAAGAATATCTCACCCATAGAGAGAGATTTTATATTACATTTAACTCAAGAGTAAAGATCCACTCACACAGGTCATTCACACTTGTGAATGAAAGATAAGCATGATCCTTTGTGCATGAACCTCTCTATATACTTATTTGTATATACTGTGGTGAAATATGTATTGGTGCCTGATACAATTCTACATAAAATTTTACTGTATGCTAGACCACAGTTCTCTCATTCCTAGTCTGTCCACAGAACACATTATCTTTCTCATTATCACAGAATAACGAGAAAACAGCCTCTTGTTAATAAAATACTTATAATTCTTCAGAATCTCATTATTTCATGTGTATGGTACATCATGCTTCACCAGAAAGGCACATACCTCATATAACCAGTGATTTTACTAAAGATATGTCTGTTTTGATCTGACCCCTTTTTCACTTCCTGATGCAGATTAAAGTCCTTGCTTTTACTGCATTGCTTCATATTGACAATGCCTATTACCCTGATATACTATCTTAGAGTTCATTTAAACTAATATCCACTGCTACATCTGTTACTGGCAGTACATAACCTAAGTTCCTGTGTCAATGCAGATGAAGACAATCATTATATTTACTTATTGTCGCACCATGCTATGACAATATAGAAACCCGATTCACACACATTGTGTGACTTGCATCAAATATGTATTTTTTTAAATGGGAGCTTGTGTAATTTGTAAATATCCTGTGAACGTCATTCATATTAATGAAGTGCCATTTGCTCCTTGCTGGCATTTTAATGCAAATTGCATTAACTCCTTATTTGCTGTGTCTCCATACATGACCCAGGGCAAGTCTTTTAAAAGTAGGTCTATTTTTTTCTATGATTGGAGCAGTAATGTCAGACCATACAGCACAGCCTCTTCATAGGTCATCTGGATTACCTAAGGCACTGAGGAGGTTAATAACAGATTAGAGTATATCATTCATGTGTATATTTATCAAATAATTTATTCTCCATGTTTTGCAACATTTATCAGAGAAAATATTTGGAGAATGTTGCAAAACATGGAGAATAATGAAGTGAATGTTCACTTTTGAACTCCAAAATATAATTGTTTGGGTTTCTTTAGTTTGCACCTGAATTATGCTTTAGTTTAGTTGTTGTTAAAATAAATGTAAAGTGAAAAAAGATTAATGCTAATATTTGAAACAAATTATGAGTACTTTTTTTCAATATATAACAATGATTTAATAAAAATAACAATCTGGTTCTCAATTAATATAGCACAGCCTCTTGTTTGTGTCCAAATTAGATGGCCCTTATCACTGTAGTATCTGAATGCCTCATGATATTTAATGTATTTATCTTCACACCATCCCTGTGAGCTAAGAAAATGCTATTATCCCTATTTTACTGACAGGGAACTGAGGCAGAGAGAGGCTAAGTGACTTGCCCAAGGTTACATGTAAATAAATAGCAGAGACTATACATGAGTATGGGTCTCTTAAGTCAGAGTATTGCATCCTCACCACTGGACCATCATTCTAGGCCCCTGTGAGGTATCAGTGATACCCTTATTACCAACAGATCTGGTTCCTGTTATGACTCGTAGGGGCTGGAAAGCTGAAAGGTCTGTCACACATTGGCTATCTGTCACAAAGAGTCATATCCTGCAGTCCTAACGAGGATTTCTTTATCAGGCTCACAAGCAAATTAATCTTGACAAGAACCATCCTTTCTGATCTTATGTTTGTAAAATAGTGGTTATATATTGATTACTACATCTGCAAGCATTTATTTGTCATGAGACAAGCTTCTTTCTTTTAATCTAGCAGACACACAGCAAATACAATTTTGAACAAAATACAAATACTTTGTGTTTCAGGAAACCTCAGGCCATATTTTCATCATCTCCCTTTGTTCTAAATGAGAGCTAATGGATGCTGAGCACTTTTGAAAGTAGAGCCGATTCATTTTGGTCCCTAAATTGATCTGGGTCAAAAATCCTGTGGACTTCAGTGGAGCCAGGATTTCACCCTGATAACTTAGATGCCTACAGAGGAGCTGTTGGGTGCTGAGCTCTTTTGAAAACCTGACCAATAATGTTGGTGGCCTCTTAATACTAATCACTAATGCACCTGCCCACTAATGTTAGTGGCAGATGTATTAGAGAGAGACAGACGATGGAGTAAAATAGTATTCTGAATATTTTAGCTAGAAGAGATAAACACAAGATTCCGGGTGAAAAGATTTGTCATTTTAAATATCGGAAGATGCTTTCGTGAGATCTTTAAGAACAGAACAACATGTGTAATCCAAATCAGATTCATGTTTGTCACTAAATACATGAAAAACACCAGAAAAACATAAACCTGATTTATCGACATAAATGACGAGGAAGAAAAGAAACCAACTATTCCCCAGTTCATTGTACAGTATTTCATATTATTAATCAGAATTGTGTCATAGTATTATTGCTTTGCTTAATAATGTGTTTAATGTAAACTTAATGTAAAAAGATACATGATACAGGCAGTCAAAGGGCTATAAAAATCCTTTTCTATAGATAAGTCACTGCCTGAGCTGCTTTAGCTTGTTAACTTGGATCCTAATCCATTGACATGTATGATATTTATTGTGTTTTTGTAATTAGAATGTTTTTAACACAGCAGAAAAAAACCACACAGATCTGAGTACATGGTTGTCATTGAATATATTTTCAGGCTGTGTATTATCATAACACAACCTCTTTTTTTTTTTTTAAGTTCCTTAGATCACATACTAGTCATACAATTGCTGTCTCATCCTATGAAGTGACAAGAGATATAAAGACAACCAAAGAGTGAAAATAATCTGACTCAGAAGTTACAGCTGTCCACACAGCACACAACAAAAGACATACTCGTAGTTCCATACTCTTCTTTCAGCTTCCTTACTAAATTCCACCGTCAGGGATGATGACGCTAAACCCAAAAGAGTGATCCAGAATAGTTATGTGGTTTCTGTTTTCTCAAACCTCCTTGTGTTTTATTTTGGCTTTGAGAATGGGTTTACAACAAATGAAGGGATGATTATCATAACACCTCAGAATTAAAATGTTCTATAGATCCTAGCAGGAATTTGGTCTACTTTTGAGACAAAGGTAGAAATACATCTAGACAGAGAACTATATTAAGGAATGAGGAAGCTCTTCTCCCTCTAATTCACCATTTCTGGGACATCTCTGGCACATCTGGTGAAATAAAAGCATTGACAGTGCGTGCCTATACTGCCTATCAAATGATTAACAACGGAATTCTAGTACAGGAAGATGTGGGAACATGATATTCAAGACCAGAAGGAAATTAAAAAAACATGCAAAATATAATGCTCAGAAACATACCATACATAATAGTGTCCTTACACTTGAATCAAGAGCTGTCCAATGTAAGATAGAAAGTATCCCCCTCTCCCCCCCCACACCATACCAATATATGTTGGAAGCGTCATTGTACCAAAATGCCTTAATACATCTTAGAGAACTTTGTCTTTTTGTTTAATTTCAAATGTATTTTTTTCCTCTAAATATAAATATTCAGACAAGACTAGTCTGGGCCTCTTTTTATTAAAGAATATTCTGCTGAATTGACACATCATCTGGTGAAAATCTGTTCAGTTTACACCACTGTAAATTTTAAATGAAATTTAAATGGAAATTCTGTGCTAAGGAATGTCCAGCTTAAAATACTAAACAGAAATTCTCTGAACTGGACTCTCTGCCATACCTCACAATCCTAATATGGTACATGACAGAGATTTACAGATCCAGCAACAACAATAAAGAGAGAGAGAGACAGAGAGAGAGTTTCATTCTTGGTGGGGCGGGGTGAGGGAGGATGAGTCCAAAAAGCAGGTTTACAAACACAAAACTAAGATCGTTTTCCAAAATAGGAGTTGTATGTATGCAAAAATCTGCCCCTTGGCAATGTGAATTTACTCAACAGGCAGAGACACAGGATCATGAAAGAAGTACTCACTTTCATGTAATCTTCCCCTCAGGGACACAACCAAACTCCTAATTACTTAAACCATTGACATCCAAAGAATAACCAACCAACCAATCATTTTTCAAGAACACACTTTAGTTTCCTTGAACAATATTTGAAGAACTTTTTTCTTTTTTAATAAATGAAAGGATATTTGTTAAAATCAGAGGAAATGGGGATAAAGAAAGCAAACCTTCTTGATTCTTTCATTTTTAATTATTTAATATTCAATTGGTTTTAGATTTTTTTAAAATTTTATTTTATACAATTTGCAGGTAGGTCTACACTAGGGGCTAAGGTGACCTAAGTTACGCAATTCCAGCTACGTAAATAACATATCTGGAGTCGACGTACCTGAGGTTGACTTATTGCGGAGTCTATCTTATGCTTCTCATTCCGGTGGAGTACTGGAGTCAACAAGAGAGCAGTCGGCATTCAGTTTAGTGGGTCTTCACTAGCCCCGCTAAATTGACTCCCCGGTAGATCAAACGCCATGCATTGATCCTCCCAGTAAGACTAGCCCTGTGACTTACAAATTTGCTGTTTTTGTGCTGTTGTATAGAATTGATCCATGTAATATCATATGCCAACAATCCTTCTAATCGATGCTTATTTTTGGAGAAATTGCTAGCTCTACTTCATCCAGAAGGATAAGGGAGCCCTTTCCAGTTCCCTGGTTGGCAATGTCAGGCCAGCAGAAATGCTGCTGCTCTCAAGCAGTCCTAAACTATGCCATCATTAATAGACTTTCTGCCAGCTGAGGATTGTGGTAGGCACATCCATTCCCTACCGCTTATAAGCCCCATATGATGATGGAGACACAGAGCCTACCTGTGGCACATATACACCAGCTGTGAGACTCCCTCTGACAGGGATTACAGCCCATTTGTACCATTTGCATAACCCTTTGCCTTAGAGTATGGGGAGGGATAGCTCAATGGTTTGATCATTGGCCTGCCACACCCAGCATTGTGAGTTCAGTCCTTGAGGGGGTCACCTAGGGATCTGGGGCAAAATCAGTACTTGGTCCTGCTAGTGAAGGCAGGGGGCTGGACTCAATGACCTTTCAGGGTCCCTTCCAATTCTATGAGGTAGGTATATCTCCATATATTTATATTTAACCCAATTTCAGAATCTGGCCCTGAGTAGACACAAAGTTTTCTTTTCCTTTCCATATTTGTATTGAAAAAACAAAACACAGTACATTAAATGACAGAAATGCATAAAATGTTGCATGTACATCAACTCCAGTGCAAAGTAGGATACAATAAGTAATAAAAGCTCTTAAATCATACTTGGAACTAGTTTAATTCCCTGCTAGTTATGAGGCAAAAGGATGAATCGATGGTTAAAACATGACTAAAAGGCAAAAAATCTGTGCTCTGTTCTTAGCTCTGCCACAGACTTCTCCTTGGCAACTCACTTCAGGACTTTTTGCCTCAGTTTCTCCAGGTGTAAGATAGGGTTAATAATATTTCCCCATATCAACTGGTCCACTGAGGCTAAATTTCATGTCCTTACAGTGTTCAGATGCTCTTGGTGATGAGCACCATAGAAATGCCTACTAATAAAATTAATCATTTAGGCCAAGCATCTTCCCTGTGAGGGTCACTGGAATCTATTTTTCAAAGTAGTTTTTCATGTGCCCTCTTCTATCTTCTTTCCCTTTCCTATTGGATTGTAATTAAAGCAGAAAAATGCACATTGGTATAATAATTCAGAGTTAAATTCTCTGCTTTTCACAAAGTCCAAATAAATGGGCATCGTGTCAGGGAACTACCAGCACTGTGGGAGAAGGAATCCATCCCAATCCATAGAGAGGGTTTAGAGTCACCATTCCAACCCCCCTGGATTGGAATAGAGCCATGACTCATGAATACCACTATATGGGTGTTTACGGATTTTGGATCCATTTTATTATGGGTCCACTGGTCACATCACACCTAACCACTGGCCCATCCTTAAGCCATATTCTGTGGCGGCCCATACTGAGCTGGCATGGAGCAGTGTGTGCAGAGGTCCCCTGGTATCCATTCCACCTGCTACATAATGTAACTTCCGCCCTTCTGGTGCATTACAAATCTGCTGAAGGACCTATAACTGCTGGCTTAATTTCAGAGAAAGTACATGTAAAGCTCCCCTTTTAGAACCATTAAGTTTTTTAGTGCCATTTATCATTCAGAATTAATATTATACAATCTTATATTTATAACTGTTTGGCACTATACCCATTTAGCCACATCAAAAACACTGATGGAAAAACCATTATCCACCATATGATCTTTAAAATAAATACATAATAGTGCCCAAAGGAGTATGAGTGTGCAGGAATCTTAGAGTTAACTGTGTATTATGAAAAACTGCACAGTTAATATGGCTATAATGTAGCTAAGTCAAGCAAGATATGATTGATTTATTATATTGGAGTTCATTAAAAGTGCTCCATTGCAGTTTTTAAACCATATAGTTATTAAATATCTTTGAAAACACATACACTCTACCATCATTATAAGATATGCTTGACAGCACATCATTTTTAACGACAGTATTATAAACACGATTCGTAATGGCTCTGCTCAGTGTGCCACGGAATTGGAGGCCAGTAATATACAGACTTGTATTCAACATAATCTCATAACAAAGAGTACTATGGAAAAGGATGAGTGCACAATTAATATATGAATAATTATTTTGTGTCAAATTAAACACATTTTAAATAGTCTATCATGCCAAATAGACATTAATGTGGAAAAATTAAATAGTGAAATAGAACTGAAGTACAGTACAATACTTACTAGCACAGCATGAAGTAGTGGTGCTGAGGATTTCCAGAAAGGAAAGATTATTCCTAAAGCTAATTCAATGATGATTCTGGTTTCTAATTGCAGCAAACTGGTATATGCTGAGAGTAGATCTCAGACTCAGTGTTTGTGTCTTAAATCATGGTTTCAACCTAACTACTCCTGCTGTTTGCCTATAGCTAGAAAATATCTCAGAGGCTGCCAAAAACAGCATTTTCCAAGTTTGTAAGTATCCCAGGGATACTTGAAGTATGATTCGCCCAGCTATTGTCTCTTAGTTTGTGCTACGGAATCATATTGTCATGTTGTATTGTTGTGAAGAATGGATCCTCAGCTACACAACATAATATTTAAAATTAATATAGCGTCTTTTGTTCAAAATTATCCCTAAGTCATCTGAACTGATCTACAAAGAGCATCATGGAAATTCGGCTACTTTTGACATAATAGAAGGATGGGAACCTGTTTATAAAAACTATTTCAGTGCAACTTGAAAAACAAGAATGACCTAAATACTCACCCAAGGTTTCTACAACCATGTCAACTTGGCTATTCTTCACGTATAGGATATATAATAGTATGGATTACTGCTGAATATGCTTTAGTGTAGATATCTGACATAGCTAAATAAATGTTGCTTTAGGATCTTAAGCTTTTACATTTTCTGAATTTTTGTGTTTAAATCCCAACCTTAACAGTTTATACTAATAATTACCATAGCTTTTTTCTTTTAATTTCTGCAGTTTAAAAGAAAGTACCCCCAGAGACCATCACCCCACTTCCAGATGCCAATTTCTGATTAATCTTAATTTCCCATTGACAATCCCATTGTTACAGGAGTGATGTATTTAATAATACCCCGTACATGCTCGTTCATTTATAAGCTGATCTCCCAAGATGGTTAGGTAAAAATAGCAAAAAGTGTATTACCCTTTCATAAGCCAACCCTATATTTCAGAGGTTGGCAAACTTTGGCTCCTGGCCCATTAGGGTAAGCCACTAGCGGGCCTGTATGTTTTGTTTACCTGTAGCGTTCACAGGCATGGAGCCCCTCAGCTCCCACTGTCCGTGGTTTGCTGTTCCCAGCCAATCGGGGCTGCGTGTATTGGCGTGTCACTTCCTGCAGCTCCCATTGGCTGGGAACTGTGAACCGCAGCCACAGGGAACTGAGGGGCTCCATGCCGCAGACGCTCCAGGTAAGCAAAACGACACTGTATTAGATATTCAATTCAATGATTCCATATAGTTTAAAATCATCACATTTTGGTGTAGACCTGTTTATAAGCCGACCCCCCCCTCTTTGATGCATCACTTTTTTACCAAAAATATTCGGCTTATAAATGAGTATACATGGTAATTATTAATGTTGTAATAGTTTCTAGGAACGAGCAGTCATGGACCAGGAAGCCAGTGTGCCAGCTGTTGTACAAACACAGGATAAAAGACAGCCTCTATCCCAAACAGCTTACAATCCAAGTATAAAACAAGAGACGACAGATAGGTACAGACTGACTGATGGGGCATCACAATGAGAAAATATTGATCATCATGACAGTCTGTGGTCTCAGCACACCAGCAGCCTAGCTATTGTCAAGTTTTTAGTAGTCTTCACGGCAAAGGAGAGTTTCAAGAACAGTTAATAGGAAGTTGTAGTAGATGGAGAGTGCTCAAGAATATGTAGCATAGTTCCTGCACTTTGCATAACAGATAACATCTTTTTCTGCAAATGACTTTCTCTGGCTTCCGGTTTACATCTGCTCTTAACATGCACTTCCTCCACTGTCCCAGGCACTGTAAGTCTATCATGGTGGGGGCTAAATAAAAATCTAGAAAAGTAAATATGAAACATATTGATCTTCTTTCTGTATTTCTTCCCAGGGCCAAAATATTCTCAATTAGACAAATATGGCATCAGATAAAATACTAATGTATATACATGTTGCTTCTAACTCTCCCCCTATTGCCTGCACAGAATGGGATCAAGCCAGAAGATTGGCAGCCATTCCATTGAGCTCAGGGTCTTTCAAATTCAAAATTTCTTGTGCTTTGTGGAGCCAATAATTCATGGGGAACCAGGAACTAGAACACACATATTTCCAAATTGTAGATACAGAGTCTCAGCAGAAAGACCTAGCTTTTAACCCAGCTACTCCTGCTGTTTGCCTATAGCTACAAAATATTTCAGAGGCTGCCAAAAACAGCCTGGGACCCTTCCAATGCCATTTGAGTGATAGATGGGACAAAAGCTTAGCTGGATGAAGACCTGGCATGTGAGTCCATTTAATTACCTGTGTACCTGAACAGATGAAAAGATAATTTTAGTGTGTGCACACAAGCACAATGTGTAATCTTTCACTTGTATCTTAATTATTTCTTATAACCATTTTTAAAACTCATTAAAGCAACTATTACAGCTGGCCACATGCTGAGCATGGACCACACTTCCCACTTACTTAGTAGATTGTAAACTCTTTGGAGCAGAGTCTGACATTCTCTACCTGTTTGTACAACACCTCACTCAGTGATGCCCCAGCCTAGTTGGCATGTAGGCACTACCTAAACACTAATAGAATAATAAAAAGATGCATCAGAAAAAAATGAAAACCCTTCAGACATAAAGGCTTCAATTCATCCCTGCACAGGAGAGAGGTGCAGGCGGAAATGGCTTTGTGTCCAGTGCATTTCTCCTGATTTGGATCATCGAGGGAAGCACAGAGCAGTTGAAGTACTGCCCCCTGGAGCAGGGGTGGGAGACTCCCTGCTGAGCAGAGCAAAACCCATCGGGGTCCACGCCTAAGCACATAGGGGACAAAGGACTGGGGCCTAATGGGCTAAGCAATGGGACCAACAGGCCAGTACAGGGAACAACTGAGCATAGCAGCATTCCACACACACCCTCAGTGCTGGGGCTCCTGTGGGGGTGTTAAACCATCACTCCAGGTCTACGCTAGCCAGAGAAGCCCCCATTCACCTGGGAACCCACCCACTGTGGCAGTTCTGAATCAGAAAAGAGGAAGACTTATGTAACTAGGTCACAAACCATTTAAACTTAGGAAATTGACTATGGACAGGTTGTACCTTGCAGGTAGCTGGCTTGTTCCCATACTGAGATAAGAACAGTTTTGGTAATCTATTTAACTGTACGTTTATCTACAGATATTAATGGTTGCATACATGTGTTATGTACCTGAAGAAATTACAGTACCATTATGACTGACTTTCTTTTGTCTTTTCTGCTGTTTATTAGAAAATTAGCTTTCTGAGTAATTACAAAGTAATATTTTCCTTCCTTTCCTCCCTCCCCAGTGTTAATTATGCAAATAGGCAACATATAAGAAAATGTGTGTATGATAACTGAGGCTAATGACAGTTATAATGATTACATAAAATGGACTCAGCAAGTATTGATTCAGAAGTTCTTCCCTTGAGCTACAACAGGATTATCAGACAAGTTCCACAATCTTGACTGTCTTTCCCAAACTGCCACTTCTTCCCATTGCACTGATGTCAACCTTGAGCCTAAGTTTTTCTTCTACAGCATCTCTCTCTCCAGATTATCATCACCACCATACTGCCCCAGTGTGGCACATCAGCTCTATCTCTGCTGAAATCCTTTTCTAATCTTTAGTTCCTTGCACCATACAATTGTAATTCATTTCTCTATGGCCTCACCAATTGTTAGCTCTACAAACCCTAGATTGCTAGTGACTAGTATTGATTCTGTTTCTTGGCTTTCTCTCTGCCCCAGAGTATGGAAAAGACTCTATGGGGAGGCGGGAGAGGAATCTATGACAGGACTTAGATGCCATGACACTCAGCATTGCAATGCCTAACTTTGAAGCGCCTAAAAAAACCACAGGAACAAGACTGTAAACCAGTAAGACAAGTTAGACATCTAAGATCCCTCTACAATGAATGAGGAGAGATAGGTGCCTTGGAATGCAATCCACAAAAGCCAACACATTAGGCAGGGAGTCACCTAAACGAGCCAGTGGAAGATGCCAATGAGAGGGTTGCATGCTAAGCCCCACTCTTCTCACTGAGCTAGGCACTTAAATCCAGGCTGCAAGAAAGCACCTCTCCCTGCCTAGCAATCCACAAAGGAGAACCAACCACATGGACTGGGGTGGCTTAGGTGCCTCAGACTCTTCAGGTGAGAATGAGTTTGGTGCTTGCCTAGCTCCACACAAAAGGGAGGGGAAGAAAAAGACGGTGATGGTGCTGCTGCCACTCACCTCATAACTTTTAGCCCAGTGGTAGAGCACATATCTGAGATGTAAGAGATGCAGGTTCAATTCTTCCCTCTCACCCAAGGAAGAAAGGATTTGAGAACAAGGTCTCCCACAGCTCAGATGAGTGCTCTAACCACTGGGCTATGGGATACGCTGAAATGAATCTCTGTCTCTTCTGTTGAAGCTATTCTACTGTGGATAAATAATGAAACAAATATTGGAGCCTGGATCTGCTACTTCCCAGATAAGTGCCCTAACCCATGGGATACAAAGTCATTCCCTCCCCACCCCAATGACTATTTAAGTATTTATCCACAGTGTATATATTAGATTAGACATAGATGTGCATCTATGAATATTTATGCATATTTATCTAGATAAATATCTATGTAGATCTATGTATATAGACATATATATTATAACTGGTAGCAGTTCCCATTACAATATTCTGTTTCAAGTTACTATATCTTTGCCAAACTTTAACCATTTGGTCTAAAATTTTGGAAAATTTCAGCCAAAATGATTCTGACATTTCCAGGAACAAGAGTAGAGAAAATACATTGTTTCTGCAGCATTAAAAACATTCTGGTGACCTTTTCTTTGAAACCCCCAGCACTCCCATACTTTGGAGAAAGGATTAGAAATTTGACAAGCGTGGCCTTTATATTAGGGATTTGGCTTTTATGTTTAAGTGAAAATCTGACCAAATTTGGCCAACTTTATAAATGTAGACATCTTTATAAGACTTCACCATCCACGCACAAACTGGTAGGCCCAGTGACCGCAATTCCAGGCCCCAAGGCCAGAGCCATCCCTAGGGGAGTGCAAGGCCTGGGGCAGAAGTGATGAATCCATCACTTCCAGGACTGACCAGTGACTACTGGGACCAACCACACTGGCCAGTCACGCTGCCTGCGAGGCCTTAATGTTTGTGTCTCAGCTCCTCATCTGTAAAATGGGGCTAAAACCACCCCATTACCTGCAAGGCTGTTGTCATAGGTGCCAACTCCATGGGTGCTCTGGGGCTGGAGCACTCACGGGGAAAAACTAGTGGTGCTCTGCACCCACTGGCAGCCAAGCTCCCCTCCCCACCCCCCCACCCCACCCAACACCTCACCTCACCTCTGTTTTGCAGCATAACAAGCTCTGGCAGGGAGGAGCGGGAACGTGGCGCACTCAGGGGAGGAGGCGGGGAAGAGGCAGGGCTGCAGCGGGGATTTGGGGAAGGGGTTGGAATAGGGGCATGGAGGGGGCAGAGTTGGGGGTGGGGACTTTTAGGGAAGGGGTTGGAATGGGGCAGAGCAGGGGCAGGAGGGGGCACGGCAGGGTGGAGTCAGGGCGGGGCTGGGTGCAGAGGGGATCGAGCACCCACCAGCGCCAGCAGAAGTCAGTGCCTATGGCTGTTGTGATAATTAATTAATGTTTTTGAGCCACTCTATATTAATGAACACTGTAGAAAAGCTCATGAGGAAATTAATAATTTTGTCTTCAGAGTAGGGTTTGAATCGTGCATTAAATAAGGCCATACATTGAAAAATGAGGAGAAAACAAAATATTGAATAACTATTCATTAAGGGAGCATCATCTACCCTGTGCATTAAATGAGGCAGGGGTTCTATTAAAAAAAAATATGGGATTGTCTAATTAAAGACTGTATCATCATGCATGTGCACAAGGGGGCCAAGTCAAGATTGCACAGGCAACATTAATGTTGGCATTTCCTTATTTTTGAATACTTGACTTTGCTACTTTTTCTTTTAATGTAGATTTTTGTGTGTGTAGTATATAATCAAATGAAAGAATGATCTTCGACCAAAATGTCCTTGTGCTAGAACAGTAACATTTACTGTAGATTGTATTATAAAAGCCTTAATGAAATTCTAATCAATAATACTTTACAGAATAGTTAAAACTGAATACATTTGTAGGTAAAAGAAGATATCTCAATTCAGTAACTATGAAAGAGAGATGAAAAATCTGATTTTATATTAAAAATGAGTACATCTGTACAGTTACATAATAAAGTTTTGCTTGTAAGCATGGCAAGAGAGTAACTAGTGGACCACAAGTTATTTTTATAAACCCAAACAAAAACATTCAGTCAAATTTCCAGTTTTTGACCTTATAATATTTTGAATCTCTGCATAATATACACATCTACTGAGCGAATACTCATTATTGATCAAGCATATTGAATAAAACATGCAGGTTCTCCTGCATATCCAGCTACCTATTCTTTCTTGAAAGGCTTCCTTGGAATAAAATGAAAGTTTACTTATCTTGTGCAGTAGTTCTTTGAGATGTGTAGTTCCTATCATGCACCTGAGACAGTAAGATTTTTTTTTGCTAACAATGTCTGTTGATCTCTGGCTGCACCCTTCTCCCCTTGATGCTCTGAACTGAGCCATAAGGGGCAGTGTGGACCAACTGCCTCTCCAGTTACCTTTCTACTGCAACTATCCCTATCCTAAGGCTCTGCTGCCGAGGGGAAGAAGTGCAGGTGGTGCGATACAGATAGGTTGGGTCATTACACTAATTGAATCTATTTCCCTATGTTAAGTTCTCCTCACACCTTCTATGAGTCATCTCAATTATCACTTGAAAGGTTTTTTTTCTCCTGCTGATGATAGCTCATCTCATTTGATTGGCCTCTTCCAGTTGGTATGCGTTCTTCCACTTTTTCATGTTCTCTGTATGTATAAATATTTTCTGTCTGTGGGTTCCATTCTATGCATCCGAAGAAGTGAGCTGTAGCCCACAAAAGCTTATGCTGAAATAAATTTGTTAGTCTGTAAGGTGCCACAAGTACTCCTGTTCTTTTTTAGATAGGAACCACACATCTTAAAGAACTCCAGTCCCTACACAAGATAAGTAACTCTTCATTCTTCTTTGAGCAATGGTCCACTCTAGGTGACTAACAAGCAGTATTTGTTGAGGAAGAGGGTGTATGGACCCCTGCTGTACCACTCAAAGAATATATTGGCTGTCAAAGCTTACACTAAGGTGTAGTGCCTTGCCAAAGTGTGAAAAGAGCGTTTTGCTACCGCTTTGGAGATTTCCAGGAGAAGGCTGTCTTGAAGTGATGCTACAAATACAGCCTGGGCTGTAATCAAGTGTACCGTCACCCTTATGGGGGATTGCTATTAACTTGAAACAAAGCAGAATGCAGCCCGAAATCCTTTTGGAACGTCTCTGAGAAGAGATCACTTCCCCTCTGATGGTTCTGTAAAGAGTGCAAACAGTCCAGGTGATCTCATAAGAGAGTTTTTCCTTTATAGGTAATATGTCCTGTCCCAATGGTCATCCAGAGAGTGAACTGTCCTATCCTTACTGGTGGCATGCAGGTTTAGGAAGAAGTTGGTAAGTGAATGGTCTGATTTAGATGGAATTCTGAGATTACACTGGGGTGAATTTTGGGTGTAATTCCAGGGAAACTTTTTGTCCCTATCAAAGATTGTGTAAGGTGGATGAGCAATAAAGGCCCACAATTCGTTCACTCTTCTAGCTGACATGATGGAAACCAGAAAGGCAACCTTTACTGATAGGTGGGTTAAGGAGCATGAGACTCAGGGTTCAAATGGAACCTTCATTAATGCTGATAGGGTTAGACTGAGGTCCCATATCAGAGTAGGCTTCATTTTCAGAGGAAAGGTTCTCACCACCCTTTTTAGAAAGCATACTGGAATAGATGGGCAAGGACTGGATGGTTGTCCACTGCAGGGTGAAAGGTGCAAATAGCTGCTAAGTGCACCCACAGAGAGCTAAAAGATAGTCCTGAAGTTTTTACAAGAGAAGGCAGTCCAAACTGTCAGGGATGTCAGTACCCTCTCAGGTTATCTACAATGTCGACACCAGATGGAAAACCTCTTCCTCTTCTGCCTATATAGCACTTCTTTGTGGAATCCTTCCTATTATTGCTAAGGATGTACCACCTCCAAGCATGACTTTTGTAAGTTTGTTGGAGGTGGAGGGATGCCAGTGGAGGGATGCCAGATTGGGAAATTTGATCTTGTCTCTGATCTGGGTCAATGGGTTTGGGAATAGTTGGATATGGACGCCTCGGTATATGATAGTATGTTCCATTTCGGGAACCCCTTTTAGGATTCTTTGTCCTATCCAAGGCAGAATTGCTTCTTGAGAGCTACAGAAGTGAGCAGACTCACAAATCGTTCATTAGATGCATTGAGGGACATTGACCTTTTGAATTATTTTGATGGCAAGCCCTAGAAAGATGTGTCAATGTAACTAAGAGGTGTGGCATGCCCCTTTCCCACCACCTGTATGCTGAGGGCACAAGTGTCTGCCATATTGACTCTTTCCCAACATATCCTGCTCATCTATGTGTCTGATAATTCTGTTCTTTGCTATAGTTTTAACAAATTTGCCTGTTGTACTAAAGTTAGGTTTACCGGCCTGTAATTGCCAGGATTGTCTCTGGAACTGTTTGTTTGTTTGTTTGTTTGTTTGTTAAATCAATGTTCCATTAGTTATCTGCCAGTTGTCTGGTACAGAAGTGGATTTAACAATAGGTTATATACCATAGTTAGGAGCCCTGCAATTTCATATTTGAGTTTCTTCAGAACTCTTGGGTGAATATCATCTGGTCTTGGTTCTTGAGAAAGTTCAGGATCTTCCTTTCGAGAGTTGTCTGGATTCCCAATGGACCATAAGGATTCCGAATGTTGCATATATGGATACCATGGACCCCAGTAAGCCCAGCATGAGGGGTCACATGAAAATTGAGGCGATCCCCATGAAAGAGGATACCATTGGTCCCAAGGTGCACTGTCCCTCTTATGTGAGCAAACTAGTGCCCACAAGATCTTGGATCCTGTCTCTGGGCTGACACTTTGTCTTGATGGGACTGTTACACTCTCCCACTATCACCAAAGTCATCAGAGGAGAAAGCACTTCAAATTCCCTCAGCAGTTGCATAGGTACTGGTGTTCTTATTATGCCCCAGCTGGCTGATGGTACCAATGAGTGGCTCCCACCCACTTCCATGCTTTCTGTGAACTCAAGACGTAAGGACTTTCCAGGTCAGAATAGGTACCAAAAGGATCAGGGGATTCCAGGTCCATGTAGATAGCATTGTTCTCGGAGGCAATGTGTTTATTCTCTGATTCAAGGGAACAGTCTGGGCTTGTTTCTTTCCATGGCTCCAATGTCAATCTTGCTACAGTCATCAGAACTAGCAAGTTTTTTTCATGGTGCATTGGTATTGTTGGTGTGGGAGGCATCCACTTTTGTTTTTCCCCCATCTGCACTGGGGATGGTCCCACTCCTGTGGTTAATGGGGTCTGGGCACTTTTGCCTGTCGGGGTCAGAAGATCAGTACCCTGCTCCTTATGAGCTCCTGACACAGCCATAATGGGGCACAGTCTCACCAACTTGAAGCGTGTCAGACAAGAGGCTTTCTTTTTGCCTGAGGACCTACAGGTGGATTTCTCATTTCTGACCTTCCTCACAACACCTTTCGGAGGAGTCCTTTGCCATACGCCTATCAGCCCCAAAGCCAGTAACCACCATGCTTTGAGGAGTACTCCTCAGTGCCTCTGCCCAACATACAGGGAGTCTGACAGACCAGGATTGCACTGGGGCCTCATAGTGTAACTAGTTAGGAATCTTCAAAGCCTATATTCACAGACTTGGCAGACTCAGCTAGGAAAAGATTGGCAAATGCTGCCTTTCGAGGGGATGTGGGCTTCCCCAAGGCAGTAGAGGCACTTGAGGTGGTTGTTGCTGATTGGAAAGGCCTGAGGGCAGGACACATGGTTTTTGAATCCCAGGATCTGGGGCATATTAGGTGCCCCTATCAGGAGGAGGAGTGCATTGGGAGTGGAGGACCACCAAAGCTCTGAAGTACTAAAAATACAACTATAAAATTATTTAAAATCTAGTTACAGATAATTACAAGTTTGAAGAATGCTAGCTAATGCTGCAGACACTGCAGAGGTACTGTCTCAGAGTTTGGGTGATAGAAGGGAACTGGAAAGACAGTCAGTCCGTGCCGCCTCAATGCTCTCAGGTATGAGGAGGCACAGGGCCTGGGCATGGACCAACAGATACTGCTAGCAAGAATCTCCCAGTCTCAGGCACACAGAGCACATGCATACCCACAGTGGAATACATATAGGACAATCACTCAAAAAAAATTGTTGCTTAAATTCAGGCTGTCAGAGCTTGGACAAACATATGTATTTAGGGACTTGATTTTTAGGATGTTAAACATTTTCCAAATTCATCACATTAAGGAGTTTAGGGTAATCATAGTGAAAATCAATGGAAAATTATAATGTGAAGAAAAGATGGTGCAGTAAAAGAAAAGCATGTTTTTAATGGTGCATCAGACTTTCTCTCTAATGAGCCAACCTCCTAACCTTCCCTTGAATAAAGGCAGAATAAATGTATGATGTTTTGTAGGTGGATCAACACACAGAGAGCCAGAGCCCCATAGCTCCAGAACAGCATTGACTTTAAGGATTTACACCAGCTAGGAATATAGCCCACAGCTGATTGACTTATCAGATAGCTAAAAAGCAGTGAGAAAAGACACTATATAGCCCACTGGTAATAAATTGATCCTTTGCAATGGAGGTTATCTTTGTGCCAATAACTATACTCATTTCCCCCTCCATCAAATTCAAATCCATCACTGATTTGCTGTGATCCAGCACAAGAAGTGCGTTAGCTGGAAGGTGAAGGTGGTATCTTCTATTGGGATTACTGCAGGTATATTGGCTTTAAACAAATTCCTGTTCTCGACTTTAGAACAGTGAAGAAGAATAGGTCAAAGAGACAAGAGCTCAGCTGCATTACTCAATAGTATCGTTTCTGGTTCTACTTGTAGGTAGTATCTAAGATGCTGAATCAGTGATTTTTCTATCAATGTAAATGTTCTTTCAGACACAAAAGGTACCATTCCTCTTTCCTATAACGTGTTCTTTTGCAAAGCAATATTAAGTATGACTTGAACGGCAGCAATAGGAGAAGTCTTGATCCATAATACTGCTTGCGGCAAACTTTTACTTTAAATTTCGCCTTTTTTCATTATATTTCAGTCTGAACTCACTGCTCATTGTTCCAGATTCAAGATCAAAAATAGTCTCTCTTCGCTTCTGTTCCTGACTGATTTCTGATACTGCTAAAGTACATCTCCTAGAGAAAAGAACACTTAAAATTCTTATATTTTAATGCACAAAGTACTTTGCATACCCAAAGAGAATATCCCCAAATTATATACAGTATTTAAACAATCAATATTACTTTTCACTTCTCTCATTTTTCTTTCTCTGTCTGTAGTCCCTTTGATTTTCCTTTTGTCTAGTATCTATATCTGCCCTTTGCTGGCAAGGAGTCATTTACTCATGTACGGCCATGAGTCATTTACTCATCTGCAGATTAACTGGGTAGGTCTCCTATGACCTGACATTGTTGCATCTGTATAGGGTTCCTCAATATCCTCCTCTGCTTTCTAACCTCTTGTTAGCAGCATTTACTTAAGTAATAATATGTGCTACAGAAACTCCCATTGACTCCCTTTTACCTCAATGGGGCCAGGATTTCACCCTGTGGCAAGGTTTTTTTGAAAATCTGGATGAGCACTGGCCAAGATAGGCATGAGGCCCAGACAGCTGCACAGACCTTAGCACATTTACTTTGGGGTATAACCATTGTGCCTATGCTGCAAATGTACACTCCAGATTTTCTAACTGATATGACCTGTGTATTTCTGGATCAAAAATGGATGGAGACAATATAGATTCTGGTCCCTGTACACATAGGTGCGGATGCACTTTTACTTAACGGAAATTTTAACCTCCCTTCTTTGTCAATATTATTCAAATATTAGGACTATTTTTAAATATAACTAATCCCATCATTAACTTGAGGCTATTTTTAATTATATATTTTTATTTAATGAAAGCCACTACAAATAGAGATTCCCTCCTCCATTGTTTATACTGATAGTTTATTCCTCTTCATCCTTCCCTCCATTGCTATATCACAATGTCTATTTGTCTAGAGATAGTGACCAGAGAATTATAACTGCTTAACAAAAGGAAGGTCATGGACCATGCATCAGCAAGAACAAAAGGACCAGACGCAAATGTAAAAGCTAATAACAAAAGCTAATAGACAGGGAGCACAGAATTTAGCATTTTCATTATGTTTTTTCAGTTAGCATGAATGTTTAATCTTCCACTAATCATTTAAAAACTAAAAGTAAACAACTGTCACCATATTTTAGAGTATACGCAGATCCCCAGGAGAGTGAAAACCACAAAAGAAACATAATATGAAGCTATATATTCTGAGATATTGCCATTCAATCTGATTTGCCACATGACCAGACATTTTAATGCTGATTTCATTTTGAGATCACTTCCTGATTAGTCACTGGTGAACAATGACTAAATTGCACTTTTGCACCAGCCTGAACTAGGGCATTGCCAGCAGCAACGTTCATGTGAAAAGCCTCCCAGATGGACCGAAGAAAGGTCAGTATGGTAGTACCATGGTAACAATGGACAAAGCTCAAACTGGTGGCAGAACCAGGTGAACTGACAGTACAGTAGCTGTGTAGGACCTGACTGTTTAATCTCCCTCCCCTATGTAAAAATTGTTATTCATATTTATAATGTTCATTCACCTTCTATTCTCTTTTCTGTATGCACTTCCCTTTCCCTTCCACACTCCATCACTGGCACAGAAAGCCATTTGATACTTCTGAACAGTAAATATATAATACCACCAAGCTCATATATAGCACGTTTTAATTAGTAGCTCTGACAAGGCTTCCCAAAGCCCAGTAGCATTATCCCTGTTTTACTGATGAGGAAACTGAAGCACAGTTTTGGATGCTGCTGGAAATTAAAAGTTATTAGTGTGGACTATATAGTTGTATCTAAAGTACTTTTACAGCTCCCATTACTCTCTCATGTGAGCACCTCACAATCTTTACTGTATGTATAAGCTGCAGGTAGGGAAGTCTTATTTGTCCCACTTTTACAAATGGGGTACTGAGGGATGAAAAAACTAAAAAAAATGACTGTCAAAAGTATTTAGGTCCCTACAGAAGCAGGTATGGAAATTTTCAAAAGTGCCTAAGCAGATGAGGTACCTAACTTCCACTGTGACATCAAGAAAGCCTAGATGCTTTTGTAAATGCCTTTGGTACCTATCTGCATCTCAGGCACCCAAACACTCTTGAAAATCCTAAGTGACTTTCCCAAGGTCCCACAGGAATTCTGTTGTAGAGAAGGGCATTAAATGTAGGTTTCCTGAGCACCAACTTCGCAACCTAATTACTGAACCATCCTCTCTCTCATTGTGCTGTATGTGCTGCATCAAAAGACTTTCTCTCTGGTGGAGAGGCAGCATTTTATGTTGAGATGCAGATTGCTACAAAGGAAACACTCACAACGTGCTCTCTCCTAAAGATTTTACTTTTCATCTCTATAGTTTAATTTTTCTCTCAATATAAAGTAAGCTCTTGGAGGCAAAACAGTCTTCCTGGTGAATAGATGGTGCCTAGCACACTGCAGACAATAATAGACACCAGCAACGTGGTTAAACTAAGCCATAATTTTATTAATTTAACACATCTGGAAAACTATCTGCAATCACTCTTCCAGTGCAGGTCATCCTTCCTTTTCTAATCCATTCCACTGGAGAAGGGCTGCCCTTACCCCTGCCACCCACCATGTTGTGGAAACTCCCTTCCCTTTCCCTTGTAAAGAGTTAAGGATATGGGGGAAAGTGTTGGCCACTCATTGTACTAGACTCTAGTTGAATGATTACCTGCACTGGGCATGTGCAAATCTGTGACAACATGAACTTTACAACCTAACCTATCTACTGCATCTCTGGGCTGCTGCGTTGAAGGTAAAGAAACCCACCCTCCCTAGGCTAACCTAGCAATGAAGAAAACTTCCTTCCCAACCGCAGAAAGGCAACCAGCATGATGCCCACAGCAGGCTGATAAACTCACAATCATTTAAAAGCATGGGAGCTGTTGCTCCCTGACACAAAATGGTGTCCTGGACCAGAGAGTGGTCTTATAAACTTTCCCTTTGAATATGCAGGAGTCAGTGGGTTTCTGCCATCCATTTTGGTCTCAACAATCATCTAGGAAGCCCCTGCCCCACCCTATCTATCCTTTCCATCCCCAAGCCTATGGGGAAGCTGAGCTCCCATGAAGAGAGGGCAGAAAGGGTGTCAATCTTTAAAGTAACCCCAGGGCCCGTTTTCCCTTGGTGGCTCAGAAAAGCCACTCTGGATTCCGGCTCAGGGACCCTTACACTGCAGCCAACATCCATTCCCTGCACCTTACTGCCTTTCCCTGAGTTGCTTCCATATCTTCAAACCTTCCCCATTCCTCTGGGTTTGCCCCTCTCTTCACTCCCTCCTCCCAGGGGTACTTTAAGGCAACATGTCTCTGCAGCCCATCAAGCACTCTTCCCTTCTCCTGGGCAGAGTCTACTGAATTCTCCCTGTTTCCCCTCTGCTTCCAGTTTCCTGTCTTTTATATTAGTCCTGCCCGTCCCTCACAGGTGAGCTTCTCTCTAATTAGCTGTATTGGTTTCACTAGGTGTAACTATCAAGGAATTTGAGAGTTCTGAGGAAATTAGAATGAAAAAGTCCATCTTCAGCTGATCTCCTAGAATACACAAATCTCCCACCAACATAAAAAGGAGTTTTGCATCACCAGTTACAGTCCTTAGGCCTGCTGTGCCTCAGAGGTCTATCATGACTAGCTACTATGGTTTATAAATGTGCAATAAACCTCTAGGCTTATTTCTATAATTTCCAGTGGGTGAAATTGCCCTTGGGCAAAGAGCCATGTACTTAAACCATATCTGGATAAATTACACCACCTTACACAATCTATTAAGGCTTAACTAGCTGCAAGTTCTAGATATTCCACGAATATATAGATTAAGCATTAATATGGAAAAAACCACAACAAAGAGGCAGGTAACTCTTGGTAGTGGTTTATCTAAGAATTATTTATGATTTGTATTACTGTAGTGCCTAGAAGCCCTAGTCGTGGACCAGGACCCCATTGTTCTAAGCATTGTACAAACACAACAAAAAATAAATCCTTGACCCAAAAAGTTTACAATCTTAATATAAAACAGGTTGTCTAATAGGGGAGAACCAGGAGACAATGAGACTATGGGTCAACATGATAGGCAGTGGTCCCATTACACCATTGCCCTACGTTTTTTGTGTGCATCACAGCAAAGATGAGTTTTTCAGCGTTTTGGGGAGGTCCTCCTAAGCATAAAGAGCAGCATTGGAGAAAGCATAAAGTTGCTTATTTGACAATTAACAAGTGGACAAACAATCGAGACAGGCATTTTCAGCTCGATCAGAGGCAGGAGTCAACATCTCTATAGTGAATGAATGATGAGATAGGTAAATAGGTGTAGCTTCACTGACCTGAATGGAGTATGCCCACTTAGGACATGGTTCTTGAGATGTTACAAGTAGTTACTTTCACTCTCACCCCTTGTTCTGAGGGCTAAATTAAAGATTGAATTACAGACTTCACATTGAGTTATGTTGGACAGATGACATTATTTTAATGTGGATTCTCTGAGAATCTTTAGTGTTATTTTTTTTTCTTAAAAGATTTAAAATACGGACAGCAATACAAGGCGAGTCTTCAGGGAGGAGGGCTATATGAATAAACAGAAGAGCATCCAGGAAGATGTAGGAACCTGATAAGTTTCCTTAGCAATGCCATAATTTGTAAGTCCCAGGTAGGCTCACCTGCATGAGACAGCATGCCTGGTACAGGCCTAGGGTATTATCACAGAAGACAGAGCCAGATAACAAGCTCAAGCCTGTGGTTTACCAGAAATCCTCCTACCAACGTCAGTTTTGTTGAAGTCAAGCGTAAGGGGTGGCCAAACTTGCTGACCCTCTGAGACGCATATGATAATCTTCATAACCTCAAGAGCTGGGCATGCCTGCCGGGAGTTGGGGCTTCAGCTCTGCGGGGCTGCCTGCCAGGGCTTGGGGCTGCCCCATGGTGCTGAAGCACCAAACCTTCCTGCCCCTCCCCCGCCCAGCCCGGTAGGCCGAACCTTAACTATAAAAGAGCTGCATGTGGCTTGCGAGCCGCAGTTTGGCCACCTCTGGTCTGTAGGATCATGCACTGCATTTGTGGGGGACTGGGACTATTCTGAAAGCTGGAAAGGATGGTTGAAAATAAGTCAAAATAGAACAAACAGTACTACAGTGGCCCAGCTGTGCGGTGGTTCCATTTTGCTCAGCAATACATGAAGGAGTGCATCAATGACACTGGTAAACTCATTACTCAAGTCATTGGAGACCGATAGCTTTATTAAGTCAAAGTGGAAATCAAACAAATCCCAGAACAATTTCAATTGTGTTTCTTCTACATGGACACTATTATTTAAAGCTAAATCCAAAAGAGGTCAATGACCTGGCAAGAGCTGTAGTGACAAAGACAGACATAAATGGCCATATTTTATTGCACAGTTCAAGGCTTTAGACAAAATTGATCATACTGTCTATTGTGGATGGCATTTCAATTTGGGAAGGGAGTTCAGACACATGTTTCAAAAACTATTTTGTGGACTCAAAATAATTTTTATGTGGGAAATGTTGTGATCATATTATAAATAAAAGAAAAGAATCACAAGAATTATGTATGCATGCCATAGACAGGATGGATGGGATTTTGATTAAGGTACTATGCTAAGGCTCAAGAAATCTGAGTGTGGTTGTTGGCTCTGCCACAGACTTCTTGTGGATCTTGGGCAAGTTACTTACACCCTCTGTGAGTCAGTTCTCCATCTGTAGAGAACGAATAACGTATCATTTCTCCCACTCTTTGCCTGTATTCTCTATTTAGATTGTGGCAGAGACTGACACTTACTATGTGTTTGTTCAGTGTCTAGCACAATAAGGTCCCAAGTCTCTAGCCATTTCTATAACATAAATGATAAATAATAAAATATTTATATTATAATATTCAACTTTATATTTTAAAAGGTTTTTTTAAAATATCACATGCCTCTGATATACAAGTTTACTGTTACTTTTGGGTGATATCTGAAAATGGAATAATTAGATGTCTGGTTAAAGAAAAAATGTTTTCTATATGAATTTTACAGTCAAGTGACATTTGAATTGTGGATAATCAATTTTCAGTAACCTGTAGAGGGTTTGACTGTGGCTTTTAAATCCCATTTTGCATTGGCAAGGTGCAACAAAAGCACCACACCAGGAGTGGAGGCCATAGGCACACGGTGTGACAGATAGGGCAATTTCCTGTAATAGCCTTGGAAGGGCTTATTGGACTAAGTGTATGTATTACTGTGGGTCAGGACTGTATGTGGGGAGAGCAGTGACAGAGGGGAGACCTGGGAGTTTAAAAGAGTATATTAAAAATGTGGCAGACAAGTAGGGACTTTGGGGACAATACAAGTTAAATAGATTTCCTGAGGAATCCCTAGGGAGAGGTTAATGCAAATTCCCCTGACTCCAGTTATGGAAAAACCCATAACCTGAGGCATTTGAAGCTGGCCTGAGGAAAGGGATTATCTGCTGACTACCTGTTACAGAAGGCCAAGATCAAAGGCCCAAGCTGTATAAGGGTTTGTCTACACTAGAAATGTAAGTCAACCTCTGTTAGGTCGACTATCCAGCCACTCAGCTCTCCAGGGGAGCAGGGGACAGCTGGGGTCTAGCTGTCTGGGTTTCTTGTGAACAGCTGATATAAGGGACAGTGTCTACACAGATACTGCATTGCCCTAACTACGATGACATAAGCCTTATGCCTGTCATGGAGGTGGAATTATTATGTTGGCGTAATAGGGCACTTACATTGGTTGGAGGAAGGCTGTAGTGTAAACACTGACGTAATTAGGTCAACATACGGTGCCTTATGTCGACCTAACAGGGTAGTGTAGACCAACCCTAAGAAATGGCTGATCTGCCCAGCCTTCATTCTGCTTCTGGATCTAACTCCAGGTTTTTGTGAAATCTACCAAAGCCCTAGGTTGGAGTGTGGGTGACCTCACTTTTCAGCCAGAGTTTAAGTTCTTTGCCTGGTTCAATAGGTGTTTTCTGTAATGCATCTATCCTGAGAACAAATATGTGCTTAGAAGGAGCTGTGTGGTAACTTATAACTGCTCACAATATAAAGGGCATAGCCCTCAGAGAAAAAGCAAAGCACAGGCACTGGCCTTTGAGCAGTCTGGCTTGCTGGGGAGATCACCGCGTAAGGAAAGGAACTGTGCAGCCATAAAATCCTAGTCACAAGGGAGTGAGACAAGGGTCTCTGCACAAGAAGTGACAGATTGGAGCCAAAAGCCTAAAGTGGGTGCCCTAGGTGGACCACGGAAGGGGAAAATTCAAGTGCAGTTGCCGTGAAATTGTAATAGGCACATTCCACAGAATGCCGAGGAAACCAGAATCCTTCTAGGGATATTGTGGGGAGCATGAACTTTCCATAGGAATAGCCACACCCCTAATCCCATCTACATAACTGCTTTGTGGTGGCTGGACTTGATGACTTAGAGGTCCCTTCTAGCCCTACATAGCTATGATCGTGTGTAGCACTTCTGGCTGAACAATCTTCAGCACCTAGCATTCACAAGGAGCAAACACCTGAAACCTGGCTGCATCTTTTGCAAGTTGACAAGCCCTTTCCTCCCCACCCTTGCAAGCCTACATAGAAAGCAGCCAGAATCTAGCTCACGTTATGTTGTGCTACAACTACAAATATGTAGACACCACAGGACACAAACCAAATGCCTGTAACATAACAATTTTTTTGTATATGTTTAAAGCATGCTTAGCTCTGCAGAAGAGCTATTAGTTTTCTGCATTCTGTAAAGTAGTTTCAGATCTGCTGATGAAAATGCATTATAAAAGAGCTAGGTATTAATTATCAGAGATTTTTGTCTGTGAACTCCTTATGCTGATTCAGTGCAGTGTTTAATACAGCTTAACTTCTATCCCATATATAAACTGTTCATGTAGGACTTTTGTTGCTGTTTCTGTCAGATAACACTAGCCAGGAAGCCTTTTCGTGAGGTTAGATTTCAGCAAAAGAGTGTATAGAATGGAATGTCTTGGGGTTTTCGTACATTCACTCTTCATTACAGAATGTGAAATACCACATCACCATTCCTCATTGGAATCTAGTGCAGGAGGTCACATTCCTGTAACGTGCGCTTTGTTCCATGGTCTCTTCTAGTTTCTGTACCAGTGCCATGGAATTACTCTCTTTACTGCAGAAATTTGTTTTCAGTGCTAGTTATGCATTTTTAAGAAGCCTATTGAATAGATCTTCTAATGCTCCTTTCATTCCCTCCTTACTTCCAAAGCATCCATTTGCAGGGTATTTCTCTCCCCTATTGCACTCTGAGTCTGCTTTTATTCTACATAGCCTCTGATCTCTCCTGCTAAGCGAGGCAAGGGTTTGAAATGGAAGTGTATAAGCTTTGGCGGTAATAAATCTCCAGTGCTGCCAGAAATTGCAGAGATGGGCATCCTTTGGCATTGACACATTCCTTGGAGGGAAAATGTCCTAGGAATCAAACTCTTCACAAGGAAGGGAACAAGCTCTCACTCTGAAGGACATCTTCTGTGATTACTATACAGTGCAAGGAAGAACATACCTTGTCCCAATCATAATTATAGGGTTGCCGGTTGGTGCGTAGAATATTCCTAGCATATGGAGTCTGGAATATTCTACACACCGGAGTTTGTAATATACACAGAGGTGTAGGAAAGTGACTAAATCATGAAAATGAATGTGTCACCTTTCTATACTTCTGTGTATATTACAAACTCTTGTACCCTTTTCTGTATATTCTGAACAAGACCTCAGGTTCTCCTGAGGAGGGATGTCACTGGTGACTTTCCACCCCCTGGATCCTCAGGCTGCTGGAATTTTAATGAAAATTGGCCTACTTTGTGTGCAATGTGATATGTATATTATTTTACATACACCGGATGTACCAATTATATGAAGCATATGTTTATTTATAGGAGCATTTTGCTTTTGCTTTTGAAGTGCTGTTAATTAGTGGCAACTCCTACTTTACATGAATAGAATCTTCTTTAGAAATCCAGTCATGAGCATGCAATTACATTTTGTTTGGACATTAGTATATTTCCTTATGCCATGCTCACTGTGTTTATATGCTATTTATGCACAATTCTACACTTGATCATACCCAATCTATCTACAGCAATACGGTAATACCTAGAACCCTATTCATAAAAATAGGGGCCCACACATTACTTATTCTAACATCTACTGGGCAGTCTACAGACTAGTTCTAAGGGGTCCATGAAAGGTTGTTGTTACCATAGAACAGTGGTTCACAACCTGTGGTCTGTGGACTATGTCTAAGATTTCCAAAGGGGTCTGCACCTCCATTCAAAATTTTGTAGGGGTCTGCAAATGAAAAAAGGTTGAAAACCACTGATCTACTGTATTGAAATTTCAGTAGAAAACTATAACATGGCTTCACATAATACTTCTCCCTTTGGACTGAGTAAATTCTCAGATTCTATTGTATATTTGGAAAGAGGACTGAATTATTGGAGATACTATGGCATTTTCCAGCCAAGATATCTGGTGGAATCTTTTTATTCTATGACTCTGAAAAGCAGTGTTTGAATTAGCTAGCCTAGAGCACATTTGAACTACTGTTCAGTGGAAACTAAAATAAGCAATGCCCTTTTTTGGTTCAGGATCCTTTCTGGGGTCTGGGATTCATTTAGGAACTGTGTGTGTATAACCACTTTAAAATATTTTATTTTAATGTGATCAGATTCCAATATACTGTTGACTCTGGGGGTGAGGATGTTTGTTTTTTTTAAATGGAAGGAAGCCTCCCATACACTGAGATGACAACATGTACACTACTGTGGTCAGTCTTAAAATATTGGCATTTTTGTCGTTGATGTCTGGATCAGCTTTCCACAACTTAGAAATGTTTTTGATAGTTCTGTATACTTGGGGAATACTGAAGATATTGAGTTCTTGATAGTTCCTTCTATTTAATAAAATTAATACTTAAGTAACACTGTAAATACAGAAGCAATACTATTTAATTATCTAAAGCAATCAGCACATTTTTGAGGGTGACCTACTTTATGGACCTGATGCAAAGCCCATTAATGTCAACGGAAGTCTGTCTATTGACTTCAATGGGATTTGGATCAGGCTGTATATATGTGTTTGTTTGTTCCTTTTTAAAAATTATTTTTCAGTAATACTTCAGTTCTTAACAGTATTTCCAAGGTGTTTCAGAGCTTCCAGTCCTACTCAGAACCAAGAAATGGTGAGGTAGATTGAGAGAATGTAAAAAACTCATTGTTTTGTCCTAATAAAATGTTTCATTCATTTTGATCTGAGGGATGGATGAATGTTTGGGCATCATGTTTCATTTTAGCTAAACATAAAATATACATTTGATTCATACCCATCCCTCGCCAAGCAGTGTGAGCATCATTGTGACAAGATAACGTCATCTTACCCATACCATACCCATGCTATGATCCATATCTTCAGATGGAAGGAATGGTTACCTGCCTCAATCTCTTGCAAGATTTCGCAATGGATATCAAATATACACAAGTGTCTCACCATCACTGTGCAATTAACATCCATTCACTTAGAATTCTAGACAGGAAATAGCAAACTTCACCCTTAGAGGGACTCATAAATAGCTAAGCATCCACTATCAACAGAGGATAAAAGGGAAAAATAACCAATAAAAATACATAATGAAACAACTGCAGAACAAACAGAGCAATAGCACTCTCATATGCCAAGTTATTGCCTAGGCTATTACAAGGATTTTACAGTAATATCATTTGATTTTCCGGTTTCATGGCAATTATTTCAAAGGTCCTTTACTCTTTTCTGCTGGGTATCACTGACTCAAAATATATTATATTATGAAGTCCAAGGTGGGAAGCCACAAACAAAAGTTGTTCAAGGTCATGGACAGTAACGTTTGTATAGCACATTTGTCCTTTTCGTTACCATCGTTTAATTGCTGGTATCCACCTCATGCTATATTCTGCTTACAAACAGAAACATTACAGTACTTTACAGCATTTTTAATCACTATAGATAGGCTCAACTTTTTGATTCTGGATGCAAATCAGAATTTGCACCGTTTGGGTTAAATTGACTTTGGCTTCATTTCACAGCATCTGAAATCGTATTGCAGTTCTCCAGTGCTTTCAGGACATAATTAGATAAATTCATAGATAAAGCTGCTCCTGGCAGCACTTGCTCTTCTGTGAATAGTAAACCAATTCCACAGCACATTGAAATATAAACGTAGTTGCAATACCAAGCTGGCAGTGTGTCTTTGCTGCCGATTGTTGTTTGCCATATGGACCCACTTAAGCCTCTTCCTCTTTTGGCTCTGGAAGAGAAGGCAGCCATTGTGGCCAGTTATGAGGTCAGTGTGGTAACCAAATAGTCCAGGTGCAGAGACTTCAGCAGAGACATCTGTATCCAGAGCTGGCTTTTTGGCTAGCTTTATCATTGCCTGTATTTAGACAGGCAGTCTGACTCTTTACTACGCTATTGCCAGTTTCTTCCAAATAAAGCTTTATAAGTGTTTTCTTGTTTGCACCATAAGTGTTTTCATACGAAAAACGTGAGATCTTGCAGTTTAGTACCCAGTTCAGCTCTGTATGGTTTAAATACTAAAAGGTCTAGCACTACTTTGTTGGACTTATATTAGATGGTACAGGCAAGCCACCAGTAACCATTGGAGAGAAAGTAACAATTCAGAGAAAAAATAAAAAGTTTAATTTGGTCATATGGACCCATAGTTACATACTCCCACATTTGATGCATTCTAAACTTACCCTTCAATACACAGTTCCTAAAATGGCTAGACAGATGTAAATCAACCATGCTCATTTTACCTGAAACATTAATATTTATATCAACATGAACAAACACGATAGGATATATAAACTATGCTTGTATTTCCTGAGACAATTCTCTCTGAGACCCAGGATAATCAAACCAGCATCTTCTCCGTTCCTCTTCAAAAGATGTTTACTACAATATAAAATAAAAGCATCCTAGACATTGTTATCATTGCATGATTGTAATGCTATTTCAAGCACAAGTGACAAGCCTCCTAAAGTAACTCATGCATTTCATATACAAATATTCTGTTAATACATTTCCAATATGTCACTCTTAGGACAATAGATCATCAAGTTTAACTTTCAGTTTAGACAGAGCTCAGATATAGAGTACAGTGCCTGCATAAAGTGTTGAGGGAGGGTCTGATTCACCACTGTATCACTCCAATTTTAGACTGGTGTTATTCTTTTGCAATCATTGCAATGCAACCAATGTATTGGTAAATCAGACTCATAGCTTTTGACCAAAGTATTCTAATGTAATTAAAAAAAATTGAGAGCTGCTATAAACAATCTTATTTTGGCATAATGTTTGGTTATGTCAGGAGACAGATTCCTATGGACCCATATTGTACTGCTATTCCATTTTGTCACAACTTCCTCAGTTCTAAGATGGATTAAACTAGTTTTTTCTTTCACTAGCCTTGGATCATTTCTGCCACACCACATCCTCCCCTTTAATTTGCTTTATTCCTGCCCTGGATTGCCCCCACCTTCCATGGCAAATCCATCCATGGCCATTTTTGCTGAGAATGCCAATTGTCAGTGCGGTTATTTTTTCTGAGAACACCAGCTATCAGAGACAACCCTTAATCATGAGAACGTATACAACCAAAAGAGCTGTTACTGTGTGGCAGCTCAGTTAGGACCTGCTTCAAACCTAGTACAGTCAATAGACCTGCTGACTTAAATGGGCCTGGGTTTTGGGTCAGACTCATAGGACTGATTTAAATTTGGCATAGCTCCTTTTAAATCAATAACAGCTGACCATCATAAAGTCAATGGGAAACTACATCCACTGAGGATTTGGCCCCTAATTTTTAATTTTCACTCTAAAAAAAGTACCAAATGCCCTAGGTATGGCCAGCTTTTGAGTCTGCAGCAACAGGCCTCAACTCTACCTATTTGCCTTCAACAAATTATTGCTAGAAAAAAATGGTTTTGTACACTGATGTCCCCAAAGCAAATCTGCAAGAACTCTTTTTCTCCCAAGAAAGTAATGAAATCAGGCTGACAGTTTGAGTGCTAGTGAACTGGCAGTTATTTAATATTGTGTCTGTGCAGTCCGGGTGTGAAATGACTGACAATAGATTTCAGAAGTATGGGAGCAGCAGCATGTTTTTTTTTGTACATATATCAAGCATTTAGGAGAGTGCTAGAATTTATTTGTAGCTACTATGCACCAGTGGTGAGGGATAAATGCACCTAGAAAATTACTTCAGAATTCTGGACTCAAATGGAGTTTTCTGATTGGCATGTCAGTAATGCCAAGGCAATGAACAGGTCAGTTTTCTTGATTTTTATGTATAGATTCTGTTTTCTAATAGCAATAAGCCATTCTAGCCAGTGCATTTGGAGACTATTATTACACTTCTCCAGTGATTAGAGTCACTCATCTTCAAGCTTTATGCCTTAGAATACCACCTGAAGCATGCTGTAGTCATCCAGTCTGGTGTTTTGTTTTTGTGTTTTTTGTGTTTGTTTTTTTTGGGGGGGTGGGGGTTGACTTAATATTCAAGTCTATGTTTATACTCTATGTATGCTAATTAGATTATTTTCTGTTTGCGGGGGTAACCAATATGTAGCTGAAACTGGGTTATTTGCAATTCCAGGATTCTAAGAGAAGGAGTAAGATACTTGCCTCCGTCCTGTAGTGTTTTGGAGCACAACAGGACAGAGTATTTCTATCTGTCTGTTTAGCAATGTAGATATTGATGTAGATGCAAACAATGAGACACAGACACCATAATATGGGTAAATGCAGAGGCCACAACTTTAGTTGTGTAGTGACAAAGGGAGTAAACCACCGCAAACTACCAGACAGGGTTGCTCCAGTGTGGATCTTAGCTGGCACTAATGACCTCTGATGTACTATAAACCTCAGGGTGAGAGTGATGGCCATGCCTCCTCTACAGCCTCAGACCTGCCAGAAGACCCTGACTGGAAGCCAGAGTCCCAGTCCACTCCCATACTCTATGCCAAAGATAGAAGATATGAGATATGGGGAGCCACAAACTGCCAGCCACAGGGGTATAACCCCTTACCATGCAATCTGGTATAGGGCCCTTAATTAACCTGCCCCCCAATGCTGGAACCTGACACAGTTGTGAAAATTATAACTTCAACCTCAGAACAGACTTCCTGGGAGGTGGGGGGCAAAAAACCCACACAGCAGTTTGACAATTTTGTGATATGGGAAAAATCCATTCCAAGCCCCTAGACTGATTCGGCATTACAGGGGTTCAGGCACCTAGATTAAGGTAGGAAAAGTGGGACTGAAACAGAAAGCCCCAAATGGATACTCATCAATATCATCCCCCCTCCAGCACCAGAAAGGAGCCAATCATATGGCTCTCACAACACTCCCAGCACCCAACGGCAACAGTAATGGCAGGACAAAGCCTCAGAGTCCAGACCCAGATGTAGCCAGTGAACCCTTCCCTCTCCACCCACCATGACATGCAGCTTGAATTGGGAAGCCTGAACCAACAACCCCAACATGCCAGAGGCAAAATTTGAGGAAGGAGTGCAGGGGGTTACAAAGAACACTGCTTCAGATGCTCTCTTCTGAGTTCTGCCTCCTTCCCCCAGGGTGATCTCATTTCCATTCCCATGGTAACTGGTTCGTAAGCAATATTCAGTCTCAAAGATTTGTGGTGTTCACCTTGTTCTTTAATCATTTTGAATGTATGAGGAAAGATTTTTTTTTAACAAATACATAATTGTTTCCAGGGTTCCACAATGGGAAAATCTGGCCCATTTGTCCATTGACAACCTCACTTCTGGTTTTACCATCTGTAGTGTTGTTGATGGCTGTGGGTTTCATAGAGGATCATAGAAAGAAGTGATCTGTGACGAAGTTGGGATGTAGACCATTGTGGATTGCATACATTAGAATCAGGGCCTTGAAGAGGAGCCAGTATAACTCCTGAAACAATTTTTTCCATTGATCTTTGTGCTATTGAGTTATCATTGGGACACTTCTCTCTACATATACAATCAATAAATATCCTACCTACCTTCCACAAATGTAACCATTTCACCTTTAGCTGGTTTGACTGCCTACACTCCAATCAAGATGTTTGGATGACAGAGAGCCTGTTCAAAGGTTGGTATATTACTTTCATAAAATCACTAGTACAAAGCACAGTTAAACGTATAGCATAAGCTGTGACTATTACTTATTGCACTTAATTGTCTTCATTAAATTTGCATTTGTCAGAGCATTGCAAACTCCAGCACTTTACTTTAAGCATAGATAATATTGGTGAAGAGAACAAAACATCAAGTCGTTTAAAGTCTCAATGAGCTCAGCCTTATTACAATAATATTTTCAAGACATGTTTACCTGCTAGATTATTTCTCCATTTGAGGGAAACCTGGGACAAATGCCAACAAAATAGCTTGTGGATTTATCTCAATAGACAATACTTATAAAGGTAGCATGGTATATAATCTGACTCTGGTATGAGAGGCATAAGAACAGAAAGACACCATTGTATTCTTAGTAAGGCCAATGGTCTTTAATCCAAAGCACGTAACAGGCTTAAAGGAAATACTGTTAAAACAAAGAGTTTACAATCTAATTTAAGACCAGGTGCAAGGAGGGAGTCTAACAAACAATAGGAGGCAAGATGAGATAGAAAACAAGAGTAACAGTAATAGTTATGTGGTTACCACCGATAAATGTTGCCTAGTAAAGGCAAGCAGTGTCTATTTACATTACAATTTTCTGCTGATGGAATGTCCACCCTAATCATGTATGTTGAGAACTGTGGGCTAGCCACAGTCATAACCACTCCGGTAATATTACAGTCAGTCAAGACTCTATATTAGCACAAATGTTAATGGTCCTAGGTTTTGGGATAGAACCACCTTGAATTGTATCCCCTCAACTAAACCTCAAATTCCACCTCTCTGACAATGAGAATGACATGAAGAATCTTGAAATGGTGTTAGGCTTATTTGTAGGAAGAGCAGTAGATCTTGGTAGTGCTATTATTTTATAGGTCTTAGACTTAAGAATATGCAGGATGGTAGAAGTGTGACTCACTTTGTCTGGGAGTTACAGGGTCCAAGAATGGGCCTTCATCTTAGTTGCCTCCTTTGGCTGGCCATCCGGGCTCTGTGGTGGCCTGTTTCTTTTAGTGACTACTTAGTCTCACCCCTTGCACCTATTAGAATCCCAGCATCTGAGTATGAAAACAAACATACCACAACTGAGTCTTCCACCCTTCTTTCCTAACGCTGGGACCATCAGGGCCTTCCTTGGAGGTCCCTCAAAATGTAAATAAATAAGTTACAGCAACTCCAGAATCTTCTGCTGCAGAAGGCTTTAAGCCTTAGTCTGCTCCAGCTGCTTATTTTATTCTTCACCTCAACCCTAGGCCCACTAGAGAGAGAACATCATCTTCTGCAGTCATCACCTGTTCTTTGCCTATCTCTAGAGATCCAAACCCTGTCTTGCCACCTGTAGACTTAGTCAGTTCTCTCTCTTCAACAGTGAGGAGAACCCTCAGATCTAGTCCCTTCTCCAGCTTCCTCTCTTTATAGCTCCACTCTGCCTGACATGCTCCCTTCCCAAGGTGTAGCAGGTGGAACTAATATGGCTAAGATGCTCCCATAAATCCCTTCCTAGGCCTAACTCCTTTACCAGGCCTCCCCGGGGTGGTGGCAGGGAGGGAGGTTGTACAGTCAGTCACAGAGAGCTGGATTAGCCCTCTTCACTTAATAGGGGCAGCCACCCTGTAACAAGGACAAAATATGATTGATGTTCTAAGAGAACAACTGCAGATCTCCAGTGAGCTCATTGTGTCACAGGGCTTGTGGAATTTCCACAAACCATATATCTGTACATTTATTTCAAATATTTGTTGTGCAATACTTTAATTTAAAGGTAATTTTGTAATTAACTTATTTTTGTACAGAAGAACAAAATCCATTTTTCCAATTTAGCACCACTGTGATAATGTTCCTGGATAAACAGTGCTTTTTAAACCCAAATGGAAGTCTACAAATCTCCCTACATTAGCACTACTTTCATTAGTTTCTCTGACATGAGCTGCTCATTAATTGAGCTCTTTGATATTATAAGCTATAGAAGATCAACTACATAAAAATGAGATGTCAAATTTTCACCATACATCATGCATAATGCCACTATTTTCATCGTATCGTTGCAAGACATCAGATATGTTAATATTTATAGAGTGTACACTAAGGAATACTACTAGAATGAATAAATAATAAAGCTAATATTTTTGCTAAAATAAATTTTCAGATATCTCATTATAAACTGGATATCTTCAATTGTATATAATTTAATACAGCAATAAATAACAGGAGAGCACAGGGCTGATGGAATTATATTCCATTATTTAAAATATCTTAGTACCAAAATAAGTATATTTTATTTTGTTCTTGAAATGATAGAGATGGGTTGTGCGGATTCGGAAGAGTTGAGGTATCTCCAAAAAAAGTGAAAAGAGGATTGTGTCTACCTGTCAGCAAGGTATAATTTTATAAAGATGTATGGGACATATACCAGTAATTCTTCAAAAACACTACAAATTCATTTGAGGAGTAACGTAGGTAAGTTCCAGGTGAGAGAAGTCTAGCACAGTTTCTATTGTCTTGGCAGTAAGACACCCCTTTTGTTTGTCTTGGAAAAGCTATCATGTAGGGCCAGTTTGAGTGTCAACTGGGGTACTTTAAAGGATGTATGCAAGGCAAATGTAGTCACCAAAGAGAAGTGCCACTCTCTAGCTAAGTTTGATCTTGTGCCTACCAGCAGTTGGTAGAAATGATAGGGTGAGTGTGACAATAAGGGTTCAGAGTCCACAAGGAGAGAACAGATGGCTTAAACCTGGAAAATGAGCAGGTGAACCAACTGATTGCAAACTGTATTATTGTACTATACACATATATTAAGTAAGGTCTTTTATAAAAGCTTGTTCTGAACTTGATGATCATTTAGGTAGCCACAGTTAATAATAAATGTATCTATGTATTTTGTATATAGAAAACTGTGCTCACAACCTGTACTACAATTTCAACTATGCCTCACTGCAAGGAGAGGCACTTCCCAAGCCAGGTGTTTACATGAAACCAGTTCCCAGAACCCATTCATTCTCCAGCCCAGGAAAAGAGAATGATGGAACATTAGAGTTAGTGGACCAATGCTGAAACATCCTGGCTAGAATTTCCTCACTCTGAATAAGCAGGGGTCACCATGCCAGCAGAGCTTTAGGCATGAAGTTGTCCATGAACGCTGACTCCCCTCCACCCCCATGGCTAGGGGGTAGGCTGGGAAACCATTCAAAGGTAATGTGTAACTTGTATTAGAAAACATGGAAGTGTAAAGCCTGAGGTTGTGTCCTTTTGTTTGTTTTCTGTGTATCTCATATGTGTTTGCTTTTCCTTCCTATTTCGTCTTTGAATCTTATTAAATAAAACTTTTTGTTTATTTTGATGCTAAGCAGGTCTCTGTTGTGCAAACTGTGTGGCCTGTGTGCATGTGCCAAGGAGAACTGGTATCTGGAGGGCTGGTTTCATGCCTTCGGGGGTGATGAACTAGAGCAGAATGGTTCAAGCAGCTGGTACTTAAGAACTGAGGCAGGACAGATTTGGGGAGATTCAGGACTGGAAGGTCTGTTGTTGTCACCCTGAAAGTAATTAGGCTGGTGGAAGCCAGGGTAGGATCTTATGCTTGGCAGCTATCGTCAGGGAATTGAACCATAGTTGCTTATCATAAATGTCCCCCAGATTACGGGGCAGGCAGTGACCGAAACCTGTCCTAGTCTGGGTGATCCCCCAAAATGTCAGAGATTTTTGTAAAATCATTGCCTCATAGTTAATCTCTTCTGTGACAATTAAAACAAGTCAAACACAGTATTTGGTGGATGACCATTTTTAATAAATACATTATTAAAATTGAGTAAACAGTTTATTTGCCTCACATCATATTGTATCTAATCTTAGGACCCAATCCTACAAATACTATCAAGCTGCTGTGAGTAGTCCCATTAGAGTCAATGGGATTTCTTGTAGTATTGAGTAATGTGTTATAGGCTTGTAAGACTGGGCTCATAGACTGTGGGGCTAGGATTTTCAAAGGTTACTAAAAGAATTAAGTGCCCATATCTCATTGAAAGTCAATAGGAATTTGGCACATAACTCCCTTAGGCCTCTGAAAGTTCCCTGGAGCAAGGACATGTCTTTATCCTCCCTCCAAAACACCTATTATGTACTACACGTGTCAATTAGCTGATAGTAATATAATTAAGAAAACATGGTTATCTACCATTTTAGCATTCAGTGACAACCAAATTTAAATACAGTTTTAAAATAATAACACTGTTGGCAGGCACAGTGGCAATGGGAATATCAACATGAGGTTATGATTAGAAATCCAGATCCCACAAAAATACCTTGTGGCACTATCACTTTGTTTTCGTATGGCTCTCTTCCTTTTTCTGGAGCACGTGCCTGTGAGACTTATATATAATTTTAGTAAATCTCTAAGCCCATTCTGCTATTGAATTTCTCGATATGTGACTTAGTGAACTGGTTTTATGTATCAAAAACACATTTAAGAAGATAAGCCTAGACAGCATTTTCAGCCTACACCAGATAAGTTAACACTGCATTGTTTAGTTCTCTGTGTCTGTATCTAAAGGGCTAGGTGATGATTTGTTTAAACGACAGATTTTAAATGTACACTGATCAAACATTATTTAAGAACAGCTTAAAGGGAAATGGTACATAAAATCAATGTTTAATTGATTAATTTACTTTACAAGTCAGGGACTACAGGCTGATACAAACTGGAAGGCATAAACTAAATTATCCACCAGGTTGATCCCATTACATTTCTGTGTCTGCAGAATTAAAATCCTGATAACCCAACTGATAACGTTACAACAAAAAGTGTAATTCCAGCTAGCCAGTGGGGTAGCAGCAGAATTTTACTTACTCTTAGTGCCATTAACATCAATAGAGCTATGATGTTTTTCACTAACTGAGGATCTAGCCCAGAATTCTCAGGCATCTCCAGGACACCCCACTCCCCACATTTTTCATCATCTATTACCGAGGATTGATTGTTTTTAAAATATTGTAGCAAAATCTGGCAAAAAAATCCTGCTCTGTGCCTGCAACCTTAGATCCACAACCCAGATCCAACCTCTGAGCTCATTCATCAGCTGGTATAAACTAGCATAACTCCACTTAAATGTATGGGTTCACTCCTTGGCCCCAGTTGCATTCTGCTTCTGAAGCAGCATGAAGCAGTCCAAACGCTGCCCTAGATAGGCAATCAAGAATCCCCCTTTTACCATGGAGGGATTTGTCAGGAGGAGAGACACAGTGAGGGTAGCAGGGGGCAGAAGAGGAATGGGCAGAGTGTAGTCACTCTGCTTGATCCTTGGCCACTGTGGGAAATGTAATTAAGAGCAGTCGCAGAGCTGCTATAAGTCATTCATCTCAGCTCCCAGTTGACCCAGGATCAAAGGAGCAGAAAGTTGGTTTGGAGTCAGTTTCTTTTTCTGCTCCTCACCTGTGCTGATTGAGCCTCTTATTTCTATAATGGTCCAAACAAAAACCCAATATTGGAATATCCCAAACCTGAGGGCCTCAGACTTCTCCCAGATTGACAGATGTATAGATTTGGTGTTGGATTCAGGGAAGAAAGGTCTGAGGTGAAAGATCAGTTCCCAACCCAGATCCAGATCATAATTTCTGTCTGCACATCAGCAACACAGCTGTTCACAGAAGCTCCAAAAGCTTCCAAGGCTATTCAGTCACGGAGGTTGCCTGTTATTTCAAAGAGATTTCAGTGTGACTATCGACATGTATAAAGTTATGTGTCTACAGGATTGGGGCTTTATGCATATTGAACATCTACTCCCACACAGGATTTAAGATGCAGTACTCTTCTCTTCTGCCCCAACTCCTTATACTGCATGGAAATGGAGCAGCCAATAGGCTTAAGTGGCCATAGTAGAGATGTCTACCCTGCAATAAAAAAACCAGCAGCACCAACTCTCAAAGCCCAAGTCAGCTGACTTGGGCTCATAGGGATAAAGCTGCAGGACTATAAAACTGCAGTGTAGACGTCTGGGCTCACACGGGGCCTGGGATCTGAGATTTTCCCCACTTGTGGGGTCTCAAAGCCCAGGCTCCAGCCCCAGCCTCAGCCTGAACATCACACTGCAATTCTGATAGCCCTACAGCCCAAGCCCACTCACCCAGGCCAGCTGTGAGTCTTTCATTGCAGTGTAGACATACTTGGAGTCAATCAGAAGCCATTACTGAAAAATATCTCTTTAATGGCTTAACCATAATAAGTTGTCCCATGGCTAGATGTGTCATATGCATTGCAGATCAGTGGGGAAATCTGTACAAAAAGAAAAAAACGATGATGGTGCATATTGGTCTTAATATTTATTCATGTAATTTTTAGAAAACTTGTTAAAGTCTTCAATGGAAAAAAATAGCTTTCTTCCTATATGTATTGATTTTGTTTATATTAAAAAGTGACAATTTTCTGAAATGAGAACTATTTTTTTAAATGAAGAAATTCTTTGTGTTTAGCCAAAGTAAGTATGTAAGCATTAATAACATAAGAACATGGACATTGTTTGGGATTAAATTAAAGCCATTTGCCTCATGCATGCTCATTTCCTTTTTTACTACTCAATTCCCCTATGATGCCATCTGATCATTTCTTGAATATCCCCTGTGCTTTTGCCTTAACAATCTTGCCTGGTAGGCCATTCCACACGTTTGTGATTCTCTGCATGAAAAAAATGCTTCCTGACATCTGTTCTGAATTTGTTTCTCTTTAATTTCCATTTATGCTTCCTTATCCTAACATCTGTGTCATTCTGAAAATGGTAACTCAAATTGACGTTATCTGTGCCATTTAAGATTTTATATTCCTCAGCTAAAAGCTCCTCTTAGCCACATAGTGTTTTCGTAGTTCTTACTGATACTTTAGAAAGTTTTTCTAGTTGTAATTCTTATGTTTAAAGGTATGCATCGTCTTTACTGTTGTCTTTTGAATCTTTTCAAACACGACACAGCCTTTCTCACAAAATGGTGGTTGGTGCTGTAGACAGTGGGTCAGTTTATTCCCTGAGTTATACCTATGCATCTCCAACTGATGTTGCACAGATGGGGAAAAAGGCAGAATTTGGAACAATATGCTTATGGGGGAAGGAGGAGCACCCAGGGGATTGTACTTTATGCTAATTCATTTCCTGCTGTGGTAGTGCCACAAATCTAGCATTCCAAAAGCATTTTTATTGTTTCTCTCTCTAAATATTAGGGCTTACTAAATAGCATTCAGCAAATATTTTATTTGACAAATTTCACCTTGTTCTGCTGGGGACTGAACATGCCCCCAGTTTTGCCCATCCCTCTTAGCACCAAGCGCTGCTCCAGCACACCAAAGAATCTAAGACAGTCTTTTCCATTATTACTTTTTCTGCTGCTTTGAAACCCTGTGTCTGGGACTAGTACTCTTACTCAAGTATTGTTACTTACTTGCCCTAGTAAGATAAGTAAATCCCGAGAGATTAACATTCAGCTTTTAGACCCTCCTCCTTCCAAACCAGCACTCAGACTCACACTTAACTTTAAGTAATGAGTAGTACCATTTAAGTGGTTTGTTGTCACGATTTTACTCTAAAAGGTGAAATTGCCAATACTGGAAAAAACAAACTAAAGAGAGTAAAGCAACATGATAGCTGATTCCCCACTGAGGTTGGGGAATACGTTGATCAAACCAGAGAACATAAGATTTCAATTGTTTAACTCTTGCTTCCCTCTAAGTCATAACTTTTCCATAACTAAAAAGGGATGTGGTTTGTACAGAGTTGATTGAACTTGTTCGCTTTTTAAAATACAAAATATTGCTATCAGTTTTATGTATACTCCTTACAGATATAATAGATTAGTGTTTGCTACATCAAAGACAAATTAAAATGTTCAGAGGCCTGATGGTACTTCAGATTTTTTTTCCTATCTCTGAATGTGGCTTAGCATCATCTTCGATGTCATTGATCTCAGAATTTCTACTGGACTATGAAACTAGTACTTCCTAGACAAGCAGCCAACATTGATTGTAATCTCCTAAATTTCCACACAGATTCCCAGCAGCATAGCCTTTTATAAAGAATATGTCTGAAAAAGAAAGCAAAACATGCTCGTTTACATGCTTGTATGGTTTGGCAAATATGCCCACCAACATGAGTTGGATATTCCAGTCTTGGTTTGCCTCCAGTTCATATCTTTCTTTCTAGATACAGATTAAACTTATATTTATGATACTTATACTTATTAATTATTTAGTATAGCAAAGAGTGGAGGGAAAAGAAGAACAATATTGCTGAAATCCTTACAATGATGGTGGGAGTTGTGCTTCAGCATAAGACTGATGCGGAGGTTACATCATCATCTACTATGAGTAGCTAATGCACTATTGCATTACTTAACACATTTCCCAGTGTACAACTATGAAATACTACAGTAATGGGAAATACCATAGTGAAGTAAATGTTCATATTTTTGAGGCTACCTACTGTAGTCATGTGGTAATAAGAGTGTATGGAGTAAGAAATAAAGCAGAGGTGATTAATTAATTTACAATATGCTTTCCTTAAATGAATCATATGAAGGAACTACTGAAGGACTGAAATACTGGACCATATCATCAACTGACTTCAGTGGAGCTATGCTGATTTACAGCAGCTGACGATCTAGCCCATTGTCTCCAGAATGCATTCAAGTAGAATAGGAGAGTAAATACAAAAAAAAAACCTTAGAAATAAACATGATGGAGGTGGTATGTGAGGGGAGGAGAACAATTAAAAAAATTAGATGTTTAAGGAGTAATGTGTGATCCAAAATGTGTCATCTCATGTACTGCACCAAATGAATTCTAATATTTATCACTAACATAGTACTGCACTGAAGACTTTACAGGAAAGGTCAGGGAGGATGGGAATTCTTACCAGTAGGGGGCACCATTTAAAAACAAATGTGTAATACCTTTACTTTTTACTGCAGTATTTCTATTTCCTGCACTTAAGTAGGAATTACAGCCAGTAGTCATGATATATTAATTAAGGCTGGTGGTAAATGTCCATTTTTTAAAAAATATTTTCCAAAATAAAAAAGTGGCATCTTTTACTTTATGGCTTGTGAATTGTACAGTTTGGTAACAAACAAGGGGTATTTTTCCAAATTTGGGGGGATTTGATGGAAAGTCTTTTACTTTTGGTGCTGCTTTCTGTCTTACAAAAAAGATTTGGCTTAGTGACCCTGATTTTAACTAAGCTTCTTGTGTGAGTAACAGGTAAGTTTCCTTCATGGTTATATCATACTGAAGCCTATTCAGATTTGATAACATTTTTGCTGCTGTATCTTGGCAACATGATTTATTCTGTTAACACTCAGTGTTACAATCTCAAAAAGCTGTACCATCTGGGTTGAATTAATAGGCTACCCAGAGAAATAAATGAGAATGGCCTGCTATAATTAACATGTAGGTAAAGTATATTGAACAGATTATTATAATTAATATGTCAGTTACTGATTTCATGCTAAATAGAACTGCAAACACAAGATATTAAGATTAGTTGCCCTCTCAGTATGTGTTTAGTAAAATGCAATGGAAAAAATGAGATCCACAGAGTTCAGCATCAATAAAATTGACCTTAATATTAAGATCATCAGATATGAAAACCAAGGAAAAAAGGGACAATGTAGGGCACTGTACGATACTACTGACAAATTACTGGTTTTATAAATTGAGAATTAATACTAGAAAATCCCAAATATGACCTCGGGGGGAAAAAAGCATAAGAATGCTGAATTTACACATTGCTGAAGGTATCAGTCCATAAGATGGACAGAGAGGACAGATTTGTTTATTCTACCTGCCTTGGTAATCTTGGCTGTTACTATGTAAAATGTAAGATAAAGTGGAAAACCAACAAAGGACATATGGATGTGATCAGAATTCATGGAGCATAGGCACCCACACACTGCATCTTCGTGTAGAATGAATATAGTTTTTATGTTGGCAGCTCCTTCATGAGAGACAGAATAACACTAGTTAGTTTATATGGAACACGGATGGAAAAAAAAAAAACCTCACTGTTCTTTTAAGCGACTTCCATGACAAATTTGTCTATCAAAATTATTAAGTTCCATTTCTTTAGATGCCTCTGGGAAAGGCAAAATTCATCTTTGTTGAGGATCTCTTGGGTATTTTCAGCTGAACTGAAGTTAACTCTACCAGCTGGGAGATCTCCAGTACACAATTCCAGGATCATAGAGTTTTCCTATGATATATTTATGCATCCTTCATTTCACTGGTGATCCAACAAGAAATATATGGTCTCTGGATAATTGAAGATGAATATCTTAGGAATGTATGTTACCCATATTATATTATTTTGTCACAAATGAAGTATGGCTGTCCATCCTATATGATGATGTCATGGCATTATGTGTGTTTTCATGGGACTCTATAAACATACTTTCAAAAGAGTTTCCACTCCCTAGTTGCCCAATTAAGGCATTTGGGTCTCCAGATTTTATTTACACTTGTAATATTTAGCAAGTTTAATACAGTAGTGCATAAAGGCCAACTGAGAATGGGGGGACCCCTGTACTAGGCACTGAACAAACATAAAATTAGACAGCCCCTTCCCCAAAAAACTTACACCTAACTAAACAAGACAGACACAGGGTAGATGAAAAGGGTCAAGGGGGTGTTTTAAAAAGTTTGAGAAATAGGAGTTTAAACATGCACAGTTAAAATGCCCACCTTAATCAGGGACAGATTTGGCCCTAATGTGGATGTGTAGGGTGAGATCTTGTAAATACCTAGTCTCTGGGTAGTCATCCTCATCACCCGAAAAGAGCAGGGTCCCAGCTTTTCCATATCAGACTGTGCAAAGCCCAAATGCACTAATGGGAGTATTTTGAACTCCCCCAAAGTGCATATTCCCCCCTTCACACCAAGGAACTCAGGGACAGAAATCCTCTTGCAATTCCTCTTGCAGCTCTACATGTCTTCCAACAGAGGGCTCTGCATATACTACATGTTGGGAGCTGATCGAACTTTCAGGGAATGGGAGGCTTTCCACTGACTTTAAACTGGGTAGGAGCAGATCCTTTCAGGTGCTTTTGAAAATCCTATCCTTCATGTTTAAGAAAAAAATAAATCAGCATAATGAATTGTCTTTGCATTATGCACAATTACAAGAGTGAAATGATATATCGTAATAAGCAGATTCAAAGATATTATGATGAATAAGCAATTATGAAATATTAATAAACAATAAAATGGATAATGGCACAGAGAAGGCAAATCAGACATTCTTAACTGGCTTTACTGGCTCGTACAAGAACAAGAGAAAACCAGTTGAAATTTAAAGGCTGCAAATTTTTAAACATTAAAGGTCATTTTGCAAAATACATAATTAACCTGTGGAATTCCCTGTGGGTGGATGTTTTAGACAGTTTGTTAGGAATCACTCAATACAGTGCTTGGTACCGTGTAGAAAGCAGCCCGCACCTTTTATGATTTGGCCATTTTATATGTATATATTACAAACACACACACATATGACAGTATTCTACAATAATAGGCCAAAGTACTACAACCTACAATGGTTGGATGGGGTTGTTTGTTATAGAATTAGAAAACAATGTGAACAAAAGTGAAAGTCAAGGCTGCAGCAGGCTATGCCCCATCCACCCAAAGCAGTGATTAAGAAGTTAAGGAAATCTTTCATATTCCCTACAATGCTGTCGAAAACATGCTCTCTAAGACTTGCACTTCCAGCTCCAAGAGATACCCAAAACCAAATACATACCCAAGCTTCATCAAACTTGCACTGTAATGCAAAATCTTATCAATAGCCTCATATTCTTTCATATTAACTATGTCAACAGATCAGCACATCTGACTATCACACATTCCATGCAGCGGGGAAGTTATTTTGCCCCAACGCTGCTGGGGTCATTGTTAAGGTTTTGGCACAATTAGGGGCTTTACATAATTATCCTAGCTACTATTCTATATACTATTCTATACTGCTTAAACACATATGTTAGCAGCAATACCTATGCTAAAAAGTGAGCTGCTCTTTTAATACTTGTATCTGTACATAACAACCAAAGTGACTTCTTCGTTCCCCTTCTCACGCTCTTTCCCAGCATTGGTGGAGCCCTGAAGTAAAGTGGATCAGCATTCTAAAGATTTTTTCGAAAACCTCACTTTTTATTTTCTTACTAAATTTTCACAAAAGCCTTTTTTCTCCAAGTGTGAATGTAAGAGTTGCTCCTGATAATCTTATTTTTAGATGATTCTTAAATGCCTCAAAAATGAAAGTGAAACCCCCTCTATGTGCATAAATGAAGATGGAATGTATCAGAAAGGAAATCTGTAAGACACTGAGGAGGATTGCATGTAGTATCCTGTTGTCAGGGATCAAGATGTGGTTGGTCGTGCCTAGTGATTAGAACAGGAGCAGGCAGCAAGGAACAGAAGCGCAAGGTCGTATCCAAAGGCAGAAATCAGGATTTGAAGCCAAGGGTCAGAACCAGGCTACCTGGAGTGAGGCAAGGCAGGGCAGGGCAGGGCATGGATGGGTCCAAGGCAGAAGCAGGACTGCAAACAAGCAGGCGCAGAAGCTAACACAGCCATGGGCAAATGCTTTGAGGAGTCACTGTGCAGCTGCTGGGCTTAAGAGCTGGTCTGCTGACTCTTCCAACCAGTCAGACAGTGTAGCCAGTCAGGCAGTAGGCACCAGACCAGCTGTGCTCGTTAGGCTGCCCAGAGACTGGCTCTGCTGCAGACCTTGGTTCCTGACACCTGCACCTTAGGGACATTACTGGGTATGTCCCTATTAACATATTCACAGCATAGTCTATTAATACATGCCTGAAGCAGGTTTGGAGAAACAAAGCTATGCATGAAAGGAGAAAGGAATATAATATTGTGGTCCTTTAAGACTCCTGAGGGATGAAAGACTTCAACTCTTGAATTATCTATGGTATCCAGTGCTTGGCAGTCATAGACTCAGCAAGTGAGTCTACTTTGCCATAAAACACAAGGAAAAAGAAGATGAAGAAAAAGGTATTTGGATAAGGTGGATGGCATCATGACAACAAGGCATGATTGGGGCAGGTGGGGGCAGTCTTAAAAAAAATCTATAACAGTGGAGGATTTTTTTAAACCAAAGCCTGATAGATATGAGATCCTGCTTTGTCCTCCACTGCCTCATGTGTTCCTTTCTGCGCCCTATTATCTTCCTCCTCTCTTCTCTCTCTTTTCTTTTCACCTGATCCTGAAATCCGTTGACCTGAACAGCACCAGCATGGTGAGATGAGATGGCTCATCCAAAACTGCTTAGCCTGAGAAGGACCAGTGAAGGAGAGGGACCTGACCACACCAACTAGATGATGTTGCTGACCCAAGAGGTGAGTTGAAGTCCAGAGGCAGCTATCATGGCCAACCTGCCAGCCATCAGTAACTGACCCACTGCCCTGTATCCTGATAACTCCTACAAAAGACCTGTTTTCCCCCCATCTTCTCTCCCTTCTGTGTCTGTCTAGGTTGTTAAAAGCAGGGAAATGACTATCATTCCCAACTCAGAACTGAAGTACAAAAATAACCTTTTCTTCCCTACCAAAAAGGACTGTTTGACCAAATACGACACTTTAACCAGTATTCACTATCTCCAAAAAACACTTTGATAGGTTTTGATTGATTGCTTTGCATAATCACTCGATTTCAATGCTTTTTTTTTTTGCCTTCTTTTGATTTTTTTTCTCTTCTGTGTTTTTTTAAGCAGAGGAGGGTCTCACACAGAGCAGGCTGGAGCCCTTGCTGGTGCACTGGTGCACCCCCACTGAAGTACCAAGATCTAATGTCACAGCAACAATATTTCATGCAGTGATGGTAAGAAAATGTTTTCCTTTTCTCCCCCAAAGTCTCTATTTAATGGCCCCAAAAAGTTGATAAGTGGAATGATCCAGCCTAATAATATTTTGCCCACCAATTACGTTTCATTTCCAAAGCACCAATTTTGGTCCATTTGACCTCGACCCCTCTTGTTTACCAGTCATAATCTTAACCCAGTCCATGAGTGGTATCAGTAAATCTTTTTTCTTTAAATTAATTCAGTCTTGCTGTCTCCTTCTCACATCCTGTCTCCTTCTCACATCTTAACCAGTTTTATATAATAGGTTGGTATGACAATGCATGAATTATTATCCACTTCTTTCCAGTTAGGCAACCAATGAAAAGTAGGCCTGCTAGGCACCAATTATTGCAGCTGGTCCCAATTCATAAAACACTTAAACACATGTTTAAGTCTCAATAGGGATGATTTGCTGAATCAGGACCACAGTGTTATAAAATCATTGCTTTCCCACAGTTCTTTGAAAGCATCCCAGTTACTAGATCAGCAGGGAAGGGTTGATGGAGGTGGAGGTGAAGGAATGTAAGGTGGTCTAAATAGTGGTTTGTTTTTCAGGAACCCATTTTCAAAAGAAACATTTCTGAAGATCCATTTGCAAGAAAATCCATATGCCTGAGATCCATGCTTTAAATAAGTGTGCAATTTGAAGGCCGTATTGGTGCATTCAGTTATCATTATTGCATGTGCCAATGGGTAGCTAGAGGCTTAAAAAGACATTTCTACCTGCAATCCCCTGGACTTGAATGCACAGTTACAGGAACAGTGAGTGCAAACACAGATATGTAACTGCATACACCAATTTGCATATATATCTCAGGCCTCATTTCTCTGAAAATTTGGCCCTTAAAATTTACACTCGGTCCCTGTGCTCAGCAGTGCTTCCGAGTGGCTGGACAACCTCAGCATTGAGCATCTGTTAGCAAACAGCTAATACGGGAGCAGTTTGATGGCCTGTATCTACATTCTTCAAAATTTTAATACTTATTGGAAAAAAATAGGTTCCTTGCATTTTAAATAGAGAATGAATAGATTAAATAATTTTATCTTTCCATAATTTCCATAATTCTGACCTAGATGTTTCTTTCTGTGCATGCCATATGCGTCATAGGATATTACTACACTGCTGCCAAATTTAGGACTTTCCCAGTTAGTTTATATTATTTATTTATTCATATTGCACAGCATCTCTGCAGGATGCTTTGCCATGTATAAAATATGCTAAACAAAGAACATTATCCCTTTACTGAAGGGTTTTGCACTCTGAAAGCATGAACAAGTTTCAACCAATGAAAAGCTACATTATGGTTTTCTCTAATAAACTGACTCTAATATTTTGGGTGCCTGACTCTTATTTTCCAAGATGATTAGCCTACCCAAAGGAGAGAGTAGAACATACTTTGTTTTGATCAAAGATATGAGTTTCAATAGTCATGATGGCAAGGTAGGTATCTTGGTCAATTTTATATCTGGCATGGGAAGCTTATTTACAGCGTAACTGTCTTCTGAATGTTTAAAGACTGTTGCATTGTCTGCCTTCTGTGTTTTTCCATTGAAGTATGGAACAGCACTAAATAGATAATACTTTCAGCATGGGCTGCTAGCCGTATGATGCTATAAAGTTAAACAAGATGGTTATCTTTATATATTGCTCTATACTTGAACACATTTGTTTAGTTTAGATTTTTACATTGATATTTGGTTGCTGTGATTACACCATGTGTACTTGTTAAAAAGTCAGGTTCTGGTGTAATACGGGTATGCACTTTTATCTAGGTGAGTTCTTTTCGTTCATTACAGTTTCCCTTAAACAAACAACTTCTGCTATCACTGCTTATGGCCAAAGGATAAATACAATCATATACACTGAAATGAATTAAGGGGCAGTTAGCAATATGCCAAGAATGATTTGCTGATGGGAGTTTATTAACAGCTCAGAACAACTTATATTAAGATGGATATAATTTGTATGTAAGTATACTTGGCACATCAGTACAATAAAATAAATTACAAGCATTTATTTAGTACTCATCATCTGATATCTGGGCCTTACGAGGCTAAAGCTGAGGAATTCAAAATGTCAGGAAATACGACCAAAAAGTCATGGGCCAGATCCTTCAGATTAAAATGTTAAAAGCAGAGAGATCCAGGATGACATTTTCTTGTAATATTTTTCCATGTTGCAATCAGTGCTAGGAGCCAATTTAACCTTCTTTTGGTTATAAAGAATGTAAGGTGATATCACCTGAAACACCTCCAGTATAAAGGATATCTTTTAGAAATATAAGGCAAGATCATACTCCCATTTTAATATTTGGGAAAAAAATTCTAGAGGAGTGAGAATCTAGGGTGTGGGCTGAGCAGTCCTTACAGAGGAACTCTATGAGCAGCAATGCAAAAGGAGAAGGTTTGAGCTGATCTTTGTTACTTTGTTGTTCTTTTCTCATAAAGCCAAATACAAGATAGAGGCAGTGGTGCAACCAGGTTTTGCAACTGGACGGGCAATTTTCATTGGTGCTGCCAACTTCGGTTATACCTACTGGCTTGCTCATTTCACATGTTTTCATGCCTGTGTATTTCACAGATTAACATGCCTGCAGCACCTTACAGCCCTGCACCGCAATCCTAATCCTGACCCAATCTGGAGGGGAGGCCCGAGGTAGGTGGGGGAGAGGGAGCTGGAGAGTGAGCCTCCCTGCAGTTTCCGGCAGTTTTCCTGTCCCACAGCTCCCCACTCCAGGCATTGCAGCCCAGCTCACAGGGTCACAGCAGCATTCAGGTTTGAGCTGACCACCTCTTTCTTATGAGGGGTGATCATGCCAAATTTGAGTGAGTGACATTAGGACATAGTGCACAGGTGATCCTGTGTGTTATAATGCAACACCAACACCCTCAGCAGATGGGATAGGACCCGCTGCTGCCAGGTAAGTATGAGGCAGGCGTGCTATCAAGCCTCATGTGAAAATTTGTGCTGTATAAATACTTTTGTCAATTGAATAATCTGGTGACGCATAAAGTGCCAGTATACATCTAAAGACCACTGGGGAGCAGTCATCTCCCACCACTGAATGGGGGGTGAGTTTCAACTTTTCATCCAGTGTGGACTGTGTCTACAAAGCTTGTTCAGAAAGAACCTGCTCAGAAGAATATACTAAAAATCATCATAGGACTGGTATAATTATGAAAATGAAATAATCCAATAATTTAAAAACTAATGCACCACATTCCGATGGCAGATATGCCCTAACAATGCCAATGGAGTCATTGAAGACCATGCATGTGCATTAGTGAGCAGAATTGTTCTTATGTTTTTGGCGGGGGGACTCATACTCTAGATATTCATTAGTTTAAAAGTTTCTAGAAGTTTCCCTGCTATTTTAAAGGCAAGTCTTTCCCTCTGTTCCTTGTTCTTCATTAGAATGGCTGAGAGCATATATGCAATAGGTATCAATGGTCAGTATTTTAAAAGATTTGCAAAGCTCTGAGTGGCTGACACAGTAAAAATAATAAAGATCTTTCTTTAATTGTTTTTAGAAACTAAATAAATGAGTAGGTACCATTGTCCTGTTCCTGATCTCAGAGAGATCTACTGGTTTGTAGCTATCACATTTCTAAACCACTGAACTGTGCTTTTTCCCTAATTTATTTAATAATCAGCTAATCCTTTTGTTCTTTAGAATAGTGGTGAGAATTAATTGATATATAGTTATTCTAATGGAACAAGATAATTGCAATTATAATAAAATACACACCTCACCAACGTATGATCCCCACACCCTTGAAATAAAATATAAGGAAGAACTTTATTATTCATTTGTATTGTGGTAGTGATTGCACCCAAATCAGGGCTAGGCAATACACACACGTAAACAAAGAGCTGATCCAGCCCTGAAGAGCTTACAAACTAAGTATAAGATGAGAGATAACAGGTGGGGGAAACACAAGGTAACAATAAGACAAATTAATTAACAGCATGATAAGCAGTTGTCACAGTTCATGAGCTGCCACACCATTGTCGAGTCTATCAACTGAACTATATATACAGTGGTTAAACTCTGCTGGGTTCTACCACATTATTTAGGCCACTGGAGGGCTCCCATATTGTTCCATAAATACCTTGGTAAAGCATCAACCATGTGAATACACAGGTTATAAAAGTGTATCCCTGGTTCCTACCAAGGTCAGCATGGATAGACAATTACATGCAAATCAGACTCCATTTACTGTGCATTTGCTTCATCTTCAATTAAAAGGGAAGAGGAAGAAAAAAACCTTCCCTACATTTGGTCTATACATGTCTCCATAAATAGGACACCCATTCAAAAGATGTCCTTTGTACGCAATGGTAGGGATTAGGTTTGTACAAAAATACAAAAGGAATAAAGTATCAGTGCTTCGTATTGTCAGGGCAGTACCCCAGATTTCCTGTCAAGTTCAGTCCTGTACAGGCAATAATAATCATTACTGGGCTCCTCGGTTTCCAGTCACTGCTGTGACTCTCAATACAATGAATGTAGCAAAGAAAACATTTTAAATTGCTGATAAGAATCCTTTATTTTTCTACCTTTGAAGAAGTGTCAAGAGAGTTTCTGACAGAAGGGAGTAATTTCAATGAAAGGGATAATGGGAAGTATATTGGATGACGAGGAAGATGGAGGGCAGGAACTGCAACAATACGATTTAATTAAATTAAAGAACAAGCTCCAGCAGTGCAGTATATGCTGGGTTTATATTTTTTCTAAGGACAGGCAGGAAAAGTCTAATGTAGACTATTGAAGATAAAAATATAACCATTGGGACATATATTGATCTTCGACTCAAAAGCTGATGTTCTATTGAATATCTTCCATTCTTTCTGACAATGCAAGTTCAGTAACACATTGTTGAGGAAACCAGAAAGATGGTGTGGCTAAAATAGCATCCTCAATCAGTGATCTCACTTCAGATTATGTAAGATGATCGATGCTTGGAGGTATTGCATGGATGACTCAACTAAACACTCAACCAAAACGGGAATTTGAAAAAGAAGCAACAGATCTGGACTCAGAACCCATTTCAAGCCAGATATTCTGCTTAAGTCCAATGATGCCAATGTTGTGATATGTCCCTATTTGTTGTTGTTGCTGTTTTTTTAATATCAGATGTATTTGATGGAAAAAATTGTGCACTGTGATTGCCTTTTCAATTCAAAATGTATGTAGACAAAAGTGAACACACATGCAGTTTAGGATATGTCTTGACTATTTTTCACAAAAGGGAAAATTTCCCATAGAAAGCACTCTCACATCAATCCTTTTTTTCTCCTGCTAGCACTCCCTGTTTCTAACACCACTGATTAACCCAAGCTGAAACCTCCAAAGCACCACAGTATGGGTCAGATAGTGAGATTCTGCCCTCAGTCTTGTCTGTTTCAGATGTGAATGGTTCATCCTGTATTTGCTGATGATACAGAGGGCACATTCAAGATGTCTGTCAACCTCCTCTTGCCTCCAAATTTTTCAGTTGCTTTTCTCACTTATCTTGTAAAGATAGCATGTAGAAGAATTGTTTTGGTTACTTCTGAGTTTGGATTGAGTTGCATTAAATAACCACGATGATATCAGTACGTAAATTAACTTCAAACAGTTAAGGGATGTTATCTACAATGGAGATTTGCCCCAGTTACACTCATCAACCCCTGCACTGCGACATCTTAGCATAGACAAGCCATGAACCACAATTGGCTCAGTGCAGTTTACCCCAGTTTTGAAGCAGGACTAAGCTGCACTAGTGCAAATAGTGGTTTGTAGTGGCTTTGCCAGCCTAACCTAGAGATTTGCACTGCGGCAGCTGCACTACTGAGTGGTCACCGATAGCTAGATCCTTAGAAAAGCAAGTCATTACAACTGAAAACTCTTGGTTGAAGATAGCTTCATGACAATATTTTTCACATTTCATCTCTGGATCAATCATTGCATTGCCTGTTCCACATTAGCTAAACACCAGTGCTTAGAAATCCAAAAATGTTGTATGATTTGGGCTCAGTCCCAATTTAATTCATCTGACATAGTAAAAACTCTGATAATCTTGGCTTCAGTAGTGTTATATCAGTTTATGCCAAGTGGGGATCTGGCCCTATAAGAGCAAATAATCAGGGGATAGCACTTATATATTAAAAATTGCTGGCCAAACAAACCAAAGACTAGCATTATAATTATGACTTTCTAATCCTGATACACTAAGGCATACGTTTACAGTGTGCCTGATGGGGAAAATGAGTATTTTGTAGGACTGCTGATTAATTCATAGATGTATATATAATTTACTGCCACTGTTTGCCATTCATGCAACCAAAGTAGCAGTACTGACAGAGAGGATTATCATAATGTGATAGTATAGTGTATGCAGAGGTAAAGCAGTGGTTAAGAGGATATTCCATATACGGTACTAATCCTTTTACACACCTTGTTTTTTCACATTTGTTTTCATTGCTTTTCCTTCAAGAAGAGAAATAACATTAACGAAACCCTAGATATTGACTCTTGAGGAGTGACGCCACCTGCTCTTTTTGGCTTCATGTTCCAGAAATTCTTATGGGTATTCTCCAAAGTGTGGCTTAGATGTATTTTTTATTTCTGAGACTACATCAACAGACAATTACGTATCAGCCCTAAATTGCACTAATCAGGGAAACAAAACAAATTTCCATCCTTCATTTTTAAAGTATGAAGAGTATACTAACATATTTATAGCTTAGCAGAAGTCATGGGAAGATAATGAAACAATAGAGGTCTAAGTCCTTAACAATGGCATAAAAATAAGTTACTCTGTGGACATTAAAGTGTAATACCTCAGTAGAGTATAAACGTATCCTTTTTGGTACAACTATCTCAACAGGAGTATAGCTCCATATTTAAACTAAGGCAATTATTTATGGAGTTATTTAGAAATTCATGTCGGTAATGTATAGAAAGAAAATTAACTGCTGATTATGCTTGTGACTCCCATGATGAAAAGTCAAAAACCCAATAGATAAAGCCTCTGAATATTTTATCATGCAAAAGTTGAGTTGTGGCTCACCTTTGCCTCAGTACAACTCTCCTTATTAGCCATCCACACAAAAATGGTTATTCAAGAGATGGTGATGATTGGTGAGGTTGTCCATGTCAAAATACATGTCAATAGTAGTTACAGGGTTAAACAGTACATGCTGTTTACTACTTCATTTGGTAAAATTAACAATTCACTCCACTTCCCAGTGGAAACTGTTCTGCCTATTTATATAGAAAGCCAATTTCTGTTATCTTCCATGTGTTTTTAATAGACTGTTTTGTCACCTCATAGGTCAGTAACACAATGATAGCAGCTGATAGAAGGATTACTGCACAGCTTAAGTCCTTTAGAATCATTGTCTACATTTTCTTTAAAAGTGGATTAGATTTGATTTACTTTCCTCTCTAGGTTAGGGCTGTCAGGTGTTCCCAAATCCCTACTGTTATCAAGTCATCATAGTACTCAGGGCCAAGATTTCAAGAATATCCAATATTTCTGAGTGCCTCGATTTTTGAGTGCCCAGTGTGAGATGCTTAAGGCCTTCCTGAAGTGCTGAGAGCTCACCATTCCTAGTGCATGATGTGGAGGAAATTCACATCAGTAGGTTTACAAAAAGACTAGATCCTCTGACAGTGTCATCAGGCTCCATGATGCACATTATTTTTTACCAAAACTCAGTATTCATGTTCCCTGGGATAAGTGCATGTAGCTAATGTAAGTACCTATTAACTTGTGTAATGAATTAAAAGTGTCAAAGAAAACTAAATATATAGAAAGAGATAAAAATCCACGTTCTCCATTTGGTTGGAAATAGACCAATTATAGTTAATGGAAACAATTTCATCCTGGAATTTAAATCAGTGGAATTACACACTAAAGGTGAATTTGGCCCAGTGGGTCAAATTATTTCAAAGACCTCAGAAAATGTACTTTTAACTTTGCGTGTAAACAAAGCGAGTGCCCCCAGAACTCTTTATTAAGAGAGCTGTATGGAATTCTGTGCATACAAACAGGCATGCCCATATATATGATGAGTATATTATTATTTATTTGTACTGTTGTAGAACCTAGGAGCCCTGGTCGTGGACAAAGATCCCATTTTGGAAGCCCTTTGAAAAATTGTTCATACAATAAATTATTAAAATAGACTGAAGTTTACTGAATAATTAATTCAGGTTGTGTTTTACACTGTGACCCTTTCTTTTTTCATGATGGAATTGTCATGAATTCATTTCTAATTAAGATCCTTTACTCCTAAAACGAGATCAGCTTTGTACAGACTTGCTGGTTCCAACTGTGGGAAACCTCTTTGATGGAAGACATACATTAGGTCAAGAAGCATCTTTGAGAGTTCCTGGGAAATTAAACTATAGAGGAACCTACCTAAAAGCAACAGAAAAATAAATGATCTTGGATTCCCATTATGGGAAGTTATTGGTTAAAAAGTTGAATTTGAACACTTCAATTTTATCAATTTTGCAGCTGTGTCTTCTATGCTTACTGTTCTAATAATAGAACTGTTTTGCAGTTGAAGGAACATCAGGACAAGAAATTGTTAACTACATACTTTTTTGCAGGCAATAATTTATATTTAATAACTGCAGTCACTTTATTGTTCAGACTTTTATTATTTTTCCTACTGGGCTCTTTATCTTCTCTGTCCCTTTAAGTGTAGGTTACTTTTCAATGCAACAAACTGTTGGGACACAACAGTTAAATAATGTGAAATTGCACTGATGCCAGTGAAATAAAAGTGAGTTTTACAAAACCAAGTTCCTTGCCTGAACATAATAACAGTAAATTTCTAGGGTCCTCTAGTGCAATATCCATTAGATTTATTATATTGCAATTCCCAATCCCACTAGTTCTGCCTGAGGGTGAGTATATTACATTTCATCACAGTTTCATTTTCTCCTACAGATGAGAAATGGGAATGCTATTGCAGTTATGTAGCATGCATGTGTTAAATCTGATCTCTAATAAAATCAAACACATCACAACTCACGGCACTTTAGCACAGCATCAGCAAAATGAAACACCATCTGTCATCATGTAGAGATTGCCTTATTGTAACATAAAATCAAACTGTTCAGTGTGAACATTGTTATTTAATAAATGGGTATGTGGAAACTGATAATTATGATCTTATTTATTTTAAATGATTAATTAAAGCTACAAAAAGTGCAGTATAATTTATCAATAAGACATTATAGACATTACACTAACATATAGTGCAAATATCTATAAGTCACATCAAAATTTTAAATGCATTTAGTAGGAGTGAAATAAATATAAGATAAATACACTCAGAAAGACCTGCCTAAATGTGGGATAGGTATAAGGATAGGAATTGAAGATACAAACAATCATTCTCAGTATGGATTAGCCAATTGTAGCTTCCAATAAATAACAGTTGAAGGATATGTTGTTAAAACAGCTACTAGGATCACGTTAGAAGGTTTTGTGACAGAATTAGCATTGTATTAGGATCTTGCTGTACTGTCTGTTGTTTAATGTTATACTGTGCAGCAGTTAAAGGTTAGCTGTCTTTCCAAATAAAAACCTGATTTCTAGAAGTTTCTAGTCTGGCCCTTTAAATTAATGTCAGGTTGAAATATCAATTGGCATATTTGCTGTTAGCGTGAACTAATTTCATTCTCTTAAACAAAATGGGATTATTCAGTTAAGCTGTTTCTTTGCGTTAACACAATAAAAAAATTGGGTTTTAAAGTAGTAATTAAAAAAAAACAATTTGACAGCTAAAATGTAAGTTTCTTGTAATGTAGATGGTGACTTTTGCTATGATAAACATGAAAATCTCTAGGATATTTACCTTCAAAAAAGCAGCTATACATACACAATGTGAAGTTTTCATAGAGTTATTACTCTGTCTACAATGATGATAATACAGTCTGATGAAATCTTAACAGTTCCATTGTCCTCATATCATGTCTAATGGACCCATGGGTCTGATACGATGGCAGAAGTGTCTGAGACACTAAGAGTGACATTGTGTGGAGTCTGAAGGAACTGATACAATGCCAATGAAAACTTTCATATTTATGAATGTGGGAATTTTGACCATTCTATTGACATTGTATCATGAACTGAAGAACCATTAGTAGTCCAGGAGATGTGTCCCATGCAATGAATACGTTCATGAATGTTCTGCTGATATTGGACTCAAAGGTGTTATAGAAATATAAAAATGTCAGTGGATTTGTTATTTCTTTGTTCATGTTTGCCTTACATTTTACTGTGTGTTTTTAAAGGGACACTTAAAAATATAGGGCCTGTTCTGAAAATTGCATTGAGTCCTATTATGCATGAGCAAATTGTGCTACTGGTGTGCCCGTTGGATATTGGAATACACAAATGAACTGTAGAGCACACAATTAGACATTTGTGCATATAACTGCTTGATTGGTGTTCACAGTCACATTAATTGCTTTGCAAACATTAGACCAGGGGTCAGAAACCTCTCAGAAGTGGTGTACCAAGTCTTCATTTATTTGCTCTGATTTAAGGTTTCACATGCCAGTAATATATTTTAATGTTTTGAGAAGATCTCTTTCTATAACTAAACTATTGTTGTATATAAAGTAAATAAAGTTAAAAGTGTTTAGGAAGCTTCATTTAAAATTAAGTTAAAATGCAGAGCCCCCCCAGACTGGTGGCCAGGACCCAGGCAGTGCAAGTAACTCTGAAAATCAGCTCACATGCTGCCTTTGGCACACGTACCATAGGTTGCCTACTGCTGATCTAAATTGACGGTCCATATAGTTTTTGCCCTTTCTGGCTCCCATCTCTCCCTGCAATATTGATCCACACAAACACCCCAGATACTTTTCAAGTTCAGAAGACGGTAGCATGTACATTTAAGAGGAAAAGTAGCGAGCAGCTGAGTGGGGCCGGCAACTGGGACCCCAGCCCACCACCCTCTGGGGTCCTGGCTGCCAACTCTGCGCTCAGCCCACTCCCAGTCTGGGGTCCCAGCCACTGGCCCTGCTCAGCCCGCTGCTGGCCTGTGGCTTCGGGGAGCCCAGAGCCCTTTAAATCCCCCCACCCCACAGTTCTGACAGCCAGGCTGGGGCTGGGATTTAAAGGACTCGGAACTCCCATGGCTGCGGGGAGCCCAGAGCCCTTTAAATTCCCCCCGCAGCTCGGCGCCCAGGCTGGGGCCGGGATTTAAAGGGCTCGGAGCTCCCATGTCTGTGGGAGCTCCGAGCCCTTTAAATCCCATCCCCAGCCCAGCCGCCGGAGCTGCGGAGGGGATTTAAAGGGCTTGGGGCTCCGCAGCGGCCAGAGCCCTGGGCCCTTTAATTTGCCCCGGAACCCCCAGACACCTCTGCAGCTGGGAGCCCTGGGTTGATTTAAAGGCCTTGGGGCTCCCAGCCACAGCCGGTGCCCCAGGGCCTTTAAATCTTGAGAGACCCTGCCTCTTCCAGCTGAGGCCACACCTCTTCCAGATGAGACCATCTCCCACTCAGGACTCCAGCAGTACCGGTAAGTCCTGTATGTTACTTTCACCCCTGCAGCAATCCCAGGCTTGCACGGGGTGGGGAGAAGCAGGCAGGGTTCCAGCAACCCCAGTCTCGTGTTGGGGGAAGGGGTTTAGGTGAACAGCTCGGGCCAGCATCGTGCAGTGTCCCATTTTCACTTTGGAAATATGGTCCCCCTATAGATATTGGAATATGTATATGTGTCATATACAATTACCTACCAGACAAGGCCCCTATAAAACTTAGGCACCATATGGAAAAATAAAAACAACATATTTATGTAGCATGCTTCATCCCAAACAATTCTCAAAGCACTATAAAATCAATAGTCATTTTCCCTACTACTGAAATGCAGCCACTTACATTGTGATACACAGCAGTTGTTTAACAGCTCATATTAACACTATGCAGCAATCAGCTGGGCAGGCAGCAAAGAAAAATACCCTATTGAGTTGAAAGTGAAACGAGAAATTACGCAATCAAAATATAATTACCCAGCCCGGAATTGGGCCAGGAAACAATCACCAAGACATCTTGAATCACCACAATAAGTCTGGAACTTGATTTTATAGCTCCTCCGACCAGGAGATAGCACCTCAATCAGCATGGAACCCTTCAAACCAAGCTGGAACATTTGTTCAGTATGGAGTTGAGAGGGAAATTAAGGTTGGTGTTTCATCCTTATTTGTAGCTGTCTTTGCTCTTGTTAGTTGAAATTAGATTCTCAGCATTAATTTAAACAGTGTTTTTGTGTTGATTATATCAGATTAGGAAGTTATACAATTGGATATGAGGCTTTTGAGACCACTGAGAATGTCTGCACACAGGGAACACTGATATACTTTCCATATGTGCTTCATTTATCAAACCTCTTATACAAGGGAGTCCTTAGAGAAGTAACATCTTTCTAGGGAGGCTCTTGAGGATTGGTTGCTAGGAAGTTACATATGCCAGCGTTTTTAATGAGATTTAAAGTATCATGCATTTTATATTATTTTCTGCATTTAGGATATTCACCACTATTTGGCTTATTTTGTATTTAATTTTGCATTTGTGACATGTAGCCTGTATGCATAAAAAATATCTTTTTATAAAGAATTCCCTGAGAAATTTTACGTTTTCACATTTCTGCCTGAAAAGAGAAAGCTGATACAGCCTTTTTCTCTATTGACATGTCTGCTGCAGACAGTCATTCACAGAGAATTTGTTTCTACCAACTTAAAAAAGAATTAATCGTGGCCTGTACCGCTAGTAATTATTAATGTGAGTGTTGTGCTCTCTCTAATGTTGGCTCTAATAAGCATTCTCCTAACCTTATGTTCAGAAAAGATGTTTAGTTCTGTAGGTTTTATTCCACTGATAATTATGGAGGTAGTGTTTAAAGAGAATATTTTATAAGGACCCTTTACTAACTCCTTTCACTTTTCAACATTAAATAAAGAGGCAGCCATTTCTCAAAAGAAATTCAAAAACTATTTAGTTTTAACTGCCCATCTTAAAGAGGCAAATCATTATGCAAATGTGAAACACTGACTTGGCTTTACATGTAGCCCTTATCCAATTTGCATAATAAAAAGCACGAGTCAAAGGTCAAAAAAAGGCAGGAAACATTTCTGTTGAAAGTGGAGACTGATAAAGCAAACTAAGATGGGAGCTTTAGTTTAAAGAACTGTTTTGATCCACAAATAGTTTGGGAAATTAGGTTTTAAACATTCATTGAAGACAATAGGATGTGCTGTTTACGACTTCCTCAACATTTATTGTACTAGTGTGTGATGTACTGAATTTTCAACAACTGTTCAGATTACATTTAAGATATAATAGAGTACGCACTAGTTTCTGTGGATGTGCAGCTATTTTACTGTTTTACCTTTAAAACAGAATTTGAGAACTTTAAAAAGGGACAGTTAATCCGCGGTAATATAATTTGTACAAATATTCAAAATGCAACGATGGGTTAAATTCAGATTACTGCAAAACAGGCAAAACTAATATTCCTCAATGAAATCTTAATACTGTTTTCTTCATATCCTCTCTTCTCCTCCATCACCTATCCAATGCACTGTAATTTATCCTTCTCCTGCATTACCTGCAGTGACTGTAAAGTATTTGTTGGAGGATTGTTAATCTAAGTATCAATCATGTTTAGTTACCCAGCTTGGGAAGCAAAACTGAAGATACTTCCTAGTATGGCGAAGCAAAATGCAAAAGCTAAGACTGGATCATATTTTCCAAAGTCTTTATGCACTGTATAGATTTTATGGTTCAGGGTGCAATTCAGACCAGTAAGAGGTTGTGTCACCACTTACCCTAGGTATCTTACAATGCTTTGCGGATGTAACTTACAGCCTCAGGCACTCACAGCCAGCAGGTCACACCCTACGTATCTGTCTTTATAACCCATATAAAATCTCTCTTCCCTGCTAGAAGCTGTCTCTTCCCCCACTTCTTAGCTTTGTTTACCTTAGATGCAAATGAAACTTCATTGTCTCTGCCTGATGACTGAGCTGGACAAACAAACACACTTTCCTTTGTCTAAGGCAGACTGGGTTTATGCATTGCTTGCCAAACAAACATAATTCTAGCACGTATCCATAGCTCTTAATACACAGCACATGTATATACCACATGAGAATATTCATGATCAGTGAGTTATGAGTTTTCCAGTGATATATTACATAACCCCTTTTAGATAGAGATTATAACCATAGTAAATTGGGGTACACTGAATTGGTCAGGCTAGCTGAAACTCATTACCTGATACCGGTGAGCCCCTTGTCCTGTCACTGGGATGCTCTTAGGATCACATGCACCCATAATTTTTTGCATATATTAAGTAGCTAGCCATCTAAGCCAAAATGTTCATACCTGTTCACTGATGTGGGGTGATTCAGTTTTTGGTCGCCCAACACCTAAGACACTTGGGGTCAGATTTTCAGAGGTATTTAGGAGATTAAAGATGCAGATAGTGAGATTTTCAAAAACATGTAGGAGACTAAATCCTCATTTCAACAAGTTAGGCACTTAGTGGGATTTTCAAAAGCACCTAGCTGCATCTTTTAAAAATGTAGGTGCCTGATTTTCAGAACTGAAGAGCTTCATTGCTCCCAGTGAAATCAAACTGTTTTCTAGCAATGCTGAAGGAGAAAAAAGAATAAAAAATTAACTTATGTTAGCACCATTTGTATGTTACCTTCAAAGTTACACCTAGAAGGTCCTACAGAAAGCACAATATTGGATTTACAGCCAGGGCCGCCCAGAGGTGGGGGCAAGTGGGGCAATTTGCCCCAGGCCCCAGGCTCCGCAGGGGCCCCCACGAGAGTTTTTCAGGGCCCCTGGAACGGAGTCCTTCACTGGCTCCAGGGGCCCCAGAAAACGCTCACAAGGCTGGGGCCCCTGGAGCTTCCTCCGCTCTGGGTCTTCAGGCAGTAATTCAGCGGCCGTGAGTCTTCGGGGCACTTTGACGTTGGGTCCTGGAGCGGAAGGCCCCAATTCCAAATTACCGCCGAAGCAGGTAATAATACTGTCGAAGATCCCAGGACCCCTGAATCCTCTGGACAGCCCTGCTTACAGCCTTATCTCCATGCATATTAAGTTATGCAACTCAGTCTTTGTGAATCAAGTTAAGATTACAAAATTTACAAAAAATACAAATATTGACTTGGAAACCCTCTCTTATTTCATCACTTTCCATCAAGTCTATGGGAATTTCTGCTATGGTAAAACAAGTGAGATAAGTAGCAACCACCATAAGGAAGTCCTGGGTATTAGCTAAGTGCATATTGATGTGCTGTTCATTATAACTTTATAGCAATGAGACAAAGTCAGAAGTGCATATCTCACTTTTGAATTTCAGGGAAAATTTGGATCCAAATCCCTAGATCTAAAGATTGTGTTTTGTTTTGGTGTCTTTATTCTGTTGGATTTTTGCTTTGTGTTTTGTTCTGGGTCAGACTGAAAACAAGAAGGGAATTGTTTTCTACTTCCAGCCGAGAGGTTCAGTTGGAGCCGCATGCTGTTTGCAAGATTTCAGTTCCACTGCATCTGAACTAGAATCCAACTCAAGCCTTGTTTTTTGCTTCCAGAACCAGTTCATGTATAACTACGACCTTTCACCCAGAAGATCCCTTGGGGCTGTAGGTTTGCAACATTGTAAGAACTGACCCTGTGAACCTCAAATACAAACCTTAAATCCTAGATTAAACCTTATCTAGAATGGGACCCAGATCCGATTACTGGGGCTCATCTCTAGTTTTACTGTATAAGTAAAGAAACACAGACTATAGTATCCACATAACAAAATTGCCATGTACTAAAATCTCCTGCCATTACTTCTCATGGGCAATTTGGTGTCCTAATTTCTTAATATGTGACAGATAGTGACTAGTTATACTACTTTGTCATCACTGTCATTTTGAAAAAATTTAAACGGTTTTAAAACAGTTCCTACTACTGCTTCTGCTATAGCACAGTGCAAAACAGAGATAAGATGAGAGAAAATAAAACTTTTAGATGAAAAAAAAAAGGAAATTTAATGAAATGATCTGGAAAAAAAAATAGTGCAAAATTTCACCCACCTTTAATAAATATAGGAGACCAGATTGTCTCTTCCCAATTTAAAATCCACAGGAGAAGACTTTGGCAAGAAAATGTCGATGATAATTCTACTGCAGAGATTGTTCCATCAGGAGAGTAGAGTTGGTGTCTACCTTTCCCCCTAGGTCCTCAAGGCAAGAATACCTGAAGGGCTACATACATCCGGGCATAGGCTCTATTCCCTGGTTCTGGCAGTACCCCCTTTCTAATGTTTACTTCCATTCCCTGGCAATGCTACTAGGGACAAACTGCAGGCTACAGAGCCTCCACTCCGCCCCACCCCCAGCACACATATTTCATCCTATTAAAACTATTGATTGCACACTAGAATTTTATTTATTTTGTCGTTTGAATAAGTATGTTGGATTTAAAGTTAGCTGCCATAATATAAAAACACTTGAGAAAGAATGATGAGTCTCTGATCCAAAGGCCAGTGAGGTCAACAGGAGTCTTTCCACTAACCTCAACAGAGCCTCTAAGAGAATTAGTGGAGCAAGGTGGAAATGTGCTAAAATTATGAACAGCATTATTAAAGAGTAAGTGTTAGACTTAGTCCATTGTTCGAACAATGAAAATGAATGGGGGGGTGGGAAGGGAGGGATCTCTCAGATTCACAGATTCCAAAGGGAGAAGGAACCAATGTGAACATCTAATCTGACCTCCTGCACATTATAGGCCACATAACTTCCTTAAATTAATTCCTGCAGCAGATCTTTTAGAAAAAACCCAATCCTGATTTCGAAGTTGTCAGTGAAGGGAGAATCCACGACCACCATTGGTAAATTGTTCCAATGTTTAACTACTCTCACTGTTAAACTATGACACCTTATTTCCAGTCTGAATTTATCTAGTTTCAGCTTTCATACATTGGATCATGTTATACCTGTCTCTGCTATTTACAGATTTAATATTCTCTATGTTAAGCTAAATGGATGGACTTCCTTCAGTCTGTCTCTATAAGTAAGGCTCCGTGTTTTTCATGCAAGTTACGGATTCCATGACTTTCCGTGATCTCCATGACTTCTGCAGTGGCCCGTGCAGCTGGCCCAAGAGCTACCTGAGCGGCTCGGGCAGCCCCCGGAAGAGGCGCACTGGCTGCTGCTGGGGCAGTCTCGGGCCCTCCCACCTCCCAGTAGTAGGAGTTTGAGTGTGGGGGGCTTATGGCTGGGGACCAGGGTGTGGAGCGGTGCTTCCCTGGGGGGGACGGCTCCCCAGAAGGGCAACAGGAACTCCGCTTCCTCAGCTCCTAGCTCCATGTGCTGTCTCCGCAGCTCCCATTGGCTGTGGTTCCCAGCCAATGGGAGCTGCAGAACTTGGAGTGGACCGGAGGCAGCATGTGGAGCTAGAGCTGGAAGTTGCCACCTCCCAGGAGCCAGGCAGGGAACCTGCCCCAGCCCCACCATCCCTCCGCCCCCCAGCCCCATCCTTCCCGAGCACCTGCAGCACCCCCAAGGCCGTGCCCCTGAGCTGCCCTCCTCCCAAGTTTTAATCAGAGGTATATAGAAAAAGTCATAGACAGGTCACAGGCTGTGAATTTTTGTTTACTGCCCATGACCTGTCCATGACTTTTACTAAAAATACCTGTGACTAAAACATAGCCTTAACTATAAGGCAGGTTTTCTAATCTTTTAATCATGCTGGTGGCACTGATCTGAACTCTCTCCAATTTGGAACTGGACATATCATTCCAACAGGAGACTCACCAGTGCCTAATACAGAGGTACAATAACCTCTCTTACTATACAAGATTCCCCTATTTGTGCATCCAAGGACTGTATTAGTGCTTGCAATGACAGCATCACACTGGGAGCTCATGTGCAGCTGATTATTCACCATGATCCCCAAATCTTTTTCAGAGTCACTGCTTCCCAGGATAGAATGCCCCATCCTGTGCAAATGGCCTACATTATTGTGTTCCCAGATATATATGTTTGCATGCAGCTGTATTAAAATGCATATTGTTTGCTTGTACTCAGCTTACCAAGTGATCCAGTCCAGTAAATCAGAGCCCTATCTTCTTCATTATTGACCACTTCCCCAACATTTGTGTCATCTGCAAACTTTATCAATGATTTTATGTTTTCTTCCAGGTGATAAATAAGAATGTTAAATAGCATAGGGACAAGAACCAATCCCTGCGGGACCCAAGTATAATCACACCTATTCAATGATGATTCCACGTTTACAGTTACATTTTGAGACGCATTAGTTAGCCAGCATTTAATATGCACTATGTTGACTAGATATCTTTCTAGTTCGTTTAATCAAAATGTCTTTTGAGACAAATGCCTTAACAGAAGTCTAGCTATGTTACACCCACACTATTACCTTTATCAACCAAACTTGTAATCTCATCATAAAAAAGATATTGAGTTAGTTTGACAGCATCTATTTTCCATTAAACCCATATTGATTGGCATTAATTATATTACCCTTCTTTAATTCTTTATTAATTGTATTCTGTATCAGCTGCTTCATTATACAGCCCAGGATCAATATCACACTGACAGGACTACAATTATCCAGTCATCCTCATTTACCCTTTTTAAATACTGGCACAACATTAGCTTTCAACCAGTCTTCTGGAACTTCCTTTTGCTCCAAGACCTACTGCAACAGTAACAGTACAGCAAATTCTTCAGTGAGCTCTTTTAAAATTCCTGGATGCAAGTTATCTGGACCTGCTGATTTTAAAATGCCTAACTTTCGTGTCTTCTGTTTAATATTATCATGAGATACTAGCTGAATAGAAAGAGTGTTATTTAATGTCTGTACATCATCTGGTTGGTTTTTGTTTGTTTGTTTTGTTTTTTGCCAAATATAAAACAGAAATAGTTATTGAACACTTCTGCCCTTTCTGCATTATTATTGATAATGCTACCATTTCCATCTAGTAATGGACCAATACTGCTGTCAGGATTCTTGGATAAGTGTCATCATAAGTTTCTCTGTTTATACGAACGTACTAAATAGAAAACAAAGAAAATAGTTGTTGTCTGCACTTATTTATTTTGAAGTCCCTGGAAGGACTTGCAAAGGCTGTTTGTTTTTTTCCAACACAACCTAGTAGCATAAAAGCCACACATTTCTTATTTATAAAGAAGATTAGAGAAACAGACAATATGGTCGAGGTGAGAGTGAACAGAATAACCCACTACTGAGAATTGAGCCCACCATTGCAAATGGAGTTGCAGGGATTGCGTTTAAGTGCCTTGCTTGAGGGTTCTTCTATTATTATTATTGGTTTGCTGCTCTAGTGTGCTTAATGCAGACAGTAAAAATGTTAAGATCATATTCTTAATTGTAAATCTATAGCGTATAATGTTTCTTATTTGTGTGAAAGTAACAGATCTCTTAAAACATTTGATAATCTGCTGAAATGTTTTGTTGAGGATTGTGGCTGAATCAAAATGAGTTCTCTTTAGAACATTGTTTTTGGCCAGCTTCAGGAGGTGGAGGAAATTACTTTTTTCTTTTTAAGAGATAATAGAGTGATTTAGTACAAACTGTTATACAGTGACCTATAGGGCAATGCCTCTGTGTGTCTGAAAGTACAGAATCTACAGTGAGTGCTACTGAAATGTACACTACAGTAACTGTAAATTTAAAGGATCTGTTTAGTCATGAGTCTAATTCTTCAGAAACTCTTTGGAGAAACTGAAAATCATGACTGTCAGGGCTAAAACACAACTTAATTCAGTAACTGTATGCTCCAGGAGCTGCTCTTAGAGTTCTCCTGTTTTAAAAGAAGTATTGATATCTAATCACAAAATGGTAACAGAGGTGACAGATGTGTAAGCTATACATGTGTCAAATTTAGAAGGAATTGTATTGAACATATGTGTCCATCCTGGGGATAAGCTTCAGACTGATAGCCTTGAACATTCTCCTGCAACACCTAAGTGACATGAAGATATCAAAAGAGACAATTTTACTTAGTGTTTCTAAGACAATACAGAATGCAATAAAATCTGTAATTTTTCTAGGTCTTATGAGGTTACTTCTACTAGATATAGTTTATGCATCAACAACGGAAATAAAGGAAGGGTCTAAAAGGAAGCAATAAGAAGAGGAGCACTGTCACTGACATCCTTTTACAACTACATTTCTCTTCAAGCACTGTATCATGCAACAAGGAGATATATATGGAATTGTGTAATAATTTTGCTTTACAAAGAAAATTCTGCAATATTAGCAAGGCAGAAGGGTTCATTCTATCTGTCTGTCTAGATATATCTCTAGGTATCACCCTATTATGGGAGCATTAAGAACATTACATGAAAATACATCCTGTCAAAAAGACTGTATTCTCCAACTCCTCCAGCTAGGAGTAAGTGTGGTATATGCTTTAACTTTTCTTTTTTTCTCTTACTACTTTCTGCCTCTGCTTTCTTCTCTTCTTGTGGTGGACTGTCCTATCTGCCATGGGCCAGGATACATTGAAATATTTTTGGAACTATTACTGAGGGAAAGCTATTGCAAAAAGGCTGATATTACAACACAGACTCCCAATGTGCATAGACGTCTGGTGTCAAGAAAGTGAGATTTTCACAAGCGTGGGCCAAAGGCTAATAAAGTCTTGGACAACTTGAAATTGCCCTGTTCTATTCATTCCCTCTGAAGTATGTGGTACTGACCATTGTCAGAAGACTGAGCTAGATGACTAGTGGTCTGAACTAATATGGCCATTCTTATGTTCTTCTAGTTCTGGACTCCCATTCTTGATACTACCTCTGTAAAGTCATTTTGAGCTTCTACATAATATTTTTGTCATCCTCAGCTATAGGACATTGCAATAATACACGACCTCCAGTCTCAATGAGTCAATTCTGCTTACAGGTGGCAGAGTGCAGCTTGATGGCCAGATAAAGGTACACAGTAGCATCTGGCTACTGATACCATTTGTGTATCCAGCACCAGCAAAGAATCCAGAACGACTCTGAAACTGCAAACTTCCCTGACAATCAGGGCAGGAACCCTCTATTGAAGATGATGCAATGGTTTTGGACAGTTCTTTAAACAGTTTTCTTCCTCCCACTATCATCAATTCTTCTTGCCTGGATTTAGTTCCAGACAGTGTCTTTCCAGTTGCTTATTTCACTCAGAACCACTAGGCAACGGTGTTGTCTGGGTTTGGCATGGAGATGAGGTAGAATAGGGTATCCTCTGCTTTCTACTGGCTTTGAAGTCCATGAACTTTCCTATCTCCCAGAGATGATAAACAAAGTGAGGGATAGAACTGCGTGCTGCAGGACCCCACACGTGAGGCAGAGATGCAGCATGAATCTCTAGGATCTAAGAATAGAGCCAATTCAATGCACTCTGCTGTCTTCTGCCAGGTCTCTCAGGTGAATTGGCTAAGCATCATGCTCTACAGTGCTGAACACTGCTGATGAGTAACAAAATGGCAGTTTGCCCCTTGTCTGTAGCATATGGGACCAATCCACCAGTACAACCAGTGCTATGTCAGTGCTTAGCCGGATCTGAAGCCTGAATGGAGAAAGCTTAAAGTGTTGGAAGAAGTCGGGTGCTTCACCAGCTTCTGAGTGACTCAGCCTAAGAACAGCAGATCAGATATTGGGCAGTGGCCAATGAGATCATTAGCCATGAGTGATGGCTTTTTGGTCACTGAGTAGACTTGCAAGTTTTATGGTTGCCTGAAAATCGCCTTCAAAGGAGGTGTTGACTAACTTTGCTGATAAAGTCCAACCCAAAGGGAGCAGTGGCCAGAGCCACAGTCAAAGTCACTGGAGGGGAGAGATCATAAAATGCAAACTACCCGTTGAGTTAGCAAACAATCTGAAATGTCCTCTACTTGCCTCTCAATTCTGGTCACAGACAGAGGCACAAATTGAGTTGTACACAAGTTGAGCTTGTATCCAAAGTTACAGGTGGTAGCCTGCTAGAGATCATAATATTCACTCAACAGCAAAGTACAAATCACGCCATGTTTATCTGGAAAGCATAACCAAATACACCATAACCAAATACACCATACCATATTTTAGAAAACTCCTTTACCTTTTAAAGTTTAGCTAGACTTTGTTGCTGTCTTGTTCTTTGTATAGTCATTTAAATATGTTGTTATTTCTTCCCTTCATACTGTAACATACATGTGGCCATAACTATTTTGCATCCCATCATCACTCAGAACTTCCCAATGATAGTAGGAGTCAGAACTTAGAGCTTCCTATTCCTAAAGTACTTGCATTGTTAGCGGTACAGGAACTATGACACATGGCCATACAATTCTGATTCCATGCAATGGCATGTACATACATTAACCATCCATTAGGTATTTTAGTACTTCATACTTGTCATTTACTTTTTTATGTTATTGGGGGTGGGGGGTTATTGCAACATTTGTATTATTGTTTATTTTTTGTTATTTAATGTTAATGAAAATGGCAGTTGAGGCAATTGTATTATACTCAATTATTTTATGTACTTAAACATCTGTTCAGTACTTGCATTATGTGACCTGCTTACCTCCATAATATTTGAGTGCCTGAAATAACTTATCCTCAGCAACACCTCTGAGACAGGGAAATATTATCCCCATTTAAAAAAAATGGGGAACCAAGGCACAGAGAGAATCTGACTTGCTAAAGTCACTTAGTCTTTGGTAGAATCAAGAATTGAACCCAGATCTCCTGACACCCTAGCCCAGTGCTAAGATAGTACATTTATAGAGACTGTACGAGAACATTGGTAAATAAATGGATAGTGCCTTCACCACACAACTATCCTACCTGCAGGTGGAATATTCACTGTTTGACCTTCAGCTCTCACACTCCGCCGGCACACACAAATCAAATTTTTGCAACGCAGGAGGAATTTCACTTGCAGTTGCAGCAAAACCTAATTAAAATAAACTGTACTGGCAGATATAGAATGTTTCTACCTTATAGAAAATGGATAAAAAGCCCCCCACCCACCCCTCACATAGAAATTCTGCTTGTGAGTATATTGAACATTTTTCACACAGCTTTAGTTGTAATATTTTCTGTTGTGTATATAGAGAGGTATAAATAATATTCAGCTTGTAGAACACAATATCGTTCCCACTTATAACAAAATAAGCAGGGTCTTCTGTTGCCTGCATGCACTTTTGCACACTGATTTGCAGTTAAACTGTTACTGCAGAAAACTAGAATAATAACTTCTACAGCACAACTTACATTTTTCCAAGCAGTTTCCTGAAAAGTGGTTATTAATTCCCCACAGAAGATACTTGATGAAAAGCAAACAGGTTATTTTTATATGTTGATAAGATCATGACTTAATGTGCCTTCTCTCAATTATCAATAACACACATTCTACTATACATTAAGTCCATTCCAAACAAAAAACAGAGTTTAAGGAATAGCAACTACATGTACCTTCTCACTGAAGTTTTCTACTCAGCAAAAACGAACGATTTGCCTCCAGCATCAGAACTCTGGCACTTTTCACAAGCACTACATCAGCTTTAATTAAAAAGAAAAAATTTTGGCATTTCCAGCAAGGAAAATGGTAAGGTTATGACATGGTAATAATGATAATGACAATGGTAAGATTTAATTTGCCCATAGCAGAAACAAGCTATTTTCACAGCAAAAAACACCACTTTGTGGTGAAATAATTTTTGAAGAGGTAAAATGAGACTTCAGTGCTTGAAGCAGCAATAAGTACAGTTTTGTCCCCTCCATGGCTGCTAATGGGCAGCTGTTTGAGGACTTAGTCAATGACAGCATGGTTGTTTCAAGAGTTATCCTGCCACAGGACATCATAGAAAATTTCCTTCCTGCCATGGAACAACGACTCTTCCCTGAAATTAGGAGCCCAAGCATCATGCTATCTCCACGCTTCCCCAAATGCGCCCAACCTGAATGTCCCAGTCACTTGAAAACTGCACACAGACCATTTCTAGAGCATCCTGATCCCTGTCAGAGCTTTCTCTGAGGGATAGCAAGATCCAGCTCCTAATAATGTTTAGCCTTTAAATCAGACCCTTGTATTTGAAGGTCTCCATGTACTTTGCAACCACAAATAAATTTATTCTCGCAATATCCCTGGCAGGTCAATGAATGTTTTTGCAGAAGAGGAAAAAGAGGCACAGAAGCTAAAGGGCCTTGGTAAATATCACAGAGGTCTGCTATACAGTCAGGAAAAGAGCCCACTCTGCTGATTTCCACTTCCATGTTCTAACCACCCCTTTAAGAATGTGGCTAAAATGGGTACATTGTTTACTGGCTGAAGAATCTCCAAGGATAAGTGTCCTGGTGGTGGGTGAAGCGTGTAGGTCATTTTGGAACAGGAGCAGCCAGGTGCTTTATTAGTGTAAAATATGTCTGTTAATTCTTGATTAAACTTTTGAATGGCTGTTCTACGTTGAGAAATTAGAAAGTGACTCAAGTGTTTTGGCAGACAGAAACAGCTCTTGGCTTTGCTGAGCATTCAGGACAGTAGGAGTATGTCTACACTGCAATGAAACACACACAGCTGGCAGGTTTGAGGGTCTATAGCTACAGGATGGTAAAACTGCAGTATAGACATTCAGGCTCGATACCTGGACCCCATGAAAGCAGAAGGGTCCCAGAGCTCAGGCTCCAGCCTCAGTTTGAATGTCTATACTGCAATTTTTCAGCCCCATAGCCTGAGCCATGCAAGCCTGAGTCAACTAACACAAGCCAGCCATGGATGTTTAATTGCAGTGTAGACAGACCTAAGACACCTTCTAAGTGGGATTTATTAAGGATGACAACATGCCCAGTGAAGAAAAAAAACACAAATCTCTCTAAGGTGTTAAATTAATTTGAGCTGGAAACACAGCATCCAGGGGAGCTAGAGTTCAACTTCTGAAGGCTCCATTAACCGCCAAAGGATTTCTGACCATAGCTAACATCAAGCCTAACATGCTGTGACTGTTGGAATCAGAGATGCTGCAAAGGAGCCTTCTCTGGAGCACTGAGGGCTGGTCTACACTATGGGATAAAATCGATTTTAGATACGCAATTTCAGCTACGTGAATAACGTAGCTGAAGTCGAATATCTAAAATCGATTTACTCACCCGTCATCACCACGCGGGATCGATGTCCGAGGCTCGCCATGTCGATTCCAGAACTCCGTTGGGGTTGGTGGAGTTCCGGAATCGATATAAGCGCGCTCAGGGATCGATATATCCCGTCTAGATTAGACGCAATATATCAATCCCAGAGCAATCAATTTTAACGCGCCGATACGGCGCGTAGTCCAGACGTGGCCTGAGTTTCTCTTTCACCTGTGCCAATATGTCTTTCGCAGAAGACTCGAATGGGTGCTGCCTGCTTGGAGCACTGTAGATAAGTCAGTACTACAGCATCTGTGTACGGGGTGGGAGCTCAGACTCTCAAGCCCGCACACACACCCTTATACTTGAGAGTCCAAACACCAGCCTAAGGTGCAACATCTAAACAGGTATTTTTAGCATGCTAGTGGTGTGAGGGAAGGAGGGGCTAGTCACTCTGAGAACATATGTAGCATCTTAGATGAGTATGTAATTGGGCAACTAGCCCTACCCACAGCTTGCACCATTGCAGCTGCACCTCTATTTTCAGTGTGCTAGCTAGATTAGCGCTAGGAGGGGTGTGTCTCCTGAAGCTGGGAGTTACACCTCCAGCTCTGGTGTAGACATATCATTTGAAGTCTAAGGGTATGCCTACACTTCGCAATGAGAGGCGTAACTCCCAACTCAAGGATCTGTACTCACGTTAGCTCTGATCAAGGTAGCTGACTAAAAACAGAGCATAGCCATGCCAGCACAAACAGGGGGAGGGGCTAGCTCCCCCATGATACTAGCCATGAACATGGACAGATAAGCCCTCCTGCTGCCCTGGCTGCACTCTATTTTTAAATGAGCTAGCTTGATCAAAGCTAGTGTGAGTGTCTCCTCAAGTTGAGAATTGCAACCTTAGCTTGAAATATAGACCTACCCTTACAGGCAGCGGGAATTTCTACAACCTCCTGCTTCTGTCACCCAAATGGACTGTAGAATGTTTACAACCTGGTGGATAAGCATATAGCTGCTTGTGGAGGGACAGGTTCAACCAAATATTTACACACCTCAGAAAATTTATCTTAGTGGTAAAATCAACAGCAAAGGCCTCAGGGAATTACATGGAGTCTCTAGCTCTCCGCACCCATTGGAGTAAAATTCTTCTTAGGATATTGTTGGAGAGTTGGCAAAGTTGTGTCACTATATGTCTGCACAGTTTTAAGGCCCCTTGTCTTAATTAGATTACAGTGGTTCTGGTTTTATAACCACAGGGTGGGCTGGACCTGAATTTTACTTCACCTTTGAAAGACAGCAAGGGGAAGAGATTCAGCAATAAATATGCTACATTTTCAAAATGATCATTCTATCGTGTAATGATTTGCATAATAGGAATTGCATAGTGATTCTTCTAGCTAAACCCAGAAAGAATATTACAAGCCAACTGTAAGTAAAACATTCATCTAATTTCCAGAAAGATCTCACTGGACTATGTTTTGCTAAGAAATTGTGCATAGCAGGTGATTTTTATTCTTTATTGCTTCTGTAAAAAGAGAAATGAGGTCTTGTAAATAAAAGGTGAGAGCTCCACGAATGCGACAAAAAGAAAGAATTTTAGACTTGCCAACAGGTGCTGAGGGGAATGCTTCAAAAGAAAGAGAGAGCTCTTATGAAGTGCTACATTGAGAGCAGCCTTCCTCTAGCAATTGAAAAAGGGTTTCAGATTTCAGCTAAATGTTCTTCATCATCTGGTATTCTTGGAAATCAGGAAAAAACATGTAAAAAAACTTCTAAATCTAATAAGACTAATCAGGTGATTTATTTTTTTTTACAACTTGACAGAGAGAACATTTGGGAGAGAGCTAGAAGAAAAGTGGAAATATTCTGTCAAGGAAAGAGGCTTGTCTTTTCCCCAGCGGTAAGCTGGGCCGCACAATCTAGAAGATATGGAGGGTTTTGTGTTTCAAATAAGATTTTAAACAAATTTGTGCTGATATCCCTATTCCCCAAGACACAAAGTTAAGGGCGTTTTTTACACGGACAAAGTATTTAATGCTGTGATTTTGGTTAGCCTAAAATTTTCTCTGATTCTCATAAACCACAGTATGACAGCCCCAGAAACTGAAACTGAACTGATGACAGAAGTTCAAAGAGAGGGGATTTCTTCCTTCTGGACTTTTAAGCCTATTAGATCTCTGATCCTATTCTCTGGTACAACTTAAACATAGACTATAATGTACTCACAACAGATAGGGAAAATTAAATTTAAATGTCTATACAGGACACAGTAAAATTTATCCAGGGAGTTTATAAGTTCATCCAAAAGTTTTCAATAAATGAGGCTTTGAAAGAATTAGGGAGCAAAGAAGGGTGAACAGTGAGGTCAGGAGACATTTGCAAACTCTTCAGTTAATAGAACTCAGTATGGTTTTACTCCTTATTCATTTTAAATGTTTCTAGTTGTTTCTGTCTTTAAAATAAAGGGAGATGGGGAGTTTACCCATGTGCTATGTTCATAAGCAATATTCTCCCTGACAAGCAGTCATTTATAGCCATACCCCACCCTCCTTAGGAGCCCTTGACATTGGACCCGGGGACAGAGCCAGGACATTCTATGCCCTTGGCATTGCCAGATTCCAGAATGGCTCAGAGGGGCTGTTGCAACCAGCACACAAATTATGTTGGCCCCTCTTAGTCCCAGTGCTGTGATCAGGGAGGAACACTGACTCCTCTCTTAGTCACTGTGCTGGCTTCAGTAGCAGTACAGAGAAGAATTGGGCTCAATCTTTTTAAAGTCCAAGAGCCTGTATGTTCAGATTCTACTTAAACTGTGAATTGTAATAGTCCAGCACCTATGAATAACTATGTGTAGTTGCACACTTATCTAGTGAAGATATATAATTCATTATGATTCTGCATTTAAGGGGATGCGGTAAACATGCTATTAGTTATAAGAGCTGAGCAAGGGTTCACAGTGGAAACCCAAAACCATATGGACCTGTGATAAAGCCTCTGTCCCAAATCTGGACCTTAGCATCCAAAACTTGGGGGCTTAACATGAAACTCCCCCCAAGCTTATACCCAGCTTGGTTCTGATCTCGCTGCCACCAACCAGGA
>NC_133787.1:13737291-13755313 GCF_003597395.2 Chelonoidis abingdonii | reverse complement strand
GAGTTCCTTTCCCTCCCAGACTTTAAAAAAAATCCAGTTCTCTGATTGGTCCTCTGGTCAGGTGCTTGATTCCCCCCTGTCCACCCCTTACAGGTAAAAGAAAATTAACCCTTACCTATCTACTTATGACAGGACCTCATCTGATCATTACAAACTTCATGCTCAGATCACATTCACTAAGCTCACCAAGCTCTGTGAGCCTTTCAAGGGCATCTGGGCTGATTTATGACTAAGGGATGAAACCAGGAAAAATCAGTGGTTTTTAACCAAGGTGTGTTCTCCCAGGAACCTTGCCTCATTCAGTGCTTTGTATGATTAGAGCTCAGTGAATAATTCTTTATATTCACGCATTATTTATTTCACACAGTATGAACCCTACACTGACTATAGAATTATTCATTTCCTCATGGTCTTTTCTAGGGTACTCACAACCAAAACATCTGAGTGCATCATAACGTTGTATACATTTATTTTCTCAAATCCCCTGGGAGATAAAAGAGTACTATTACCTTCATTTTATAGGTGGGGAAACAGAGACAAAAATCAGAGTGACTTGCCAGAGGCCACACAATCAATCTATGGCAAAATCCAGATGACAACTCAAGACCTCCTGACTCGCAAGCCTGGGCTCATTCCTCTAGATCAGTGGTTCTCAAACTGTGGGTCACAACCCCATTTTAATGGGGTCACCAGGGCCAGCATTAGACTTGCTGGGACCCAAGGCTGAAGCTGAAGCCTGAGCTCCACTCCAATCCCAAGCTTCACTGGTGTAAGGCAGTGGAGCTTGGGATTTGACCCTCTCTCCCACTACCGATGGCCCAGTCTCTGCCCCATCCCAGGGTCATGTAGTAACTTCGTCGTCAGAAGGGAGTCGTGGTGCAATGCAGTTTGAGAGCACCTGCTCTAGATAACACTGACTTACTGCAAGAGGTGCTGAGAATCAACAGCTCTCATTGATTTCAGCTACAGTTGTGAGTATTCAGCCTTTCTTCATGACAGGGTCCAAATATCTCAAGTTGGGCACACAGAAAAAGAGGAACACACAACTGATGCAGTGATGTCTGCAGAATCTGAAAACATAACTGAGAGGCTATGGGTTGGATTCAGAGATCAAAGAGCTCCTTTGGGCTAACTCAGATACTCAGTGATGACAAAGTGAACATTTAAAGTATTAACTATTTCACTGCTCATCACACCTCATGGAAAAGAAGGGTCACATTATGAAAATCTGCATGAATATCTGCTGTGATTGATGGCTTATTCTGGCATCATGAGTGAGTGGATTTGGGAAGAGTACTGCCACTTTTCCCCATCCCTCAATCAAGAAGAGGCCAAACCCAAGGAATGTAGCAGAGCCCAGAGCTCATCTGAGGCCACACAAAGGGGATCAAAGTCGAAGAAGCCCCGTGGGGCACATAGTCCTTACCAAGAGAAAGCCAAGTATGAGGAGCCCAACAGAGCCCATGGGTCTGTTTGGATCCCAGCCCGGGAGATTCGACCACAGACAGCATGCATGATTTGATTTTGAACATTTGCACAATCTACTGTGAGGAGCAGAGCATGTGGTGGAGCTTGGAATCACATTTTTTCCCCAATGTGAGGCCTATATATAGTAAAGAGGTACTGTATAAAGTACTTAAAACAATATAGCTAGACTGCAAAGTTAACTGAAGTAAAGTGAGATAAAAGTGAGATGGGGAGAATAAAACCATTGAATTTCTACACAGCCAAGTTTGAAAGAAAGCAAGTGATCTTGGGTGAAATCTAATCAAAGGAAGTATTGAAAGAAAAGGACACAAAGGAGAATGGAAAGTGCTCAGAGACAGATAAGTGTATGCCAAAAATATGTATGCCTTCTAGCAATAAATACCCAAGGAATCAAAACAGCCAGCATGGGTAAACAAGAACACAAAAACTAATAAAGGAAAAGGAGGCGGCATAATATGATATATAAAAACAGCAGGATCACAGAAAAATTTGAAGGAATATAAATTAAGTGAAATGCAAAATATATATATGGAAAGCTGAGGTGACAAATAAAAAGCTGATTGTAGAAATGGTTAAGATAAAGAATAGGAATTTTCCAATTACAGGACCTGAAAAATAGGAGGTCAGTGAAAGAGACAGAAGGGCTTCTGAGGGATAACAAGGATAATTTGACAAAATAAATACATATTGCTGAAAATATTTAAATGAATTGTTTAAATCAATGTCCACATAGGAGTATGGAAGACAGATGCCAGAAATAGGCATAAATTCCTAAATGATAAAAAAAAAGTTAAGATACTAGGAAAACGTGACCAAGAACGCCAAAGACTGACTCCACAGCCAGACAGGATCACACCCAGAATATTCAAAAAACTTGCTCAGCAGCATGGAGAGAGAATGGGAGGGAAGAGCAATAGCAATATAACATATTTACAAACTCTCCTGTGCCTAGATTAGAGCTGGATGGGAAATGGGAAACATGTTTCATGAATTCTGCTCCCTTTTTTCAATCAAAAACTTCAAATTTTTGAAAAAAATTTACCTACTCTCAATACATTGGAGATGAGTGCCTTAGAAATGCACATAAATAATAATAAAAATGCCATGAAAGGAACAAGGATGTTTAAACAGATATCTAGATACAGCTTTGAATTCACAGACTAGTATGCTTTCATCCAGGAGTAGGAAAGGAACTGGAATACAGAACTGAGAATTACCTGGATTTTAATTGAGGAATTTAAATTAGGATAGTCAATGAAATGTATCCAAGTTTTTTGGATTTTAGAAAGATCACTTAGGCTCTGCTTCCTCTTCCATTACCTTTCTATCCTTCTTTCCCTCTGCACCACACAATTGAAAAGAACAGTCCAAAGTCATTAAATATGATATTAGGGTGAGCCACATGTGTTGATAGGAAACTGACTTAAATGTCACAGACAGAAGCTGTTTTGGGGGAGAGAAGGGATTAGTGGAATCCCATAAGAATTAGTATTCAGCCCATTTTTTTCCTCTCTTTTTACATCAGCGACCCTGTACATGAAATATGTATAAGGGGAAGAAATTAGCTGATGAAACAACTGGAGAATGGGGCCAGTAAAGACAAAAGTAGTATGGCAATAAACTTGTAAAGCCAAATAGGCTGGAATCATGGGCTGTTACTGTTAGTGGTTTCACTGGCATCCACAATTCATTGTAGAGATAGATAAGGTTATGAAGTTACAAAATAAATAATAAAAAGGAATGATTTCCCAGGAGCCATATGCCACGAAACATTTAACAGGAATTGAATATGGTCTTGGTACTGGCTAAAACCCTAATACCAGATGCACTAGGATTAATAGTATTTAAAATTTTTAAAAGAGAGAGATTCTAGGATACTGTGAACAAAGGTAGGACTCAGAATAAATCATCTTAATACTACATAAAGGACTCTAGACCACATTTGGTATGCAGTAACAGTTCTTGTCCCTCTAGCAGAAGAAGAATTTTATAAAAATAGAGAAGACATGAAAAGGGCAATCAAAATTATACAAAAACTCTAGCAATGTTGTTCACTCCACAAAGGTAAGAGGAGCTAGTATTCTTTGAAAAAAAGATACTTGGGGGGTGGGGGGGAATAGCTCTTTGAAGTATACAGGATTCTGAGAAAAATACAAAGGAAACAGAGTATATTCCCCTAAGCTAAGAAGAATGGTGAACTAAGGGGAATTTAGGAAAACAAAAACTTTATTTACCATCTGTTAAGTCTATTTGCAGAATACATAACCAAGGAGAGTGGTAGGAAGGATTAGCAAGATGGTTATCAGTGTTATCTGATTAGTTACTCTCACAAGTGGTGTACAATACCATGGAATGTCATGCTGTAGTACCATCATACTCAAAGTCTTTCATGTTACATCACATGGGTCACCTAGCATATAATGGTCATCACTATGTTTACACAGAGGAAAAACTATCGTGGAACAGAGGTTCTAACTCATAGGTGAAGACAAACAGTAGTGCCAGATATTAACAGCAGCAATATCACAAAAACATAACCCTATTAACAATTCTCAGAATTGCACGACATTGTTTCTGACTTCAAATAACACACCCTGCACAACAAGTCAGCGAAAATCATACATTATCTCACAAGGACTATGAAAAAAGAACAGGAGTCCTTGTGGCACCTTAGAGACTAACAAATTTATTTCAGCATAAGCTTTCGTGGGCTACCGCTCACTTCTTTGGATACATACAATGGAACATACATATGTATCTGAAGAAGTGAGCTGTAGCCCATGAAATTTGCTAGTCTCTAAGGTGCCACAAGGACTCCTGTTCTTTTTGCGGATACAGACTAACACAGCTGCTACTCTGAAAGGATTATGCAGTTCGCTTGGGTCACGATTGGTCCCCTCAGGTTGCTGCCCTTCCTCGGTGCCTATGCATATTACAGGTCTGATCCAACTCCCCTTCAAATCAATGGAAAGATTCCCATTGACTTCAAGGGGAGATAGCTGAGGCCCAAATTACTCATTGATTTTTTCAAAATACATGTAATACTTTTAGCATTACTAAAAGGCTTGATTATATACTCTAACCAGATGCATAAAACATTATGTGACTTCCTTAGCAGTGTTACAAACATTTTCTTCTAAAATGATCCACGATTTTCCTGTCCTGAATGGTCTTTTCATACAACCTAAGTAACTACTAAAAACAGTTTAAAGTTATAAGAATATCATCGTTTCATTATGTTTAATATGAGAATCTGACAAGAGATGATTTTAAATACATTTCCACCCAAACTAAAATCACAAGTTGTAAAATTAATCCTAGAAGTGTCAGTTGTAATGTAATTTCAGTCTTCTTAAAGTGACTCTTTATTAACTGCTACAGATGGGATTCTCAGCATAAAACCAGGAATGTGGTGAAAAGATTTCAAATACTGTACTAACTCCCAACCAGACAAAGTGGGATGGATTAATTTGATTTGATAACCACCTGCAAATATTCAGGTTGTGTTCCTGCCATCTGCATTAATTAACTAAACATGACAGGCTCCCGTTAGTTTTGATATTGTCTCACAAGAATTCAGCAATTGTACCATAGCTTGAAGTGGGGAGAAATCAGAAGGGAAAAGGTGCTGCCTAATTGTACTGTTGATTTTCTCTCTTGGAACCTCTTCCTAGGAAATTGCAAGTGCCACAAGAAGAAGAGCTTGTTGAGTCAACAGGTAACATTCTTTCCTTAACTCTGTTAAACCAACAGCCTTGTATGGTGTTAGAGGTGAACCTACTGCTTGCGGTGCCCCATAAAAAATACCCTCCTGAATCTCATGCATTTCCTGAACAGCAGCTGCACAGACTGTATGTATGTGAGGTTTAAAAAAAAAAAAAAAAATCAATCTGTGGCAGACACCTGGCATGAGAACAAGTCAAAGAAACAGTTATAAGCAACTGAAAACAGGGTTTTATAATAGGAAGTCTTGGGCAACCTTAACAAAGAGTAGTGCTATTAGCCTGCGTATAGTCTGGCAAATAATGGTTTGAGCTGACAATTGCTAGCTAGCGCCTGCAAAAGCTACATTTGAGTGAGAGGGATGTGACGTTGCACTCTATATGATTTTATGAAAATATGCTAATGAGTATGAACAAAATGTAACTGGAATATGCTTCACGCAAAAGATCTCTTGTAAGGTATCATTACAAAGTGTATAGTCTACTGAGTGTGGTCACCCTATTTGTATAAATGTATTACTCTTGTATCTGAAACTAGAAATATGAAATATAACTCTGAGGGCCTATTGTAATTATGCAAAGGAAGCCATCAAGGTTCCAAACCACCATTAACGGCCCACACATTAACCAGGACAATTGACTGTGGATGGCTCTGTTTGCAGGCAAGCCTTCTTGTGAGTCAGTCTGGGAAGAATGAAGGCTTGGGGTCTTACAGTGACATGTGATCATGTCACCTGAACTGACATCTTTAACCTGGTGTTTTTCCATTGAGAAGGAGGGATGGGAACCCAGAGGGACAAAGGTTTCCCGCCTTATGCAATAGAAATATAAGTGGGTGGAACAGAACAAAGAGGGAGCCATGATGAGAAATCCCCTAACTAGCACCTGAGCTGGAACAAGGGCTGTTCCAGGGGACAGGATTGTGCATAGACTAGGAAGGCATCCAGTCTGTGAAAGAAACTTATTGAAACATCGCTGAGGATGAGATTTTATCTGTATTCAGTTTATTACTGTATTAGGCTTAGATTTGCATGTTTTATGTTATTTTACTTGGTAATTCACTTTGTTCTGTCTGTTACTACTTGGAACCACTTAAATCCTACTTTCTGTATTTAATAAAATCACTTTTTACTTATTAATTAGCCCAGAGTATATATTAATATCTGGGAGGAGGCAAACAGCTGTGCATATCTCTATCAGTGTTATAGAGGGCAAACAATTTATGAGTTTACCCTTTATAAGCTTTATACAGGGTAAAACAGATTTATTTGGGGTTTGGACACCATTGGGAGTTGGGCATCTGAGTGTTAAAGACAGGAACACTTCTGTAAGCTGCTTTCAGGTTAAGTCTGCAGCTTTGGGGCACATGGTTCAGACCCTGGGTCCGTGTTGGAGCAGACTGGTGTGTCTGGCTCAACAAAACAGGGTGCTGAGTCCTAAGCTGCCAAGTCAGGAAAGCAGCAGCAGAAGTAATCTTGGCACATCAGTTGGCAATTCCCAGGGGGGTTTCTGTGATCCAACCCATCACAAGGGTTACATCTCAAAGCTGTTGCATAGCAAGGAAGAAAAAGAAGTTCCCTAATCATCTTCTCAGTCTTCCTGCCAAATTGCATCACTTTCTCTCCCCTTTCAAGTCCTGTCACAAAATGCCCTTCTTTTGCAAAGCCTGCCTGTGCTGATCTCATCAACAGTGACCCTGCACTTTGTCATAGTTGGACTGCTGTCCTCTTATGTTGTATGTCTCTGAATTAAATAGTGAAAAGTTTGGGACAAGGACCTATTTTTTTTTTTATTTTCCGCATAGCACAATGTTAATTTATGAGATATTCATTTATGAAGTTTTTAAGGTTAGTGGATCGGAAACTGATATCAACACTTTCGTTATGAAGCCAAATCCTTCAGTCAATCACAATTGCTGTCAGGAGCCCTGAAGATGTTCTCTGAGTAAGCACTTACCAGCGGCCAGCTCAGAAAGAGAACAGGTTTTATCAGAGTTGGACACTCCCAGTTCCACAATTACCGAAACAATCAATGGTCTCACTTAAGACCTGGAAAGTAATACTAATGCACAGACACAGACAAGCAGAGATCGCTTGGAGGGTGGGGATAATGATAAATTTCAACAGTCACCTGTGAAGTTGTATTTAGAAACTGGGACACCAAAATGTTTTGATCCTGATGATGCTCGTTTATGTTCCAGTGATATTCACTAACTTGCATAATCATAGCTTGTTCAAGAAGTTACCACAGTATTGTCTTTGCTATCAAGTTTGGATAACATGTTTCTCCAAGTGGGAGAGAGAAATGTTGTACCTCATGAGCGGAAATATGTTGTTCAACCTCAAATCATTACTGCTGACTTCCTAAGAGAGCAATTTAAATAGGCAGAAGATAGCACCAGGATTGCAGTTAGTGGGGATGGAAGATATCTTTCTTATGTATAATTTTTATTCATCTGTCCATGCTTTTCTAGCATAAACATCACCATGAACCCAGACACTAAATACAATAATTTAAGAGAAGGATCAGTTACGATCCAGTCTGATAGAGTAGCATTTTACATACACGTTGCACTGACTTTACATAAGTGTAAATGACGTCAGAAGGAGCAAGGCACCAGAAATTCAGCATTTAAATACATGGGGATTTGTCTACATACACACTTTTTAAAATGCAGTCTGCTGTTTCTGGCTGGGGAAAAAATCATTCTTGATAACAGATGCCTTATCCGGATGTTGCTGATAGGTAAGTGAGCGTAAGAGACTAAGTGGGACATAGTGATACACATCAAACCTGTCAAAAGCTAATTTACTGGCTTTTGATCAGAAGTTAGAGGTAACAACAACGGATGACTTTATGCAAGCTGTTCTAAAATGCATCATGAAATGATTACTAAAATACAGAAAAGATGTTTCCAAAAATACAGTGCTTGCCCTTAAAACCTTTGGGACAGTGTCTCTATTGCAAGAGACTGTCCAGTGTATACCAACTGTGAGGCTCCCTCACTAACTGATAAAATCACTGAGAGCTGAAACTACAGAGAGCTGTATTAAGTGGGGGGCCCGGAACACATCTTGGCGAGTGGCCAGCAGGGAGGCTGGTGGAGAGGAACAGCCAGCAAGGTGGCTGGCAGAGAGGGCCAGAGCAAAGCCTCACAGAGAGGCACGGCAATCAGCCGTTGGGGCAATGAGTGCCCAAGCAGTTGAGTGCGTAGGGTGCCTCATTACCCCACCCCACCCCGCCTTCCTCTGCAGATAAACCTCTAGTGGAGAGATGCGACCAGCAGGGCATCTGGTGGAGAGGCATGGCAATCGGCTGCTGGGGCGATGAGCAAGTGCCCGAGCACAGCAGCTTATAAGGTGCCTCCTCCCCTCTTCACCCCCTACCTTCCACACGGGGTGGGAGGTGAATTCTGCAGATGAACCTCTGAACTCTGGGACTGCACTGGCCAAGGACAGCAACTGCGAGTGGGGTATAGAGAAGGGATGGGCACATCAAAGGGACTTTTGAGTTGCTGGACTTAAGACTCCGGGGGAAAGGACACTGCCCAGCCTATTGGGGGTGGGTCCTTTGCTCATGGTTTATGTTTATGAACCTTGTTTGCAGTGTTTTCCTAAATTAATGCTGAGTTAATAAAAGAAGAGAAGTAAAAGTTTCACTACACTCAGACTCTGCGCTTGCGAGAGGGGAAGTATTGCCTCTTAGATTTGCCCAGGGGGTGGTGTGTAATTGACCCAAGTCACTGGGTGGGGGCTCGAGCCGGTTTTGTGTTGTATTGTTGAAAAGGAACCCCTAGATACTTAACTCAGCCCTTGTTGCTGCTGGCTTCACCTGGCAGAAGGGTTACACTGACATAATTTAATTCTCTAAGGCAAGGGTTCCCAAATATTTTCATAGTGCAAGGGTTCTCAAACTGTAGGTCGGGACCTCAAAGTGGGTCGTGACCCCATTTTATTGGGGTTGCTAGGGCTGGCTTAGACTTGCTAGGGCCCGGGGCTAAAGCCAAAGCCCAAGCCCCACTGCCTGGGACCGAAGCCCAAGCCCTGGGTGTTGGGGCTCAGGTTACAAGCCCTCTGCCTGGTTCTTAAACCTTTTGGCTTCAGCTTTGGTCCCTGCCCTCCCTGCCAGGGGCAATGGGACTCAGGCTTTGGTCCCTCCTCCTGGGGTCATGTAGCAATTTTTGTTGTCATAGTGCAATCCAGTTAATACAATACAGATCCTTAAGTGGACTATCCCCTTCCCAGACTGACAAACACTTTACAATACACGGTAAAATATTGTAATGTCCTATTTATCATTTAGCCTATCAAACTGAAAGTAGGTTTTCTTCAGTGTCTGATTCATTTCTAAACAGACACTTATACGATTAAATTCAAATATGATTTCTCATGTTTATAAACCAAATTAACCCCATTCTCTCATCTTTATTTTCATCTCTTGTGCTCCTCTGCTCCTACTCTCTCTTCTACCTACCACCATGTGCTCTGAGTAACATACGCCCTCTCAGTATCTCACTTACTTCTGCCCTACTCCCCGCCACATGCAGCACCAGACTGGAAAGGGAGCTGATTTCTCCATGCACAGCATCATGCTAGCAAGAGATCTATTCCCTCTGCCTGACTCCACTGACATGCAGAATCTCATAGATGCCAGGAAAGAAAGGCCCTTGCTCCCCACTCCCAACAGCTGCTTCTACTGCCAGCTGTTTTCCTTGTAGCGCATCTTGCAGGCCGTAGCACACACTTGAGAATGATTGGTGTAAGGCAACTGAAACACTGTTTATGGGCAACAAGTATATTCACCAGCCTAAGGACAACTTTTGGAGAATATAAATGATAGTATGATGCAATACTGTATAGTATAGACTAGCAAACTAAGTATACATCCGTGGCATACTGTAATTACTTCTCTATCTGTAAGACATCTCATCCTCTGATGGAAACATGAAGGTCATCTAGAATTCACGAAACATTGCAAGAGCGCAAAGCCAGTTGTATGGTGGCCTCTATCTGAACTGGTTTTGAAGTAAAAGTAGAATTCTGTAAATTTGTAGGACTAATAAATTTACCCCAAAGGAAAAACAGCAAGTATTGACACCAATATCTGAAATACACGAGAAAGAAAAGTAGCCAGTGTCCATGAGGAGGAAGAACAGAAACACATAATCATAATTGACTATTTTGTGCCATTTCCAGAGATAATCCTTATGTCAGAGTTGACTAGTCAACTAGCTATTACTAAGCTGAAGGCAATTTTAGCTCTCTTCAGTATCACTGATAAGCTAGTGACTCAATGTGCCACAGTCTGTGAGTGATGAATTTCAGAGGTTTCAGAATGAATCCTACAGTATATTATACATGTCATAACAATGCCACACTCTCCAGAAGTTAGTAGTCATGGAATATATCACACAGTTTGACAAGCAAATCTCTCAACAAGATCCACTTTTATCTCATATGACCTACAAAGTGACTCCTATCACAACAAATGGAGCAAGCCGAAAACAACTCAGTGTGAAGACAGACTGAGACAAATCTATCTATATAAAGGAACGACGATGGGCCAACCTCGTGGGAGTAAGACAACGGGCTAAAGATATATATGCTTTTTCTTTTGTGAAGGTTTTTTAAAATCTATCTTAACTCAAACCAGTGTAATACCAGCTAGACAGAAATAAGCAATGGGGATGCGAGGAACTGATTAGAAGAGAGATCAGCTCCAAAATCTTATGTACTGCATATTGTACTAAATAAAGTCTTAATAATGAGAAATGGTCATCGTTTCTAATTCTTTCCAGAAGTAACCAAGGCAACATGTGATTCTGCACATAAGAAAAAAGATCAAAAAGCCCAGAGAGCTAGTTGCAATAAGCCTGCAAAAATTCAGCTGTTTTTTAATAACTTATTCATATTTATTGAAATCTCTTTGGTCTAGAACTCAGACTGAAAAAATGGACCAAGTTCTTAAATGGTACTGGGATTTGAGTGCTGTGTGATGTAGCAGTGCTGTGCGCTTTCAGCATGTCACCCCCAATTAGCAGGCAGTATTTACTATCTTTGGTCTTTTGGTTGGTCTGCTTTGTCAGATCAAGTTATAACCCAATGGAGTCATCTAGCCTTGAAGTGACAAAAACATGAATCACTGACTAGGTGTCCACCCAGAGGAAGGGGCTCAATCCTCCGGCAAGCCAAAAGAAGGCATTTCTGGACAGATGTGCATGATGATTGTCTTGTGACAAGTCTGGAGTCCATTAGGACTCCAGTCTGCTGGACCTTCTAGATCTTTGGTCACTTCTGGCTTATGGGACCCAGCTCAGCAACTCTGGCTCACACTGAGTAATCCTTGTTCAAGTGAGTAATTGCTATAAAATCAGTGGGGCTACTCACCTGAGAATACAGAATGATGCCCTTTAACAGTAGCAGCAACATATGGGAGGGCTTTTTTCCCCCATCAGCATCCAAGTACATTACAAACTTTCCTTCCAGATGCAGACCCCCATATAGTGATCCATGTTTCAGTTACCTCCTGAATAAATTACCCTAATATGCCTTCTTAAAGCTACCCTTGGAAATTGCTAAGAAACTTCATCTGGTGCAGATTGCACAGTTACATAGGGCCTGATCCAAAGCCCATTGAAGTCAATGGGAGTACAACCTTTTGTGGTGCTCTATATACCCACTCTAGCAAGTGCTTGCCAGCAGTTTGCTTCCAAATGCAATGAAAACTATTGTTTTAAAATGTATAAGGCCTCAAATGATGTGTATCCTTAGTCATGACCCAACTCCACTTAAGGCAACAGAGTCCTTCCACTGTCTTCAGTGGGAATCTGAATAAACTCATAGGGAGGGAGAGGAATTATTTAAGTTTAGTACTAATGTAGGCACAAGGACGAATGGGTACAAACTGGATATTAGGAAGTTTAGACTTGAAATTAGACGAAGGTTTCTAACCATTAGGGGAGTGAAGTTCTGGAACAGCCTTCCGAGGGAAGTAGTGGGGGCAAAAGACTTATCTGGCTTTAAGACTAAGCTTGATAAGTATATGGAGGGGATGTTATGATGGGATAGTTTAATTTGGGCAATTGATCTTGGATTATCAGCAGATAAGTCTGCTCAATGGTCTGTGAGGGGATGTTGGATGGGATGGGAACTGAGTTACTGCAGAGAATTCTTTCTTGGGTGCTGGCTGGTGAGTCTTGCCCACATGCTCAGGGTTTAGCTGATCGCCATATTTGGGGTCGGGAAGGAATTTTCCTCCAGGGCGGATTGGCAGAGGCCCTGGAGGTTTTTCGCCTTCCTCTGCAGCGTGGGGCATGGGTCGCTTGCTGGTGGATTCTCTGCAGCTTGAGGTCTTCAAATCACAATTTTGAGGATTTCAATAACTCAGTCATGGGTTAGGGGTTGTTATAAATGTGTATGGGTAGGGTTTTGTGGCCTGCCTTGTGCAGGAGGTCAGACTAGATGATCATATTGGTCCCTTCTGACCTATAAGTCTATGAGTCTATGAGACAGCACCACGTAGTCTCCTGGTTAAGATTAGGTGGAACACTTTCACCATATTTCAGTGATTAGGCAGTGGGGGGAGACCCAGAAGCAGAATTTTCTATTTACTTGACTGACAGTTCAAAGAACTCTGACCTTCAGAAAGAGATGCAAGGCCCGTTCTCTCAAGATCTTTCTAAGCAACTAGCGTAAGAGAGAATGTATTTTTATGATGTGGGGGGAAATTGACTTTTGTCAGCACTATTTATTTTACAGTTTGTCTAAAATGATTGCAAATGTTCCCAGAGATGATAAAGTAGTTCATATTATTTATCAATAATAAATATACAAATGATTTTATTTACTATAATGCTGTTTAAATGCTACGATGCCTGTTGTATAGTAACGAAAAATTCAAGTATGCAGTTCTTTGATTGGTTGCACAGTAAATGGCATTCTTCATCACTGGAGACAGACAAAAATGAGCAGGCTGCACCCACTGGACAGAAGAGGACCAGGAGGAATTCCACAAAGCTAGAAGTTTCCATTTCATACCATGTCCTCAGCATGGAAATTCTGGAAGATACTTCTCAAGATCCAGCTGGTCCAAGAGAATGGAGAGAGGTATGGGACTCTCTTGTTGATGGCAACTGGGCCCAAACTATAAGACAAGCAAGCTAGTCCACAAAGAGTTCTCTGACTGTCCAAGGAAGATGGACAATCCTTGGTGAAGATTCAGTATTCTGAAGACTCGAAAGAACATTCTGTAAGGGGAAAACAGATAAGATGATGTGCTGTGTTCCCAGAGCCACAACATGAAACACCACTCTAAGACTGGAAAGGCTGCTGAAGTCAAAAGGCAAAGATCCATTAAGGGATACGTCATTGTGATGGTACATGACACTGTGTCACAAGATATCTTGCAAATAATAGAAGATTTCAGGGAACTCGGAAGCATTAAAAAAAGAATGTCCAAGCGAACTTCTCTGAGCACCTTCCTATTCCACAAGTGAAGGAAAACAGAAAGCAGAAGATTTTGGAGGTGAACCACTGGCTAGAAAGTAGCGTAGAATTTTGGTTTTGTGGAACATTGGTTTGCCTTCTATTGGGGAAGAGGGGCTATATAGTTTGGATGCCCTTCATCTCAGTGGAAGGGGAACCAATCCCTTTGGGACAGGCTGGCTAGAATAGTTGGGAGGATATTCAACTAATAACAAAAGTGGAGGCGTAAAAAGAGGGAAAATATGAACACTCATTTAGCAGAGAATCAAGATGTTGACAACAAAATTAATCAAGGAACTAAAAAACATGAAGATAAGAAATCACTTATATTTCCTGTAAACCAATGCCAGGAGTTTGTTAACAAACGAGGAACTGGAATTGCTCGTTTATGAGCATTATTTTGATCTATTGATATTACTGAAACCTGGTGGGATGATTCACACAACTGGAATGCTAAAATCAATGGTTATAACCTATTTAGGGAGGATCGCATTGCTTAAGGGGAGAAGGAGTTGCACTCTATCTCAAAAAATGGCATTACCTGTTTCTAAGTCACTGACAACTAGGAAGAAAATTATCTCGAATGTTTATGGATCAATGTCCTAACAGATTAAGCTCAAGATGTGGTATTAGTATCTCTATAATATGTAGGGGGGAAAACTGTGTGATCTGGGGGAGTTGAATTTGAATGACATATGCTGGAGGTCTCATGCTGCCAGTACTAAAACATCCTTGGAATTTTTAAAAAGTATAGGTGACGATTTCTTTCTAACTCAAAACATTTTTCAGCCAACATTGGGGAATTCTATTTTAGACCTATTTTGACAGATAAAGAGGACCTGATCACAGAACTAAAAATTAATGTTAGCTTAGGCACAAATGATAGACTTGATCATTTTTACACTGTACAAAGAGAATAAAGTCCAAACCAGAAATTACACACACACACACAATGCTTTAAAAGGGCCAGCTTCACAAAGCTGAAAACAATTATGAGCCGAATAAACTGAGAGGAAGAATTTAATTGGAAAAATGTAAATAAACCCCCACATTCTTAAATTACCAAAAACTAGATAACAATTGAAGAAAAAGGCCATATTGGTTAAAAATAGTCTGGTTTAGAGAAGAATTATAAATAAAAAAATAAATAACAAATGGAAGAAAGGGAAAGTTAAAAGTAATGAATATACATTATAACCTACAAACAGTCGAAAATAGACAAGGGAAGCAAAGGGACACAAGGAGAAATCTATGGCCAGCAAAGTTAAAGACAATAAGATGTTTTTAAACAAAAAGAATCCTGACGATACTATTGGTCCATTACTAGATGAAAGTGGAAAAATTAACAACGATACAAGTATCAGAGGGGTAGCTATCTTAGTCTGGATCTGTAAAAGCAGCAAAGAATCCTGTGGCACCTTATAGACTAACAGACATTTTGGAGCATGAGCTTTCGTGGGTGAATACCCACTTCGTCAGATACATGTAGTGGAAATTAACAACGATACAAGTATCAGAGGGGTAGCTATCTTAGTCTGGATCTGTAAAAGCAGCAAAGAATCCTGTGGCACCTTATAGACTAACAGACATTTTGGAGCATGAGCTTTCGTGGGTGAATACCCACTTCGTCGGATGCATTGATACAGTGATACAGAAAACGCAGACATGCTCAATAAATATTTCTGTTCTTTATTTGGGAAGAAGACAATGATGTGGTCTCATCATATGATAAGATTCTTTCCATTCCACTAGTATCTCAGGAGGAAGTTAAACAGCAGCTACTAAATTGAGACATTTTTAAATCAGTGGGTCCAGAACATTTGTATCCAAATGTTTTTAAAGAGTTGGCTGAGGAGCTCTCTGGTCTGTTAATGTTGACACTGAGGAAGTTCCAGAAGACTGGAAGAAAGCTAACATTGTGCCGATATTTAAAAAGGGAAAATTGGATGACCAGGGTAATTATAGATCTATCAGTCTGACATCAATCCCAGGCAAGATAATGGAACAGCTAATGTGGGACTCAATTAATAAACAATCAAAGGAGGGAAATATAATTAATGCCAATCAACCTGGGTTTATAGAAAATAGATTGTGTCAAACTAACTCAACATCTTTGTATGGTGAGATTACAAGTGTGGTTGATAAAGGTAATAGCAATGTAATATAGCTAGATTTCTGTAGAGCATTTGACTTGGTACTGCATGACATTTTGATTAAAAAAAATAGAAAGGTATAAAATTAACATGGCACATTAAATAGCTTAAAAACTGGCTAACTGATAGGTATCAAAACGATTTGTCGTTTACAATTACATCATTGAGCAGGTATGTTTCTAGAGCAGTCCGACAGGTATCTGTTCTTGGCTCTATGCTATTTAACATTTTTTTATCAATGACCTGAAAGAAAACATCGTCACTGATAAAGTTTATAGATGACACAGAAGTTGAGGGAGTGGAAAATAATGAAGGGGATAGGTCACTACTACAGAGCTATCTGGATTGCTTGGTAAACTGGCTGCAAGCAAACAATATGCATTTTAGTTTGACTACATGTAAATGTAAACATCAGGGAATACAAGATATAAGCCATACTTACAGTATGGGAAGCAGTGACTCTGACAAAGGCTTAGAGGCATGATGGGCAATCAGCTGAGCATGAGCTCCCAGCAACCATCATTTTACCTCTGCATTTGACACTGGCACAGGCTGTACTGTAATTCTCTTTTCAAGTTCTGGTGTCCACAATTCAAGATAGATGTTGAAAAATTGGAGAGGGTTAAGAAAAGAGCCACGAGAATGAGTAAATTATTAGACAATCTGCCTTATTGTTATAGATTGAGCCCTTTGAGGCTATTTAGCTTAACAAAGAGAATATTAAGGGATGAGTTGATTACAGTCTAAAAGAACATATATGGGAACAAATATTTATAATGGGCTCTTCAATCTAACGAGAAAGATATAATACAATCCAGTGGCTGGAAATTAAAGCTAGATAAATACAGACTGGAAATAAAGTGTAAATTTTTAACAGTGGGAGTAATTAATCATTGGAACAATTCACCAAGTGTCATGGTGGATTCTCCATCAATGACAATTTTTAAATCAAGATTAAATATTTTTCTAAAAGATATGCTTTAGGGCAGTGGTTTCAACTTTATTTCATTTGCAGAACCCTACAAATTTTCAAATAGAAGTGCAGACCTCTTTGAAAATCTTAGACCCCTTAGGGGTCCACATACCACAGGTTGAAAACCACTGCTCTAGGAAGTATTTTGGTAATGTTCAAAGGTCTGAGTTATGTGGAAGGTCAGACTCGATTATCACAACTGTCCCTTCTGGCTTTGGAATCTATGAACTAGTAATTTTGTATGATCTGCAGATTTTGCCACCTCGCTGTTTACCCCTTTTTCCAGATCATTTATGAATATGTTGAATAGTACTGGTCCCACTACAGACCCTTGGAGTACACCACTATTTACCTCTCTCCATTCTGAAAATTGAGCATTTATTCCTATGCTTTGTTTTCTGTCTTTTAACCAGTTACTGAATCACGAGAGGACCTTCTATCTTATCCCATGACAGTTTACTTGCTTACGAGCCTTTGGTGAGGGACCTTGTCAAAGGCTTTTTGAAAATCTAAATATACTATATCCACTGGATCCCCCTTGTTGACTCCCTCAAAGAATTCTAGTAGATTGGTGAGGCATGATTTCCCTTTACAAAAGCCCTGCTGACTCTTGCCCAACAAATCATGTTCATCTGTGTGTCTGATAATTCTGTTCTTTACTAAAGATTCAACCAATTTGTCTGGTACTGAAGTTAGGCTTACTGGCCTGTAATTGCCAGGACCGCCTCTGGAGCCTTTTTTAAAAAATGGCATCACATTAGCTATCCTCCAGTCATCTGGTACAGAAGATGACTGAAGTGATAGGTTACATCCCACAGCTAGTAGTTCTGCAATTTCACATTTGAGTTCCTTCAGAACTCTTGGATAAATACTAGCTGGTCCTGGTGACTTATTACTGTTTAATTTATTAATTTGTTGCAAAACCTCCTCTTATCTAATTAGCAATAGATTACACAAAAGTGTATAAGAATGGCCATATGGGCCAGGCCAAGAGTCCACCTAGTCCAATATTCTGTCTTCTTACAGTGGCCAATGACAGGTACTTCAGAGGGAATGAACAGAACAGGTAATCATCAAATGACCCATCCCGTGTTGCCCATTTCCAGCTTCTAGCAAACAGAGGCTAGGGACACCATCCCTGCCCATCCTGGTTAATAGCCACAGATGGCCTATCCTCCATGAATTTATCTAGTTCTTTTTTGA
>NC_133787.1:13722142-13735339 GCF_003597395.2 Chelonoidis abingdonii | reverse complement strand
AAATCGGGACATCTGGTCACTTTATGTGGTATTAACTCATTTCTCTTGGTTTTATTTTTAGACAAACTCCAGGCTGAGCTCAGTAAGTTCCATTCCCCCCAGTATCATCCTGCTCAGCATGTCGGTGTTCAGGGGCGTTCTCACCCCTCCGTCTGTGTTTGATTGCAGGGTGGAGATGCGCCCAGATCTACGCAGGTACTGTACATACCACTGGAGTTTTATCCATGGTGAGACCCACCTCTCCCTGCGAGCTCTCTGCTCCTTTCCCTGCACAGAGCATTTTCCTATGACGTTCAATAGGCTGAAAACAGCAATGTCACTGGGGTGGATGGAAGGGGGCAGACAAAACCCCTTTTGAGAAAGGGCTTATTGGTGAGGGAATACTGCCACTGGTGTCACCTCTCTAGGACGGTACCTGGGAACTGCAGGATGGACATTCTTATCTGTCCCATCATTTGCACTGAACTGCTCAGCTCTCTCCTCCCAGCAGCAGGGTTTCTATGCTCAGATTCTCTGCAGCTTGAGGTCTTCAAATCTCAATTTTGAGGATTTCAATAACTCAGTTATGGGTTAGGGGTTGTTATAAATGTGTATGGGTAGGGTTTTGTGGCCTGCCTTGTGCAGGAGGTCAGACTAGATGATCATATTGGTCCCTTCTGACCTATAAGTCTATGAGTCTATGAGACTGGGCTTTAGCCACAATTTCCTTCTAGCGTAACAGGCCCAGACAGGAGCTATTCAGTGTCCCCCTGGATCTGGGGGGCGGAAGGCCCTGTCCCCACTGCAAGGGCAGACAGGTTTTTGTAACCAGCCTGTGACGCTCTCCTGACCTAGTTGCAACAAGTTGTGCCCCCGCGGCAACTTTTCTGCCTCACAGCTGTGGCTGAGGGATGTGTGTGTGTTTGTACCCAGCCTGCTGCCTGACCGTGTGTGTGCCCTGGTGAAGCCTGGGAGAGTCTGGGCAGCTCCAGCAGGGATCAGAAAGCCCAGGGGCCATGCACACACATTGCAGCACCACTGGCCCAGGGGGCCATGCACTCCGGGGTATCCTACCACACAGAGCTGGGAGGGAAGGGGGCACCCAGGGCAGTTACACAAACAACGCTGGGGGTCCTGTTAGGGTCACCACCTCTGAGGTGCAACAAAACAGGAAATCTGCCTGCTTCATGTACACCACCTGTCCCCTCACCCGGTCACTGTCTCCCCCTCCGAATCCTGGGAGAGGGCACCAGCCACCAGAGGCTCCTGCTCCTGGACTGCCCCAAGTACCAACCTCACCCAGCAGGACATGGCACCAGATCTACCCTGCTGCCCCCAGCGGTGACCCCCACAGCTGGTACCTGCACGGTGGTGACTGGGCCCTACTAGCCCTGAGCTCCTGATCTCATTCACTGGTCCAAGCTGCCCTGTCTCTGCAACTCCTAGGCACTCTGCACCCAGAGGTCCCTTTGCATGGTCACTACCACCCCGCAGCTCCCCCACTACAGTCACTGACACACTTGGGACTTGTCATGTCCTGGGCAGACTCACAGATTTCCCAGGAGAGTGACATGGCAAAAGGGACAATGCTGGAAAAACCTGGACAGGTCGGGTTGCCAACTTTCTAATCTCCCAAAACTGAACACCCCTGCCCCACCCCTGCCCTGAGGTCCTGCCCCTGCCCTTCTTCTTCTCCGAGGCCCACTCCATCCCCCCTCCCTCTGTCGCTCGCTCTCCCCCAAACTTAGTCACTTTCACTTGGCTGAGGCAGGGGTTTGGGATCTGGGAGAGGGGGTTAGGGCTCTGGTTGGGGATGTGAGCTTTGGGGTGGGGCCAGAGATGAGGGATTTGGGGTGAAGGAGGGAGCTCCGGGCTGGGGCAGGGGGTTGGGGTGTTGGTGGGAATGACTGGTGTGGGCTCCAGGAGGGAGCTTGGGTGCAGAGGGGAATCAGGGCTGGGGCAGGGGGTTTGGGAGTGGTGTTGCGTGAGGGGGTTCAGGGTCCCGGCAGCACTTACCACAGTGTTGTAGTGACCAGGCAAGCTACTACCAAACTTCACCAGGACTTTAGTTTTAAAGTGGAAACCTCTTTACCAAGCTGCTGCTGCTGCACCCTCGGTAGCTCTCACTCAGCCTCCTCAACTCCTCCCCTCCCTCCTTCCTGTTTCCTGCCCTTTCAGACTCCCACAGCCAGTGCTCCCAGTTCTAATAATTACAAACAGCATCTAAACAGCACATTCCCTCCTCTCTTAAGAAACTCTCCCAATTAAAGTAAACACTGGTCTTCTAACCACAGAAACAAGACACTATACTGTTGGCAGAATATTACACTGAAAGCACTGTAGATACTACATAACGTAGTCTCTAGTCCAGACAGGTGGTCGTCTGGTCTGACAGGCGTCTCTCAGTGCAATGTCTTATTGTGTAGATACTAGGGTGAAGTCATCCAATGCAGACTGGGTGTTGACATAATCTCCTCTTGGTGCACAGGCAGGTGCAAGATAAGAAGCATTCCATACCCGCCCATCAGAAAATGATAGGTGTGAGGTCCCTTCTTCTCTCTGATTTTAAGAGGAGCTGTGAATTTCTGGTCCCCTTTGCGTCAAATTCCAGGTTTTTGTATTCTAACAAAGGAACCCCACTCAAACTTTGGTTCCTTAGCACCCCCACCGCTTGTCTGGGAAAGCCTTATACTTTGCTTGGTTCTGTTCAACTGTTTTTTCTCACATCATCCTTGGCTGAGGCCTCAGGTCGTGCCTTTAACAGTCCAGCAATGTTCAGTTTAGTATTCATCTGTTCCCATGTAGTAACTCTGTGGGTGATCTTTGCGTTGTGGCATGTCGTGTAGCCTGGAATGCTTGCAAGAAATTGGTAGTGAAGTGTATCTACAATCACCCTTCCAGTTCAGCCATTTGCAAACTCTCTTTCAAACGTCTGTTAATACTGTTCGATTTCCCATTGGCTTGAGGGTAATATAGGGATGACCTTCTGTGTAAAATGTTCCTCTCTGTCAGAAGAGTTTCAAACTCTAGGGAAGTAAATTAGTGGCCACTTCCAAGAGCTGCATGGACATAGGGCAGGCAGGGAGCCTGCCTTAGCCCCTGGCCCCCGCTTCGCCACTAACCAGACTTTTAATGTCGCAGTTGGTGGTGCCAACCGGAGCTGCCAGGGTCCTTTTCGATCGGGTGTTCCAATAAAAAACCAGATGCCTGGCAACCCTATGGACAGGTGCCAACCCTAGGTCCTGTCCACACGGCGCAGTAACACCCAGCTGAGCCAGGTACAGGCAGCCACATGCCAGCCCAGGCCCCTGGCAGGATGCTGAGCTGCCAGCTGCCATGGTCACTAACAGTGTTAACTCTGTCATGTGCCACACACCAGGCTTAGAGCCCCAGGCCCAGCCCCAGGAACTGCTGTAACCTAGACTCATGGCAATCCAGGGCTGGCGGGGGCAGGGAGCAGAAATAGCTGTGCGCACGGGGTGGGCAAATGGCCCCTTCTCCCGGCGCTGCAAGCCGCGGGGTCCGCGCTCCGGGCCGGAATGCGGGGCGAGCGCAGCAAGCTGCCGGCCCCTCCCCCACCTTATCCCCCCCCTGGAGCCATGCTGCCGTGTGCAGCGCTCTTGGGGGTTGGGGCTGCACGCTCCCGCAGGCAGCTTTTGGCTCCACGGGGGGCAGACACGCTCCCGCGCTCAACCGGAGGGGCGGGGCTGTGTGCTCCCACGGAGCAGCATATCTGGCTCTGTGTGGAGCCTCATGGTAAGGGGTCCAGGCTGGCGGTTGGATAAGGAGTGGGGCAGTTTTAGGGGACAGGGAGCAGGGTGGGTTGGATGGGGGGGGTGGTTAGGGCTGGGGGGTTGGATGGGGCATGGGAGTCCTGGGTTTGTGAGAGGGCAGGGAGTGAAATAGGGGTCAGGGCAGTCAGGGGAACCGGAGCAAGGAGGGTGCGGGGTCTCTGTAGGGGGTGGTCAGGGGACAAGGAGCTGGGGGGTTGTATGAGTTGGGAGTTCTGGGGTCCTGTCAGGAGGCAGGGGTGTGGAGAGGGGTTGGGGCAGGCAGGGAGTGGGGGGGGGGTTGGATGGGTCGGGAGTTCTGGGGGTCCTGTCAGGAGACAGGGAATGGTTGGAGAGGCATGGGAGTCCCAGGGGTCTGGCTGGGGATGGGGATGTGGATGTGGATGAGGGTCAGGGCAGTCAGGGGACAGATAGGAGGTAGAGTCCAGTCTGGGGAAAGGAACAGGGAGGCTTAGATAGGGGTGGGGTCCTGGGGGGCAGTTGGGGGCAGGGGTCCCTAGGAGGGGGTAGTCAGGGGACAAAGAGCAGCGAGGTTGTTTTTAGGGGGGAGCAGTCACCCAGCACTCTCCCTTGAACCCTGATCCCCGACCCCCCCCCCCCCACACACACACCACGCCCTCTGCCCTGAGCCCCGCACCCTCCCCAGGCCCCTACCCTGAGCCCTGTACCTCCCTCATACATACCCAGCCCTCTACTTGACTCCTTCATCCCCCCCCCCCACCCGCAACCCTAGCCCTGACTCTGGCACTCCCACCCATACCCAGCGCCCCTCTGCCCTGACACCTACACCCCCTCACACACTCAGCCCTCAGCCCTGACTCCAACCCTCTGCCCCCAGCCCTCTGGGTCCTGGCCGCCAGCCCCGCACAGCCCACTGCTGGTCTGGGGTTCTGGCTGACAGACCCTTGCCAGCCGGGGTCCCAGCTGCAGGCCCCTACTCAGCCCACTGCCGGCCTAGGTGGACAGAACCCCCAGACCAGCAGCGGGCTGAGCGGGCCAGCAACGTGAGATCAACATTTTAATTTCATTTTAAATGAAGATTCTTAAACATTTGAAAACCCTATTTATTTTACAGTACAACACTAGTTTAGTTATATAATATATAGACTTATAGAGAGAGACCTTCTAAAAAACGTTAAAATGTATTACCGGCACACGAAACCTTAAATGAGAGTGAATAAATGAAGACTCAGCACACCCGCTTCTGAAAGGTTCCAACCCCTGCCTAGAACATCCCTAGCAGGGTTTGTCCAGTTCTTACAAACCTCCAGTGACGGAGATCCCACAACTCCCCTGGAGCCTGGTGCAGAGCTTCACTGCCCTGAGAATTAGAAAGTGTTTCCTCAGCTCCAGCCTTAACCTCCCTTGCTGCAGATTGTGCCCATTGCTCCTTGGACAGGCCCTCGCCCTGCCCACTGGGGCACTGGCTGTGTCACCAAAGCCTGAGCATCGCTGTTATTGCACTGAATGGCTGCCGGCGCTGGGCTGGCTTAGGGAGGCAGTGAGGGCAGCTGGGTAGGGCCGTCTCCAGGCACCAGCGTAGCAAGCTGGTGCTAGGAGTGGCATACAGAAGGGGGCAGCATGTCCGGCTCTTCGGCAGCAATTTGGCGGAGGGTCCCTCACTCCCTCTCGGCGGTGGTAGAGTCACGGCAGAAGTGCCGCAGATTGCAGTCACGGCTTTGTTTTTTTTGGCTGCTTGTGGTGGCAAGAACGCTGGAGCCGGCCCTGCAACTGGGCCTTTAACTCCCCAGGCACCGATCTCAGCCCAGGCTGAGAGTCCGATTCCCAGCGGACAGGAGCTCACATCATAACTCACTTTAACACAGCCTCACCAGCCACCTCTGCAGGGAGGCCAAGGCCTGAAAGGTCCCCAGGGACGGTTCCTCCCCAGGAAGAGGTTCTAGCAGATGTCAGGGCTGAGCCATGTTGGCAGGACAGTGAGGGGCTGACACAGCTGCTGTGATGTCCTTGTCCCCTCGATACACAGAGCTCCAGCAGCCGGGGTGTAAACAACACTCGTAACCCCAGCACTGAACTCACTGATACGGCCCCAAGGTCCCCTCTGCTCCTGGAGTTAGGGAGTGAGTAAGGGGCACTGGAAGATGGGGGCCAGGGGCCATGGCCCCATCACTTTTACCAATGGGAGGGCTATTCTCTCCCACTTTTTACCAGCTGTAAGCATGTGCGACGAGGGGGAAGGGGGCCGAGAGGAATGACCCAGGTTGTTGGGGGGAAGATGTGATGTGAAGGCGGGGGCTCGGGGAGAATGGGCGGTGTGAGAGCAGGGATTCAGGGAGAAGGGGTGGTGCAGGGGCAGGAGCTCGGGGAGAAGGACTGGCAAGAGTGGGTGACCCCTCTACTTTTAGGGAGCTTCCATCACTCCTGGGGAGAGCACCATCCCAGATCCTGATCCACGGGGACATCTGTATATTTGTTGGGTGCACAGAGCTCTCTGGGTGGAGAAACTTTCACGCTCATCCAGGAACCTGTGCTGGGAGGCCCCACTGCCCAGGAGGCTGAGGGCTCTCACTCCCTGCCCTGAGACGTGAAAGGAGGGGCCCTGGGGCTGCTGGTCCCCATCCCAGGAAGGGGGTGAAGGGGACATGGACATAGACAATGTCCCCCGCTTGCGCTGTGAGGGGCAGATCCGGCTCCACCCTGGGCTTCAGAGCCTGAGCTCCAGCATGAGCCTGAAAGTCTATGTGGCTATTTTTATTTCCAAAGAGGGAGCCCCATAAGCCTGAATCTGTCCACCCTGTTCCAAGACTCGCTTCTGCAGGCTGTGTAGAAGGACCCAAAGTGTCTCCTGAGTCTGGGTGTGAAAGTTCCCAGTGTGTCAGCCCCAGGGCTGGTTGATGAGAACAACGTCTCCCTATGTCTAAACACTGCCATAGGCACTGGGCCAGAGTGTGGGAGAGAGAACGAATCTGCAGCACACTGGGTCAGGCGCCCACCTGGGAACCCAGAGCCCAGCTCCTCTGCTCCAGTGACCCTGTAATTATTGATCTGTAACCCCAGTGAGGGGAGGGGTTGCAGTCCCTGTCACAGCAGTGTCTCAGCCATATCTGCTGGGGTTTCCTTGCACTGATGTAGCTGCACCAGTGCAAACCCCTAGTGCAGACGCGCTGTGCAGGTGTGAACTGAGACTAGTCCCCCGGTGCAGCTTCTCCCAGATGGAGGGGGCAGTAAGTGGGGAAGAGCCCCCTGCCCTCCCCACTGCCTTGGCCTCATTAGCAACAGCCCATCAGTATGCACTCATATCCCACCCCCGAATCTTCCACTGTAATGCCCCTCAAGTGAGCCCAATGCAGACAACTACCCCCGTGGGGGTGGGACTGGGCCAGGTGAGGGGAGGGTCTGGCTGTGGGGTTTTCCTGGCTGGAAGGTGGGGTCTGTGGGGCCCACCAGCATGGAGAGTCCCAGCTGCTCCCCCTGGGGCAGGGCTGCACCCCCAGTGTGTATGGGGACAGCACTGACCTGCTCTGAGCGAGAAACCAACCACACGTGGCCCGACAGCAACAGAGATTCCCTGGGGCCTGCCTCTCCCTCCTCCCTCTCTGGCTTCCGCCCCTCCCTTACCCTTCCCCCACCGCTGTGAGGGACCCTGGACCCTGCATCTATTCTGACCCCTCACCAACATCCCTCCCTCTCTTCTCACTCCCTTTCTGCTCCCCTGGGCCCCTGCCCCTTTACTCCCACTTTGTCTCCCTGGCAGGTGCCCCTGCCCTGCACCCATCTCTGCCCCCCTGGAACAGACCATCCCTTCTCCCCCTGCCATCCTGGCATCTGCCCCTCTCCCCCAAACATCCTCTGCACCCTGGAGCCCTCCCCTCACTTCACACCCCTGCTATGTCCTGGCATCCACCTCTCCCCTTTCCCTCCTCTGTGCTGAGTCTCCCACCCCTCCCCTCACCCTCCTCTGCTGTCCTGACTTTTGTCCCTCTTACTCCCCTCAGCCCTCCTGACACCTGCCCCTCTCCCCACCCTCTCTTAGCCCTGGCACCGGCCCCTTCCTTCACGCCCCTATGCCCACCCCTCTTCTAACCCCACTCTGACCCCCTGGCACCTGCCTGTCCGCAATCCCCTCTCCTAACACCTCCCTTTACCACCTGACCTGCCTCTTACCCCTCTCTGCCCCCTGGTGCTTGTCCCTCCCCTCCTCTGCCCTTGCTGTGCCTGCCCTTCTGCTCAATCCCCTCAATCCCCTGGCATCTGCCTTTTCCCTTCCCCCCGCACCCTTCTGCTGCCTGACCCTTCCTTTCCTCCTGCCTCTCAACACCTGATCCTTCCCTTGTCCCCTTCCTTCCTGGTGCCCAGCCCCTCCCCACCCTCTGTCCCACTGACCCTGCTGTCTTCTCTTCCCTCTGCCACCATCACCCATGACACTTTCTCTTTATTTCTCACCCCTGCCCCTCCCCCAGCCCTCTGGCTCCGTGACACCTGCACCCCTCACCACCCCTCCAGTCCCCTGGTGCCAGCTCCTCCTCTGCCCCAAGTCCCAGCTCTACCCTGGCCCCATCTGCCTCCCTCGTGCCTGCTGTTTCCTTTGCCCCCTCTGCCTGCCTGGTGCAAATCCCTTCCCTCGCCCCCCTGGTCTCAGCCCTTCCCCTCACCTCAGCACTGCCNCTCCACACCAGTCCTGATTTTGTAGACCTCTATCATATCGTCTCTTTTCCAAAGTGAAAAGTCCCAGTCTTATTTAATCTCCTCCTCATATAGAAGCTGTTCCATACCCCTAATCATTTTTGTTGCCCTTTTCCAATTCTAATATATCTTTTTTGAAATGAGGCAACCATAGCAGTACTCAAGATGTGGATGTACCATGAATTTATATAGAGGCAATAAGATATTTACTATCTTATTATCTACCCCTTTCCTAATGATTCCCAACATTCTGTTAGCTTTTTTGATTGCTGCTGCACAATGACTGGATGTTTTCAGAAAACTATCCATGACTCCAAGATCTCTATCTTGAGTGGTAACAGCTAATTTAGACCCCATCATTTGACATGTATAGTTGGGATTATGTTTTACAATATGCATTATTCTGCATTTATCTATATTGAATTTCATCTGCCCTGCTTCTGATGTACTTTAAAAAAAATTGCTGTTACTTTGAGGCTTTGGCTATCTGTTATTCAAATTCTTTTTTGGCCTTCCTAGTTATATTTTAACACTACACCTGTTCCTTTCTATTTTCCTCACTAGAATTTAAATTCCACTTTTTAAAAGATGCCCTTTTGTCTCTAACTGTGTCTTTTACTTTGTCGTTTAGTCACGGTGGCAATTTTTTGATCCTATTACTACGTTTTTTAATTTGTGGTACAGATTTAAATTGAGCCTCCATTATGGTGTCTTTAAAAAGTTTTTATGCAGTTACACCACTGCAGCTATATTGGAGTGGGGATGAGAAGGAGCACTGTCTCAATGCAAATTCACAAGCAAAGGAAACACTTTTCAACAACTTAGAGCCCAGCTGCACAGCCAGTTTGCCAAAATATTAATAAATAAATATGCAGTGCTTAGCAGTCTTATGTGACCACCTTCCAGTTTCTCTCTGCCTGACAGTAGGATCCTATTCCAAACCATCCACACTGCATATTTATCTGTTTAGATGAAGTGGAAACAGAAAATCAAATCATAACAAAGAGGGAGTAAAACAGTGTCTTGAGTGATAGATTAGATGTTGTATGCAATTAAATTGTCAACGTGACAGAAGGAATGCAATATATATATCAGAAGATATCAACATTATAAAGGAAAAGAGAGAAGATGCAAATATATTTCTGGGGTGGTGGTGGGGAAGATACCCAGATTGCTCATTTTTTTTTGGCCTAATGAATAAATCATCTCTGTCCCCCTTTATGCACCTGCTGCTTTGAAAAGCCTCTTGCACACCAACTGAACAGCAAATGCTGCACAATGCCTCAAATGTTGCTGGAGTCATGCCAGCAAAAATTACCACTCTTCAACCAAGATAAACATCATATTACTTCATTACCCTTTTAAAACATATGCAAATTAAATCCATTATTCTTTTTTCTCACAGAAATGAAGTTCGTTTGGCTGGAATTCAACGGCTCCCTTTGTCATCGTTGACCATGAATGGATGAACTTCATGTAGATGATGCCCATTTCCCATCTTTGAATCAAACATTAATACCATTTGACAGTAATAAATAACATTTATCACAATGGGGATCTAATAATGATTTTCCCACTAAGCTCACTCATCAGAACCTATCAGCTGACAACTGCATAAATGAGATTAGCATAACAGCTGCCTATGACAAATGTATCTAAATCATTTTAATGCCAGCTAGCTCTGATCTCCCTATCACGTTGTTACAAAAACTAAATCCATTTCTCCAAGATACATGTTCTTTATTATAGATACCTGTGTATATTCAACAGCATTATGGACTCTTGAGACTTTAGTAATGAAAAGAAATAGGAATATGGATTGGACACCATCCTGCAATGTAAACCTGCAGCACTGCCCTTCAGAATATCATTCTTCTGCCTATTTTAAATAATTCTTTTGCAGAATTTTGAAACATAAAGTATCTGTTTAATAGCTTCTGTTTGTGTATTTCCCCAGCATGTAATATATGTTTTAGTGCAAATAATTTTATTAGTTTCACTTTGTGATTATTGCTTGCAGAGTTATCAGATTTATACAAATTTAAATTCACTGCCAGTAATATGAAATATGGCCTTTTATATACACACATTAAAACTCAAAATCATTGTGTGTGGGTATATGAATGCAAATGTGTTAGAGGGAAAAAAAGCTAATCGGAGATGCAATGTATTCATTTTAAAAAATGTTATTTAAGGGATGTTACTGTGCAGTGAACCCACAACAGGAAATTCAGAATAAAACTGAGCACTCAGATATGACTCTACCTCCTTAACTCACCCAACTGAGCCTAATGGATGGGGTTTTCAAGAGCACCTATGTAGTCTAGGAGCACAACTCCCATTATTAAAAACTTTCAATTGGGGTTGTGCTCCTAAGCCACTTGAGGCTGGATTTTTTAAGATATTTAGGTGGCTAAGAAAGCAAATAGATGCCTAGTGGGATTTTCAAAAGTACCTACCTCTTATCAGTGGTTGCCTGCAACCCAAGGTGCCTAAGTACCTTTGAAAATCTGACTCTCTCAGATCAAACCATATTATAATGCTCATCCCTATGCATGCTACAACACCTTGGGGACACTGTGAAATAGTAAAGCAGAAGTTTCACCACAGACTTTAAATTTTAATTCTGAATATCCATGATTAAGTTGATTTATATCAGATATGTAAGTACACACATTTGGAGCCTGATCCAAGCCCACTGATCTCAGTAAAAATAATGCTTCACTGAGGTTTATATTTAGCTTTCAGTGCTCTCATATTTCCAACAGGATCAGGCATGTGCCATAACAGTAAAGTAGATTAAATGTTCAGGTATGCATGTGTATTTCTCTTTGACAGCATACCTTCATATGCTTATGAACAATACTCCAGTTTTGTAACTCATCATAAAAAATTGCATATATTTTCCTCAATGTGTGCAGGTACTTCCAAACTTTTGATAGGAATTACATGCACATATGTTGTAGAGCTGGGACTAAGTATGTTTTGTATTTAAATTGAAAATCAATACATACAGGGTCCAATTAACTCCAGGTGCAATCAACAAGCATATTTCCATTGTCTTTGTGGGAGCTGCACTGGGCCCATTGGAGGGAAGAATATAATCACTAATCTGATTTCATTAAATTCAGTGGCTACACTCCTACTGACTCCCACGGGTGCCAGGATCAAGCCTAATATCTTTTAACATCCAGTCTACAATATATTATCTTAGGATTTTACATAACATTGGTAAAAATGTTTATCTATGGGAAATAATGAGACTACAGGATTAGAGCTGTTACAGCATCCTGGTTAAAACATTCTGTAACAAAAAACGTGCCCTCTAATGCTATTGTACTCAGTAGCACTTCATTCTTTCTAATATTTTCAATTAGAATTCATGTGATATTTTCTCCAACCAACCTACAGTGTATTTTACAAGCACTCCTGCATTTTCCATATCTTAGACAAATTTCTGGTCATTTATTTTTCATGTAAGATGAACAGAATGGATGGTCTTTTGTCCAAGTCTTTTGCTTTGTAAAGCAAGTCATTTTTCATAGACGAGAATGAGGTACACACACTCAGTTTTGACAGCATTTCTTATCATTCCCTCCAGTTAACACTGTCATCTTTCATTATTTAATTTTGAAGTACAAGAAAGGCTGATTTATATCCGGGATGTATAATTACAGACAGATGCAGGGTTTGGAAAGGAGAAATACTGAAATAGAACTGCACTAAGTGTCCTCATGGTTCCTGCAAAAAAATATTCCAAGTGCCACCAGGTTAAAAAAACAAGCAAACCAACCAAAAATGAATTAAATGAAGCCATGCTTTTGTCAGCACTGCTTAATACGAAACTAATAAGTCCATTGGTTGTGGTTGCAAGGTAATTTAAAATATTTTCTAGTACAGATGATTAAATGTGTTTATATTAATCAATACGGGCTTTAAATGTGCCCATGGTCAAATAGGCTCCCTTTATAACCTCCACTTCATTTGGAATCATTTTGAGACAAGTCCACTCTGCATTTTGAAGAGGAAGGCACTTTCTGCAGTTCTTTCATATGATAATATACAGTATATATTCAGCCTTCTTTTTTGTTTAAAGTTTAAACAAACGGAAGCCTTATTAAGAAGATATCATAATTACATGCAGCTATTTCACTGGCTCTTATCTGAAGAGAAAGCAAGCAATTAGTTCAGAACATAAATTCATTCAAGACATTTACAGAACAAGAGGGAATAGACCAGCAGGAGATAAAATAGGCCCACTTTAGTGTTTCATTTTCAGCTGAGCCTTGTTGAAAGAGAATAAACTTATTCCAGCAGGTCTAACAGCATCTAAAGCTAACTAAAATATTGAAACATTTTCAGTATTTCTTACAAATATCAAAAGTATACACACAAAAACTTCCCCAGCAATGCCCATTAAGGCAGACAGCAGTTAACTATTGTTATAATATATGTGAAATGTTGAGCTCATGCAAATTGACACAGCTCTTCTTACATCAATTGACACCAGCAGAGAAACTGGCTCATTGCTTACTTGAAATCCAAATGTACAATCTTTAAATTATAGACTCTTGAAAAGTAGTGACAAATCATCATGAATTCCTTTGCTTCATGCTGGATGCAGCCAGCAAATAAAGTAAACCAATAGTAAAAGGTTCTACAGCCACATAAATAAGAAGAAAACAAAGAAAGAAGAAGTGGGGCCGCTATACACTGAGGATGGAAAGGAGGTTAAGGATAACCTAGGCATGGCCCAATATCTAAATAAGTACTTTGCCTCAGT
>NC_133787.1:13719063-13720495 GCF_003597395.2 Chelonoidis abingdonii | reverse complement strand
GCCTTCCTCTGCAGCGTGGGGCATGGGTCGCTTGCTGGTGGATTCTCTGCAGCTTGAGGTCTTCAAACCACAATTTTGAGGATTTCAATAACTCAGTCATGGGTTAGGGGTTGTTATAAAAGTGGATGGGTAGGGTTCTGTGGCCTGCCTTGTGCAGGAGGTCAGACTAGATGATCATGTTGGTCCCTTCTGACCTATGAGTCTATGAGTCTATGAGTCTATATTAAGAATATTATTCTGTACTTAAGTGCTCAATCCTGCCAAGTGATAAACACTCTGACCTCCGCATCAAGGAAAGCACTTTAGCATTTGTGTTACTTAAAGCATGTGAAAGTCCTGTTGAAGTTAATCATACTACTCACGAGATTTAAATTAGCCACGTGCTTAAATGCTTTTCTGGATTTCAGTGATCAGCACAATACAAGACAGACCCTTAAGATAGCCCACTGGCTGGACCAAACAGAAAACTGGCCAAACTGTAATATTTATATTTGTCGAGTCTTGGCACTAAAATGTTTGAATCACTCTTTGTTTCCCCGATTTCTCTCATAAATTGAGATTATCCACCTCCAAATACTCCAGACTTCTCTTCCAAGCAAAAACATCTCTCCTTTTTTTGATGTCCACACTTTTTAGATTTCTTATGCTATTCTACTCAAGTCTGAAACTTCCTATGAGAACTTCTTGCAGCTCTCTTGGGATCATCTCAGGGGACTTGCTCAGATGTTCTCTGGGGTCAGAAAGTAAATGCTTCAACAGATAGGAACCTGGAGTGTATTTTTGTAAATCCCTGATGTTCTAGTGAATGATCTTAATAATGCTCTGGCCAGATCTTCTAAGAACACCAGTACTGAACTCTTTTAAAATTTCTTGACTTTCTGTATTTCTCTTTTGACGTTTATAAACAGAATGGATTTTTCAGATGGTTGGCAATTAAAAAATGTTTTGAGTCAGACCAAAAATGAACATTTTTAAAAGTTGTAGCCAATCGAGAAAATAAACAAAAAAAAACAAGTTGAACTAACATTTCGTTTAATCAAAAATCACAATTTTTTAATTCAATTTCATTGATTTAGAATTTTTTTAATTAAAAAAAATAAAATTAAAGGAAATTTTGAATCAAATGATTTCAAAACAATCAAAACACTCACAACTATTTCACATTTGGGGACAATATATAACTTCAAGTCAGCAGCACTATTAGGGGTACCCGCATGGCCCCACAGTATGACAACATTTTTATGGCTGACTTAGAACAACACTTTCTCTGCTCTTGTCCCCTAATGCCGCTACTTTACTTGTGCTACATTGATGACATCTTCATCATTTGGAACCATGGAAAAGAAGCCCTGGAGGAATTCCACCATGATTTCAACAATTTCCATCCCACCATCAACCTCAGCCTAGACCAATCCACACAAGCGGTCCATTT
>NC_133787.1:13598642-13717676 GCF_003597395.2 Chelonoidis abingdonii | reverse complement strand
TTCACCACAACCCCAGGGCCCCTGGGTTGGGACCTGGAGTAGAGGGCAGGCCCAGGTCCCTCCCTCTCCACTCCCCTCCTCCAAGGACACTAGGGGAGTGATGAAGAACTGGTTCAGAGGCAAGCAATAGCACCCTGAACCTACCCCAGAGAAGAGAAAGCGCGAGACCCAGCAGAACAGTACCGGCAATTTGCCACAGTATATACATCTCCTTACTATATGTTCCATTCTATGCATCTGAAGAAGTGGGCTGTAGCCTACGAAGACTTATGTTCAGATAAATTTGTTAGTCTCTCAGATGCCACAAGTACTCTTATTCTTTTTGTGAATACAGACTAACTACTCTGAAACCTGTCATTTTGAAAGCGTCACTTAGACCTTCTATAGTGCCATCTAGCTATAGATCTCACTAGAGTGAGTTCAATACAGAGAAGTAGTCAAACTTTAAATTATTTCCTATTGTACAATTAAACAAAATAGACATGAATTTGCTAAATGTTTTGGTTTGCTGAATGTGCATTTTTCACCCACAAAACATTGCAGCTGAATAATTTTGCACAGCTCTATTTATGGCTTTAATTAAGTGATAATTAAGCTCCATGAAGTCCTAACACTCATTCCTCCCCTTACCTTACAAAGGTCATCACAAAAGAAAGTAGGAACAAGACTAGAAATTTGGCATGGGATTTTTTAAATTATATATTTGGAAGCATAAGCAGTACAAGGCACTTCTCAAATATCTTAGGTGCCATAAAAAACATGCAATTCTCTTCACATAATGGGATTTGTTGTAGCATAACCTTAAATAGGAAAAACACACCCTTCTGGTAGTTTGTGCCCGAATTGATGTACGCTTGCAAAATAATGTATTTATTTAGGTCACAGGATGGTGGAAGACATGTAAGTGCAATAATACTCAGCCCTTCTATGGTGCTTTCCACTTGCAGATCTCACTAGGGTGAGTTTAATGTGGAGAAGTAGTCAGAGTCTAAGTTTCTTTGCTCTTGCACAGTTGTGGTTGGATCCTGAATGTTCCTTTTAATGAATGCAACACTATAATTAATGTAGAGTCACTGTTGTACCTAGCAAATTCATAATTAGTGACAATTTTGCACCTGATGTCATGGGTAGACAGTGTTCCCTTTAATTAGCTTGATAACTTGATTATTCATTGGGAGCTGCAGGAGTTACTGATCATCTTGTATGTTTCCTGAAAAGAACATTGCAGTTACAACTGGGTGAATACAGCTGAAAAGTATTAGCAAATATTCTTAATACTCAAGGCCCTGATCTATCAAAGCAAGAGTAGTTCCACCAACTCCAATGGACTGTTATCACCTGGTGTGGTAATTGGATGGCTCATATGCTTGAAATAAAACATGATATTAAGTGCTTTGTTGGATCAGAGTCAAATCCCATACAGCTCAATGACATTCACAATGGGTTTTTTTACTCATTTGTATCAACATTCATGAGAGTGACAATATGTGATTAAGAATGTATTTGAGAGCCTCAGATACTCATTTCTGTGATCTTTTTGCATCACAAGTCCTCATGTTCTTTATGAGAAAACCCAAAGTTCTTTATGGGTTAGAAAGACCAGGAGAGAGATTTTGCTTCCAGAACTTATGGGTGACATATTGGGAAAGTATTGGGGGGGGGAGGTGCATGGCATTTCCTGCTGCATAGGCTCTTTTTCTAAAAATATTCAGTGAGTCTGGCTTTATATATAATTATTTTCTAATAGTAAAAGATTTCTGATTGCAAGATATCTGCAATGGACCTCTCAGTCACTCTTCCAGGACCCCAAAGAGCAGTGCTTCCAAAGAGATGGATGGAAAGAAGTTCCATTTCCAATACCTTTTAACGTGTGTGTGTGTGTGTACGTCCACTAATGTACAAAAGGAAAGGAAAGCATAGTAATATCTGTACTCTGCAGATCTAAAATTTAGCACAAGTAGCAAGATTCCAATCCCACTGGGGCTTGGGAGCGATCCTGAAATGGCAGATCCACTTTGTGGGAAAGGCAAAAGGATAGCCAGCCAACCAGCAACCAGCCCTATTGTGGCAGTATGACTCATAAAGGCAAAAACCCTAGAAGATGATTCCATGTAAGAGGGGTGGAAGCTCTGGGTCAGTTGGGAAGGGAGTTCACAGAAAGAGGGGAAGAGCCATGGAGGAATTATTGAGAGGTCCTAACGGGAGGGGTGTCTTTTGAGGAAAGTAGTTTGAGTATTTGGAAGAGTTCTGTCTGTGAAGCAGTTGAATGGGGAACATAGAGTTAACCCTGAGCCTGCCACTCAGTGGTGCTAGACGATGTTACACTTCATCATGTTTGAGCTGTGCTTCAACAGACCTTGATGCTTTGAATGTTGGAAGGTAACTTATAAGTAACTTTCTAGCATAATTCTGCAAGGCAACTGTTTATTAAGGATAACCTGCCATGATTACATTCAGGATAATTAATGAAGACAATGAAATGCTTATCAATGATGTTGTCTTATGACCAGTAATAACTAGCTGCTGGATGGACCTTTTTTCTCTGCAACAGTAGAAATGGACAGCAGCATATTGTGTTTCTAACGGATCATTATACAGCTTGGAACATGGAAGCCACTCGGCTGGTTAAAGCTACTCAGCCTTTGGCTCCTTGCCTCAACACCGCTACATGATCTATGCAATAACTGCTCAGATATGCTAGGCTGGTCATGTCTTATTGCATCGTTAATCTACTTCTAGTTTATACAACTATGATGTCCTTTCATAGTGGTTTAGCTGCAAAATATTATTTTCTTTATTTCTGCTTTGAAATGCAGCTCAACACTATGTACTTTTAAACGGAACCAACCTTTGCCAAATGTGATATTTGTTTACCAAGGTTATTGTATCATCTGATAAAAACAGGCTATAATTTTTTTCCTCTCAGTTTCACTGTAAGCGGTTATTAGATTTCAAATATTTTCTTTTTGTAAATTCCTTTACAAGTCCAGAAAGTCTTCTCTACAGGAACACTCCCAACAGTATCATTATGTGATGTCTTCCATCAATACTGAACATTGTAGATGCTGTGCATAAATATGCTATCTATATTCATGTTATGTTAATCTGAACAGCATAATATCATATACTATTTCTTTTCAAAAGCATCTACAAACCATACATGGCCAAACAAGAAAACAAACAATTTGGATGTTTAGAAACAACATTACCTAAATTATAATAAAATTGTTTAAGTTGTAAAGGAAAAAAAAAACCCACCATAAAGCCCCAAAAGCCAAGCCATACACAGATAAAGATCTTAAACCTCAGCTCCTAGACACAATATGAGATTTGTACAGGAAGCATGGGAGGAATATGAAGGCGATTCTTGACTTTGGAGAATCCTCATCCTTACTTATTGATGTGCATAGACCTTGGATGTGCAAAACAACAGTAGAAGCTATATGCGCTCAACTGCAAGGTCATGCTTAAGGTCAAATCTTCCCGGTTCTTAATGATGAAATTTAGGTAGTTTTTGCTATACATTTTGGTTTCACTTATGTTGGCCTTTTCCTGAAGCAATTTCCTATAACATGTAACAGCTATATGGTCATTGTTTACTTTAGGGGCCACCTATACACAGCTAATAAGTATTTAGCACATTAACAAATACTGTCTAAGTTTTATAAACAGTTAATTAACTCATTAAAACAATCCTTGCGAACCTATTTACATCACTAATGTATACCATCTGTTAGAGTTGTGTTAAGATTATAGGCAGTGTGCTGTTAACTTTAACTGTTCAGTGCTGCATGACTGCCTCTTGAAACCCTACCTTCCTTTCAGAGACCCACAAGCAAGCATATGTTGATTTCTGGAGCTAAGTGGAGATCAGAAGGGATAGCAGCCTGTGGGCTGCTGCCAAGGAAGTGAGAGAATGAGAGACGGTATTTCTGTACTCCATTTAAACAATTGGAGTAGTCGCAGATATTCACACCAATGCAGAAGGGCTGCCTCACTAACACAGTCTTCTCATGGAATAGGATCTCCTGCCCCAAAGTAAAGTCACACCACAGTCAGTACTAATATAGGTTCCATTTCACTAGTTACAGCTCCTAGATACAGCTCACTGATCAGTTTGTGTTACATTACACATCACATCAGAGGAGATGAGTCTGTTACAACTCCTAGCTTGAGTCTCTGGCTTTTTTAGCTCAATTAGTAGACATTCATAATTTTCAGCTATGGAAGTCCCTGGTTCAGATCCACACTATCAGCCAAGTTGGAGGCCATAACATAGACATAGGGATTTGGTTTTGATTCTACTAAGAGTGCTAGAGGTGATTGACATGAACTACTCTAACAGTGAGTTCTGTGGCACCTTATAGACCAGCAAACGTATTGGAGCATGAGCTTTCATGGGTGCATCCAACAAAGTGGGTATTCACCCATGAAAGTTCACGCTCCAATACGTTTGTTAGTCCATAAGGTGCCACAGGACTCTTTGCCGCTTTTACAGATCTAGATTAACACGGCTACCCCTCTGATACTCTAAAAGAGACAGTTTGGTCTGTGTTAGACTGACAGACTGTGGTTAATTATAATTATTTTAATATATAAACAAATGAAGAAAGCAAAACTTCTGTCATGATGTAAAAAAATGTTAGAAGTTTGCTCGCTTTGATGTATTCCGGAATTCTCGTACTGGCTATTTTTAGAATTCATTAAAAAGGAAATTAGACAAAAAAAATTATATAACTGCTAGCCATACCTTTTTTAAAAACCCACAAATTTCAGCCAGACACAGATGTTTGTGGTGAAATTACAAGTTCCTTAAAATAAGTGGATTATACTGAAAGTATTAACACATACATCAACAACTATAGTGGCACTAATGGAAAATGTGAATTGAACCACTGTTCAAAATTCTCTCTGAATATAGCCTCTTGGGATTAGGCATGACTTTCACTGTAGGATGTAACTGACACTTTATATCTCTGCCCCTATACTGGGAAAATTGGTAGGAAAAATAGGGTTCATCGCTCCAGCTTTTCTTCTTCCTTCCATGCTTTGGGAGAACACAAGTGATGGCAATGATTAGCTTTGTAGTCCCAATGTATCAGAACTAAATACAAAACATGACCCATTATTACCATCTCTGCTATGCAATTAGGAATGTTTTTGTAAAATCAGTCTCATGTTCTCTTCAGCAGATGCAAAGGAGGCTACATAGTTATTTCCTTCTGACCTGGGAAGTAACAATGAACGAATCAGGGAAGAAATGGAAAAGAATGGGAGATTTTAATATTCTGGCAAAAGCTATTTAGGAGTCACCATCTCTCCTTTTACTCAAGGCACACTCTCAGTTTTGATAGGGCTGTCTTGTACTTTACAGGTCACTGAAACAGTGTGATCTAGTGCATTAGTTCTGTAGTGCGTCACCAGTGGTCTACAGAGCCACAAAAGTAGTGCCACTGGTCTATGGAAGGAAAGACTTAAAGAACCTAACAACTGAGAATTTCTTACCAAGCCCTTAGTCTAGCAGTTAGAACAGAGAATTAGCACTTGGGAGCCCTGTTGCTGCTTCTGCCCAGGACTCACTGTGCTACTTTGGCCAATTCACTTAACTTCTTAGTGCTTTCAATTTCTCCATCAGTAAAATGGGATTAAAAATACTTTCTTACCTCACATGCTTATTAATTAATATTTGCAAAACACTTTGATAGCCTCCGATAGAAAACACCATGGATCCAATACCAAGGCTCATTATTCAAGGGCATAAGGGCCGAGAGCAGCAGAAACAATGTATTTACTCCACACAGGTTGAAAATTAGCTGTGACCTTGCAGAGGGTATGCAGAACACCCTTGCAAGCTGCAGAATTGGTCTCAATAGAGGAAAGTAGAGTGCTGGGGAGATGTGTCCATAGATGTGTGTGTGATTAATGGTTCCATTTACAGCATTAACCCACATGTAGGACTTCGGCTGTAGAGGAGGGTGGGGAAAAATCAGGCCACATTTAATGCTCCTCCTCCTATCTGCTTCAGGTGGCTTTAGGCCAGCTACATGGGTTCCCCGCTGTTAACACAGAGGTTAAGAATGAATATTCAGTATTTTTGTAGTGCTTGGGCAGGCTAAGTCTTTTTATTTGGGCCTTGCACTTCTATAGAGTCCATCCCTAAGATGGGGCAGAAATATCTCATTCTGACACAAAAATGGCAATGTAACATCATGACATTACCTGAGTGGACAGTATAAAAGGTAGCAACCCACATTCTGTTAGAGAGAACACTAAAAGTGGAAACCTCCAGTCATTTAACAGGTGTATCTTGTGCTTAATTTGTGCCAGAGCTTTTCAGACTGAGCTCCAGCACCTCTGGGCCTGGCAGTTCATAGCCCCAGCACCCCTGGGTTTGCCGCATCAGTCACCCTGAGCCCTGGAAACGCTTTCATTACAACTTAAGCACAGGTTGTACCTTTCCATTCTGTACATTAGATGAAAATCACAACCACCACCAAAAAAGTGTTTATTTGAAGACCTCCTATTTTAAGCTGCAAAGCAATAATGCACAAAAACCAAATTAGGCAAAATTAATCCTTCCATTGGTGTCAATGGAATTACACTGGGGTGAATTTGGATCATTGTTTTCAATTCTGGGTTGATCCAACGTGCCCATCCCTCCAGACATTCATGGGCTATGGTTTTTGTAAACCTCATCTTGTGAGTAATGGGGATAATTAACCTTAGAGACCATTCAGGTCATATAAACAAAGGCCAAAAGGAAATGAATCGTACTAGCATATGAAAGAACCCAGGAGAGATCTATACTTCACTGAAAATAAAGTCTGACAGCCGAAAGACATTGCACGTGTGTTAGTTCCGCAATGGAAAACTGCTTCTGGTTGGGCTATAATAGACAAGACACGCCCAGTGGTGTCTTATATGATTTGCAATGCACATCCGTGGGTCATGAATTTTGATGGGAATCTGAATAAATTAACCATTGGCCATTTCAGTCTATAGGCTTTGCTAAGGTAAAGGAAACATTTACCTCTGTGGTGGCTTGCCCAACCAGTCAGACCCATTGGAAAGCTAGCCAAGAGGTTAGCTCAGAGGTGCAAGGGGACCGATGACACTAAACTGTCTCACAATTTAAATAGGATTGGAAAGAACAAATATTCACAATCTTTTCAGGGGATGGCAGGCAAGAGAATCACTGATAAAGCCAGGGAAGAGAGATGGGGTTTTGTATCCCATTCCAGGGTTTTATCTTAACAATGACTAAAAGAAATCATGAGAGACAGCTACCTCAAACATTGCTTCAGAGAGGAAAAAAATGCAACACAATGTTGTGTGTGTCATGATGGGACGTGGCCATACCTTTCACGTAGGCTTTTCGCCTTGCAATGTTTTGTTCTTTTTCAATCAAGTTGTTCGTCTAATTATCCTGACATGTTCCCTGTAGCAGCTTCAACTGGTGTCACAGTAGAATCTGTCCTGCATTTATCACATTCAAAAGCCTGAGCAAACAACTGAAATCTTTACTCAGATTCTACTCAGTCCTTACTCAGTAAAACACATTGATTTCAATGGGAATTTTGCTTCAGTAAGAACTGAATATAAACCACTACTATGATCCGCTATCTATTCCAACTCTATCCCCTCTTACAACTTGTCTACTGAATAGAAATCTATTATTATTTAACATATATATTACAGAAACACTAGTAGGCCAAGTCAGGATCAGACCAATATTGTGTTAGGCCCTGTAGAAACACAGTGAAAACCCAGTACCTACCTGAAGAGCAGATAGCCAAAGAAGCTAAAACTAATATTCCTAACCTTGATTGTAATTATGTGAAGGACTGAACTGGAAGATCCAGGAAGTCTCTTCTAATCCAAACAACCTGTGAAGCTCTTCCTTGTATTTGTAAATCCAAAGGCCCTGTATCAAAAGTTTCTTGAAGTCCAAGTCAGTTATGTTTCCTGCTCCCTGGTCTCATTGACACCTCTTCAAAGATATTAATCAAGATGATGAAGCATGATCTTCCTTTCATGATTCTGTGATGCCAGTTTCTAACCAATCAGTACCCGTTTAAGTGTTTATGGATCTTAAGTTAGGATAGAAAAAGACATGAAGAGAGTGACAAAGAGCACTCTGTTTAGAAATTAATGAACCCATCCTCACCTTGCTCATTCATGCTAGTTAATGGTTTGAAGCCAGTTTATTAGTTCTCATAAAATCACATTTATCATTTTGGGAGCCCATCCCCCTTTACACATTTAGATTAAAGATGCTCAGGTACAAAGCTACTCATTGTCTACCTGCCCAGCTATAATTTCATACATAGACAATAGTACCTTCAAAAGATAAATACTTCCTAGAATTAAATTATCGAGCATACTTACACATCCATAATGCTATGTGCATGTCGGAGGATTCTTTACATGTCCATATACAGTCAGCTTCTTGAGAACAATAAGGTCTTTGGGAGCTCTGCTTAAGTATGGACTGAGTAAACAGTGCCAGAATTGGCCCAATGACAATTATACATAGTAAGTTTGGTTTATGTTTGTCATAAACAGATAGCTAAGGGTTAATGTTTCTTTTACCTGTAAAGGGTTAACAAAGGGAACCAAACACCTGACAAGAGGACCAATCAGGAAACCGGATTTTTCAAAGCTTAAGGGAAGGAATTTGGGGTGTTGTCTTTTGGTCTTGGGCTTTGTCTGTTTGCTGTGCTCTCTCAGCTGATGAGAGGGTCTATTTCCAGTCCGTCTAATCTTCTGTTTCCCAGTTGTAAGTACAGAGGTAGCAAAAAGTATACGTCTTTTAAATTGTTTGCATGTGTTGCATCTGTGATCTCTGGCTGGTGGGAAGTCTCTTATGTGTATTTGGCCTAAGACTTTTAAATTGTATTGTTTGGGTAAGGCTGTTTATTCCCTTTTCTATTCGTTATGTCATTTTCTATAAGTTGAAAACCCGTATCTTAACATTTAAGATTGACAGAGAACTGTTATTCATAGTTCTATTCTTTCTTTGTTATTAAAAGTTTTGGCTTTTAAGACTGTTGAGTTTTTTTTTCCTTTCCTAGTTCGACCCACCAGGAAATTGGTGGGAGAAAGGAAAGACAGGGGGGAGGGGAAAAGCTGCTCTCTGTGTTTAACTCTCCTAGTGTCGCAGGGCGGGAAGAAGCTAAGGGGGAAGAGAGATAGAATCTTTTCTGTTTCCTTGTATTTGGGTTTGTCTCTTTGTGGAAGAGAGGAGACATGCTGCTTGGTACTGTGATGTAAAGAAGTTGCATCAGTAACTCTCAGGTTAGCCCAGAGAGGAAATTCTGGGTGGGAGAGAGGTGGGGGGGAATAGTTTATTTCCCTTTGTTAGGAGACTCAGGGCATCTGAGTCTTGGGGTCCCACAGGGACGTTTTGGGGGACCCAAGTGTACCAGGCACTGGAATTCCTGTGGGGTTCATGCTAGCTTGAGGGGTTCATGCTAGCTTCTCAGTTTATGAACGCTAAGGTTCAAATCTGAGTAGGAAGCTATGACAATGTTCCAGGTAATTAACAACATATAAGCTAACAACAGAAGATCAATCTACAATGGGATAGGGGTTCTGAAGTTAAAAAAAGTTCTTAAACTTAATATTAAAGAAAAGCTATTGTGATCTTTTAAAGGTTAAGAGGCTAGAGAAGCAAAACGTATAAACAATACGACTTAGCCTCATATCCTTAATCATTAGTGATTAAAATGGTACACAGACTATCTTAACGTGAGTGGCATCTTGCTCAACAGGTCTTTTTTGTAAACATATTTTGTGGCTTTGCAAATCCAGATTTTCTTTGAGGGCTTAAGGTAATATATATGCAATATACAAACCCCATTCCTTTTTCAGTATTGCATTAGACCAGATAAGGAACAATGGTGAATGACAGTAGTGGTTGATTTATTATAGAGAAGTGCCACGAGGGATCAAGACCATCACATTCATTTCACTTCATCTGTGATCTCGTGCAGAGAAATTTATCGGGAAAAGAGCGTTTGATCTCTGTGAAAGCATTTGTGAGGCTGAGACATGTAAAATTTATTGAATTCAGTTTAGGACTGGTTAAAACTGATTTTAAAATGCAATGAAATTTTTGTCAGAGAATATCTTGTACAAAGGCAGTTATAACTGGCTTGGAATAAAAATGAATGGGCAAGAGAGACACTTTCAAAGAACATCCTACAATTTTCTAACTTTGTTTTAGCTGTAAATAACTCATTCTTTATAATAACTTTGAAAGCTTGAAACTGAAGACTGTTTCCTAACCAATACTTTCTCTCCATCACCCAGAGATAGGCCAACATTTTCCAAACACGGGTGCCTCAAATGAATCATCTAAATCCACATAGTTAAAAGTAAGTTGCTAAGCACCTATGACTTCCAGTGAAGTCAATGGGAGCATAGGACCATTGGCAGTGTTCAATTGTGGCAAGTAGCATTGTGTAGTTATGCTGCCCTTCAAGCAGACCAAAAGACAGTTTGTGACCCTGCTGTCCTCCCCCAGGCTGCCACCTCTAATCCGGGTATCAGGTTCAAGGAATAAGGAAGTGTCTTAATGCCCCCTCACTCTCTTGTGCGGCTGCAAAGTTAGGTCACAATCTGGCCGCTTGTATTTTGTCCCTTAAATATGGAGTTAGATGCCCAGGTTGGAGTTTCATAGAATTTAAGGCCAGAAGGGACAATTAGATCATCTAGTCTGACCTCCTGTCTATCACAGGCCATTAAATTTTACCTAGTTATCTCTAGACTGAGCCTGAATAATTTGGGTTAGACAAAAGCATTCAGTTCTCACGGAATTGATTAGGTGAGACATTCCCAGATGATTCTAGCAGGTCAGACAACTCCCGAAGTTGAAGAGGAAGGCTAAATATATCCAAAGTCTCTGACAATCTGACCTGGGGGAAAATTCCTTTCCAATCCCAAATGTGATAATCTGTTTGATCCTGAGCATGCAAGTAAGACATACAGACAATCCTTCCTAGATGCCGGGTTGTATCACCTTAGAACCATTGTCCACCCCATTTAGAGTCTTGTCTTCAGCGGTAGCCAATCACTTATGCTTCAGAGGAAGGATTGAAAACAAATCAAAAACAAAAATACATCTGCATACACAATTGTGAAATAAGGGGGGGAAATTCCTTCCTGACCACAGCAGACGACCAGTTGAAGTCCTGAAGCATAAGATTTGCTTATAGTCACTGTCTGATTGCAGAGCTGCAAGTGTTATGAGCATGCTCAGGGCAATGCAGAACTTCCTGTCCTCTTCATGGTCCAGGAAGGGCAGGAAGGAATGGACAGGATTCATAGATTCACAGATCTATAAACTTCAAGGCCAAAAGAGCCACAAACATCCAGTCCAACCCCCTACATACACAGGTTATAGACTTTCTCCCAGAAGTGGGATTAAAGCGTACACTTTAGAAACAACTAATCTAATTTTAAGGACTCCAAGTGACAGTAAGCCTGGCTCCTAGTAAACTGTTCCAATGTTTAATTACTCTCACTGATAAGAAATTGCATTTTATTTCAAGGTTGAATTTGTCTAACATCAGCTTCCAGTCACTGGATCTTGTTATGCCATTGTCAGAGAGACTGACAAGGCCCCTCACTATTATAATTTTTTCATGTGTAAGTACCAATACACAGGGATCAGATCAACTCTCAACCATCTTTTTTTATGACTGAATAGTCTGAGCTCTTTACGCCTCACAGCATGAGGCTTTTCCAGCCCCTGGATCACTTGTGGTCCTCCTACGTACTTTCCCCAATATGCCAGCTCTTTGCTGAAGTGTGGACACTTCTAGTAGTAGTCAACACTTCTAGTAGCAGTCCTACCAATGCTACAGAGGCAAGATAGCTTTCTGCTTCTGACTGATACCCCTTTTTTATACATCCAAGGATTGCATTACATCTTTTTGCCACAGCATTGGACTGAGAGCTCATGCTGAGATAGTTATCTACGATGACACCTAAGTCCTTCTCTGAGTCTAGGACAGAGTCTCCCATTCTGCGTTCTTTGTTCTCAGAAGTATCACCTTGCAGTTGGCTGTACTGAAATACACTTTGCTGGAATCTGACCATTTAACTAGGAGATTGAGATCACTCTGCAGCAGTAACCTGACCTCCTCATTATTTACTACCCTACCAATCTGTGTGTCTTTGTGTGCTGGAAACTTTACCAGCAAAGACTTCACGTCATTGTCTAGATCATTGATTAAAAAACCGGGCCCTGCGACTCTTCACTAGAAACAACCCTGCTTATTGGTTTCACCCCAGTAGTAGCTGTATTTTGAGATCTATCATTGAGTCTGTTTTTAATTCATCTCATATGTGCCTGGTTAGTTTCATATAATGCAAGTTTTTAATCAAAATGTCATGTGGTACAAGTCAAATGCCTTAGAGAAATCCACATATTATATATCAACACAGTTGCCTATATCAATAAGATCTGTAATCCCATCCAAAAAAACCCAACCTGTCTCTTTGACAAGACCTGCCTTCCATGAAATTATGTTAACTGGAATTAATTATATTTTTAGGTTCTAATTCTTAGGTGATAGAGTCCTGAATTAATCATTCCATTATTTTTTCTTGGGATCGTGTCAGATTAACTAGTCCACAGCTCTAGGTCATCTCTTTTATCCTTTGCAAATATTGGAACTGTATTGGCAGACCTCAAATCCTTTGGACTTTCCTCAATTTTTCAATTGTTAAAAAGCAACACTAGTGGTTCAGATAGCGCCTCAGCACTTTAACACTAGTGGACACTGGGGCTGCTGAAAACATTTAAGTTCAGTAGATAGGGACTCAGATCCTCCTTTGTTAAAGATGGTAAACTTTCTATTCCATCCAAAACATGATATGGGATGGCTCTAGGCACCAGCAAACCAAGCCCATGCTTGGGGCGGCACATTTTCAGGGGCGGCATTCCGGCTATCTCTCTTTTTTTTTTTTTTTTTTTTTTTTGCTTCAGGCGGCAAAAGCCTAGAGCCAGCCCTGGGAGCAGCAGCGCATCGTGCACGGGGGGCGCCCTGGGCTGCTGCGGTTCGCGCCACAGGGGAGCAGCACCCACACCTTGTGGCTGGGTCTTGTGGGGGCCACCCCGTGGGGCACACAGAGCGGCCTGCTGGTGCTGCAGGGTGGCCACGCACCAGCACTGCAGCCAGGGCTGGGCAAAGCGGCCCGAGCCACCCAGGGACTGCGACAGGGCGTCCAGAAGCAGCAGCAGCAGCAGCGGGGCTATAGAGGGCAGGGCACTGCCCGTGCAGGGCCCGCATCCCACTCTCTGAGGCCCCAGCTCCTCAGCCCCCTGCCAGCTCTGCCCTCCTGGGTCCCGGCTGGTCCTGGAGGTGGGAGCCCTGGCTGGAGGGACCCTGGGAGGATGCTCGGCCCAGGAGCCCCGCTGCTTACCCGGACCCTGCCAGCACCAGACCGGCTGGAGATGATGGGGGAGCGGGAGGAGTCAGCACTGGTGGGGGGAGAGCCCAGAGGTGGGGCGACAGGGGGTGCAGGTGGGGGAGGGCACTGGTGAGGGGGGGGCAGCCAAAAAATTTTTTGCTCAGGGTGGCAAAAAACCTAGCGCCGTCCCTGGATATAGCCTCATGCTTTGCTACAAATACAGAACAGAAATATCTATAGAATATTTCTGCCTTTTCTGAATCACTATTTACTGTTTTATTGCCTGCTTTTAGCAACAGGCCTATAGCTGACCTAGGGTTTATTATGTTCTTAATAGGTTTAAAAATGCCTTGGTTGTCTTTAACCCCATTGACCATTGAGATGTCTTTGATTTCCTTCACTTCCCTTCTATTCCCTGCATTTTTTAATTTGTACCTTATATTCAGCTTCTCTCAGCGATCCCTTCAACATCAATGAGAATTGAATTCATGTATTCAAGAATATAATTTATATACATTAGGTTATTTCAAAAATCCACAGTATTGTTTTGAAGCTAGTGGGACCACCACAAAATGTATTTTCTTTCGCTTGGCAGCCACAGTATACCAACACTGATGACATTTAAAAGCCTTAACAGTCTTAATGCACACCAAAGTTAGAAGCTCAAATTAAACCCAAAGATCTTCCACTCAGAAGACTTTGCTCGCCATCCTTCTACTGGAATGCCTAAAACTGATTTAGTGTTCATCGCAATGACATGTTTACTCACACAGATGGTACTTTTCTGGAGATCTTAAAATACCCGTAAGAGACACATTGCATCCATATTGTCCCTTGAGGTCTTCCTAAGCACAGCAGTATGTTTTCTCATATTGTACTTATGTGTGTAAATGAAGCTCCTCCATATTGTTTTGTGGTAATGGCCTGGGCACATATTCACAAAGTTTAGTGACCACGACAGTGGCTTTTGTGTGTACACTTAGTTTCTGTATGTGAATTTTTCTGAGTACTAGATCTTGCTTGCACAAACTCTATATGCATATGCAGATTAAACCACTTATTCCTGTAAATGACAGTGGCAGAAAATAGTTAGCACACACAATGGCATATGCAAAATTACTCATTCAAAACCAGAGGCAATCCGTGTAAATATATGCAAAAAAAATAAAATACAGTTTAAAATATATATTTTAAGCCACAGTTCTTTTTCAAATGAGAATCAGCAACACTGCTACTAAAATTGCTTTACTCAGTCCAAAGAGGTACAGGACCAGAGACACATGGGGCATATGTTGCCTCTCACTCAAATTGAGTAAGACTGTTCACAGAGTGCAGTGACATCTAGGAATTGATTTTTCTGGTTGTTATGCAATGCTTTTTATTAAAAGTAATATACTAGATCATGGGTTACTCTTAGTTCTATTTCTGAAGCAACAGAATGGCTAGCATACGGCAGATACCTTCCTTCATTTAACTAAGGACGGGTATACCATGTACATCAGTATTATTTCAACTGTACTGTTTTGATTCTTCTTTCCCTTTAATCATTATGAGATGGACCCTACAGACCTTACTTAGTTTTGCTCAGGAAGTAAAGTCAATCCACTGAAATCAATGTGATGTTTCATTGAGGAAATTCTGCAGGGTTGCCCTGTGTTTCTAAATAAGCATTTGTAGTTTAGAAACAATCTGATTATTCTTCTGGCTTTAGGTAATTAAGTAGATAACTGACAAATATTAAAACTACTATCAATTGAGTGTACTCTTGGAATATTCATGGAAAATGCTATACTTCCATAATTTGTGAAATTATAACAGGATTTAGGGACAATATTACATCCAAGATTTACTTTGAAAGTTAGCTCTGTATCTAGTTACCTGTATGGACAACTCCCCACTTTCTGCCATGTACACACAAAATCATTGTAGTGTCTAAGCACTGTGCAATATTACTATTCCCTATATTTCATACAAATATTAATGATTAATCCTAACCCCACCTCTGTAAATTAGGGAAGTATTATGCCCATTTTATCCTCAGTCTAGCATCTAAATTAAAAGACAGTCCTTTCCCCTCTTATCACCAAATAACCTGGTCCTCTACATTCTCCTGCACACTTTCTGGTACACTGTATCTCTTACACATACATGTGGTTATTGTTTCAAAGAGAAGGAATCATATGCTGGAGGCAAATTATACACATTTTCTTACAATTACTGGACCTAATAATGCTAATTTGTACTTTAGAATTTTTTTTTCCTAAGAACAGGATTTGAGACCTTAATTAATATACCACAGTTCATAAGGATACGATGAAACAAGAGATGGTGCTTACAGTACATCAATCTAATAACCAGTCTTGATGGCAGGCTGTGCTTGCATGCTGACTCAGCATTAGAATTTCAAGTGACACACAAAAAAGAAATTTGCATTCTTAAGTATTCTGTTCAAATGTGTGACTCTAATCAGCACACAGTCACACTGAATACAAAAGAAAACACTGGAAAACGAAGCTTTTGCTCTTCAAGCTTTTAACAAATCTATTTAAAAGTAGTTTCTGCTGCCTCAAAGATTGCTGTTCTAGATTAAAATGCACAGTTTCAACGTGCACCATGAGAAGTCACCAACTTTCCTTCTTGAATTCTGTAGAGATCACAGAATTTAAGCCCACCTAGTTCTTGAACTGGGGTATAAAAGGTTTCAAAGGATTAAAAAAATACCTCTTCAGGATCTGCAGAAAACGCAGTCTTTGCTGCTATAATATAGCCATGAATATGGCCTCATGAGAATTGTTTCTACCCATTTTCAGTCATGTAAACATGTGTCAATTCTTCAGACCTGTGGGAGAAAAACAAGCTGTTTCTCCCACTTCAACTGCTGTTCAGAGAGACACTGCTTTGCCTTCAGAGCTTTGCTGTTGCTGCTTTCAGCAAGCTTGTGCTCCATTGTTAGAGCTTGTCTTTTCATAGGCCTCTAGGGAATGAAAGGATGGTGCAGATGGTAAACAAACCTGCTTTATGGTCTTTAAGCTTATACTGAGAAATTCAGATTCACTTCTGACTCTGGAATGCCACTGAATAAAAAAAGATTAGCCACATTTATTACCAAGTTGATCCTCACCTTTATATTATCTCCCACCACTGCTTTGTCTGGTAGAGAGTTTTTTCTCAGATCTCACAGAGTTCACTGATAAGCTTTAAAAATCCATCGGCATATTGTGAATTACATCAAGATATTTGATTTCGTTTATAATGATAGGTCCAGGTCCCCAGTTAAGAGTAAACCAACGCAGCTCCATTCACTTCAATGGAGCTACACCCGTTTACACCAGCTGAGGATCTGTCCCACATATGCCCTATTCATATCAACTATTCATCAACTGAACAACTCTTGTTCGAAATCTGCATGTCATTCTAAACCATGCAGATGGTTGTCTTAGTTCAGTGTATCCTACAGCTAGTTTTTAGTCTGAGAACAGTATCTTTCAAGGTAGTATACTCCAGCTGAGGAACTGTCTCAGTTCACATTTTAGATAAGATTTTTTTCCAAGTCAGTATGAGAAGACAACATACCTTTGGAGTCTGGATTCTACTGGGAACAGCAACAATCTCTCTGCAGGTCAGAAGAAGAACTCCTCCAAAGACTGTTACTCAGATTCCTCCAGTTTGTGGGGGAGGTGTCAACAAAACATGGATTCTGTGAAGAAATGAGAGATGGATGAATAGTGCAAAAATCACTAATATTAGTTTAAATTATTAAACAAATTCACTTAGACTGTGTTCACATTCCCTTAAGGTTTACTCTTCCTTTATATGCCAGTACTCATGTTTACTTGCATGAGTGCTAGTTAAATAACCAGTTTCAAGTGCATCTCGTAATATACTGTACTTAGAAAACAAAATTTCAAATGTGTAGTAGTGAGTATTCTTAGCAAGAAACTGATTCAAAGAGTATGCGGATACAAGTTAACCATGTGACCTCATATCCAGAGAAAACATTTAATTTTCCAAATATCCAGTACTCACAGTTAACACCACACAAACAGACCAAAAATTATTCACTGAAAGTCAAACCTACCCCATTCAGAGGCCAGCAGAAGGCATATGCACCACTTCATACTGGCTGAAGGGTCAGATAGCAAAACCTTTAGCTACAATTAATAGTCCTACTGAAGACAACAGAACTACTTATGGAGTAAGATACTAATTATGAGTAAGGATATCAAAATCTGGCTTCAAGTGGGTCTCAAGGACCTTGTAATGGCCTTATGAACAGGGATGGGTTTTACCCTCCAGTAGTTTGGCAAATAATTTTGAATAATGAATAAATCTGAGGAGTGTCCAAAACAGGAAATAAAGCACAATGCAAATTCGTTACTAATTATCCAACTCCACAAGAAATGGAGGAGCTGGACAACATTTGATGCTACACAAATCAATAATCATACTAGCTAGTCCGATATACAAATTGCAGTCACTAACGTACTATATGATATTTTACTTCTACAGTTAAAATCTTGGCATGCCTAACAGTAACATGGATCTTTCTAAAAAGAGTTCTTTTCTTTCTGCTCATTAGAGCAAGGACTGATATTGTCTTCATGACTCATCTGCTTTTCGCTGTTTTGGGCACAAGTTTGTCTTTAAGATTCAGATTAAGGATCCAGCGAGTTAATGCTGAGGGTTTAGCACATCATAAACTTCTAGCAAACGAGCACTGAAAATGGCATAAAAAGGTTTCTAGTTGATTTCTTCAGGTGTCAGTAATTTCATAAGTATGATCTACTCTCTAGGGAATTTTAAAGACATGTTATTGTTTCAGTTTATTATTTGTTTTTTAGATATTTTTGCTTCTAATTAAAAAATCAGCAGCCTTACTTTGGATGTATACAGAGAAATTTCAAACAGCAATAATAAACCACATCCAGATTTTTCAGGATTCTCCATAATATAAATACTTTTTCCTGCCCCAGAGAACTGTTATCCAGTTCATAAATGAATGGCGCAAAAGTCACACTTTGTGGCAAGACAGAGGCATTTAATTTTCTTAATCCTATTAATTCCTGTGTGTTTTTATCATTCTTGTACTACCCATTTCTCAAGAAAGTAAAAAAGGTAATAAATTTGTTCATTCATTCATGTATTCCTATTTGCACTAGACTAATACCATGGAAGATTGACAAGTGGAGTTGAAAAGTGGGGAATAAGTAAATACCTACCACCATAAAGTGTCTCAAGGGATTATTTTAAACAAAAATCTATTAATACATCATGATATGAAGAAAAATTAGCAGTATAATAATACCCAACAATCAGATTTTAATATAAGGGAATTCCATTATCTTCAATGGGCTAAGGATCAGGCCCATATTTAGTACCTGAATTTACTCCCATTAAAGTCCAGACTGACAATCTAACTGCTCTCCAAAAAAGTTAGTGTTGGGACCAGTCTTGAGAGATGCTGAACACCTGTAAATTCTGAACAGGGATTACATTTTTGTTACAGGTATACAGCACCTAGCATAATGGAGCCTTGAGCCACAACTGGGGTCCTTGGGCACTTTGGTACAAACTACAATTATTTCTCACACTGAGGAGGAGGATGCTCATCCACTCTCAGCATCAGACACCTATTCAAAGATTCCCACAGGATGAACCTTTACATTGTTGACGAATATACCAGAAAACAAATCTGTGGCTTGAGAGGGCCAGACCCTGCAAGGCAGCTAGAGGCCTTCGGTGCTTTGTCAGAGTTCAATCAGGACCTCCCACGATCAGACTAAATAAAATGAAACCAAACAAAATAAGTCTTGCATCACTCATCTACAACACCTCTACCCAATATAATGCGACCCAATATAACATTAATTCGGATATAATGCGATAAAGCCGTGTTCCGGGGGGCGGGGCTGTGCACTCCGGTGGATCAAAGCAAGTTTGATATAACACAGTTTCACCTATAACACAGTAAGATTTTTTGGCTCCCAAGGACAGCGTTATATTGGTGTAGAGGTGTATTTTATTCTGAGAAACTGTTATGCCATTATTACTCTGTGCAATGTGATGAGTGAACTCGAGAAAGAGGGCAGGGACCTAGGTTAGCTGATGTGAAGGAGGGGGATGTTGAGGAATATAAACTGGGGACAGGCCACTACCAGACAAATATAAGTGTCTCTGCAAGTGACACTAGTCTCTTGCATGCTCAGTAAAGATCATTTCTACAACTCTGCCTGCATGACTTATGACTAATGAAACACTGGGCACGTACAGCAGTATTAGAACCTTTCATAGCATCAGTGCATTCCGAGGATCTTAATTTCAAACAATTCACATAGCATGCTACCAAATCTCCTTTCCCAAACGTTATATATAATGAACTATAATCTTCTCTTTTTAAAACTTGTAACTTAAAGTCTAGTATATCTTTTAATGGGTTTTTCCTTATTATTTAATATTCTGTGAATTATTATTTAATAGTTCAGAAACACTATTAATTTAGACTTACTGATTACAGGTGCAACTGTGAGGCAATGCTCAGACACATACTCTTTATTCATGCAAATCGTTCAACTGAAGCCAAGTTCTCATATCCAGCACAGGATTCAAGTGGTGCAAAAGGTTTTTGCTTGTCCCTTGCACAGGGATGAATTATACTCAGAGTGAGAGGAGAACCAGGGCCGCCATCCATTTGCTTTTTTTAAAACGGGTGATTTAAAGTGCCATACAGGATATATTCAGCTTGTAATAAATCAATTAGAAAACTTACACAGTAGATTCAATCTTGCTCTCACAAAGATCAATGAAAGTCTTGCCACTAATTCTAGTGGGAGAATGGGAGCAGAATCAGGTCCACTTTGTTGCAACCATGCCCCTATAAAGCTGAACAGAATGTACAATGTGCATTAGAGAAAGTGGTAAATTAACCACTGCAGAAAAAAAGTGCATGCAAATAAAGTTAAGGGCAACAAAGACCGTCAGCATCATTGAAAAGACAGCATATTGCAAAAGTTACTGTACCTGGCTAAAGTATCTGAGATACCCTGGCTATTTCCCATTCTGAGTATAGAGTGTACCTCAGAGCAGGCTAGTACCTCTTGGTAAATTATGACATTTTAAATGTGACTACTGTGCACCCAGAAAATCAAATAAATCATTGATTAATATAATCCTATCCCCTTTCACTCAGACTGTTGTGTTTAGAGGGTGAATGTTTAGTACATCTGAGCCTGTAAAAGTGGCTATAGTCATACATTTATACTATAGTCGTAGTATAACGTAGTATAATGAGGGAGTGGATTGGGAGGCATCAATGGATTTACACTAGGCCAGAATCTGACCCATTTACTTTAATGGGATAACTCATGTGAGTATATCAAACAAGATTTGGCCCACAGGAGAAAACAGGCGTTACACATGGAGAGATTTTACATTTCATGTGGCTAATAGGTACATACAAAGAAATATTAAACTCCACATCTGCTGGACTCACTCATTGTTAATATAATGTGAACAATGAAATAAATCTGCATCAGTCTTCATAATTTGTTTTAAACATCATAGTAGCATTTCTATCATTTGAAAGAGAACCAAATTAGCTATTTGGGGGTTACAATAAGGGGAATTTGGCCTAAATGCACTACCGATATGAGTAAAACAAGCAGGATTGGGTCCTGTGTTTATGAACAGCTTCTAATATTGTTAGTTACACCTTTGTTGATGGCATACAGTTATCCCTCCACTTTTATGTCATGTGTGTTGTTATACTACATACTTAGGCACCATTAGACAAGGTAAGGAAGTTACACTAGGGAAGTCAGCATTGTCTTTTTTGTGGGTTTGTTGCCATCATGTTTTCTTTTGACTTGGAGATATTCCTTGATTATGATTTGTCATTTTATAATCCCAATAAAACATTTCACTTTGTACAATTGCTGCACCATAGCCTGATCACACATATCTCGAAATTGTTCTGCTTTGCATCACGGCTGACATAAGAAAGCCCAAGGTATCTGCTATTTTACAATACCACATGCCTTCTTTTGCTTTGTTGTTTACTCCTTACTCCTGTTACCACACCATCGCAGATTCAGGTATTGCAGCTTTCCTCACCAGCTGAGTTTCTTTAAAGCAACATTTCCAAACACAAACCAAAGCTGAAGAAACTCATTGTGTAAAAATTCAAACCTTATAGCACCTAAAAAGTTACATGTTCAGCTTGCCTACGGTAACCATATTTCTCAAAAGGAAAATGGGAAACTATGTAGGGCTAGCCTGAGCTGCCTTTTACCCACAAGAACTGGCCCCAGCCACTCACCCAAGGCGCCACTCCCCCCCCAAATGGGGGCTGGCGTTGCTGCTCATCTGAGCCAAGCCTACCCCTTGTCCTAGTCCTGCCCCCGCCCCCCGGCCTGCATAGTCATTTGCTCCCATCTGCACATTCCTCCATACCCCACTTTTTTGACAAAAGTGATCATTTGTCTCATTTTCTCTTGCTAACTCGATCAGTTAGCAAGAGCAAATGGGACAAATGCCCACTTTTGACAAAAAAAAAAGTCGGGACAGGTGGGGCTTAAAAACAGGACTGTCCTGGCCAAAATGGGACGTATGGTCACCCTAAGCTTGCCTAACCCATCAACCAGGCAACAGGGGCTGATTGTTCACCTACTGACCAAGTCAGAGGAAAGCAAGTGTACAAAGGAGGTAAAGAATGTTTCTTTAACAGTCGTTTGAGAGGTGACAATGCAAACTGTGAACATTTAGAACACAATCAACTCAACTAAAATACAAATCAGCCTGATAGCTCTTTTTGTTCTCTATAGTTTTTTATTTTCAGTTTAAGATGTAAAAAACTTATAAGGAATATTAATTTCAAGCAGCACATATCAAAGGCCAGGCACAATAAGACACATTCATAAGACACAGAACAGGACAGCTCATCTTTACAAGTTATTGAAAGGACATTCCCAAGCAACCTGTACCAAAATGATGATATACATAAGCTAATGTACAGACTCTCAAGCCAGGACAGAAAAACAGTCAGAACTGCAAGTTTCTTCACACACTTTTTTTCAAGGCTTGCTTCATTCCCAAACACTCAAAACCAAAGCAAATCAACTCAGACTACTTGGCAACAATCATTCAAGACCTTTCCAGATCCAGCCAGCTGGGAGCGGAGGCGATGCTCCCTTCCTGTAAGGTGGCCTCTTTTGTATCACCCTTCCCTTTCTGCCCAGATTGGCCGGGTGATACACAGGAGCCTACATACCTAATATGAAAAATCCTCACTCGTATGGTTCAATGGTGAATTAGCCTCACAACTAGAGCTGCCCAGGAATTTTTCAAGAAAATGATATTGTGGTCAGAAAATGCTTATTTGTTGAAACCAAAACTTGGTGTGTGAAAGGATCGGTTTCAACCGAACTTTTGTTGGGAAATGTTTTCATGTCAAAACCAGAGAGAAAACACAATCACTGCAGCTAACAGCCTAGCAGATAGGGCATTCCCCTGGGCTGTAGGATCCTGGCTCAAGTTCCCATTTTATCTGATGTAGAGCTATATTCTGGGGTTGTTCTCTCTCCTTTTTCATTTTAAACAATTTTAAAATGTCTTGGTTTCATCCCAGTGCAGGATGGTGAAAATGGCCTAACATTCACCTCAAATGGATATATGCTGTATTATCATAATCAAACATGTATTTTGCAGTAGAGCCCAGAAACTTTAATCAGTACTGGAGTCCCAGTATGCTGAGCTCTCTGTAAAAAATTGCAAGAAACAATCCCTCACCAAGGAGCTTCCAATGTAACACATTGTTATACTAATATTTGGGAAAATAATTTGGTCTCATTCAGGCTTACAGGTGATCCACTGTCCGAAAGGAAGAGGCAGATCCATTTTCATTCCCATATGGGACTCGGGACTTCTGAGGCTAAAGGCTTGGCACCAAACCAATTATCCCTGTCTTTTCTGCAGAGCAGAAGGTTCTTGTTCTTTACTATGTCCAGTAGTATAAGTCTCCTGCCAATGTTAGTGTTTTCCTCATCTTTCACCAGTTCCCTTGGTGAACAGATACAGGTACCATAGTTATGCTATTAACTGCCTTGTCCAGTTTCATGGATTACCAAACTAGGGGCTATAAACAAGCCCAGGGAGCCCCAAGTAGGCCATGGGAAAGGAGTGTGAATTTCCCCCTCCCTTTCTGAAAAGTTAGATGAAAGAAGGCCCCAGGAACTTTCTTCTGTTGTAACAAGGGGTCCCTGTTCTGGAAAGGTTGAGAACTCTGGTACGTCTGATAAAATAGATTAAGCATAAAACAAGCATTATTCATCCCATTTTTGGAACTTGGCACAGGTGCATGGTGACCATATTTTCAGAATAAAGTGAGACTTCTGGGGATCACAAGACAGTCCAAAAATGTCAACAGTACACTTAAAGTTTCTTTAAATATTTTACATTAGGATATATTATTTAAAATTCTCTGAATTTTTATCAGGGTAATGTCACTTTACATAATCTTATTACAAATTTAGTAGTGACATCACTGAAAAGCCTTTTAAAGTGCAATTTTCTCATATCACTGAGCAACACCATGAATTAGTTTTTGCTCATCTTACCCTTTTGAACTAATGTTGATTTCACAGTGTGAGACCAGTGACATCAATCTTACTGCCTGCATTAACAAAACAAAGTCTAAATAGTGTTTCATGAGCCAGTTATTTTTTCTAGATTATTCTATTCATCTGTTCTTCTCTATGGTACTTTGAAATTTGTCACATGATTGCTTTGAAAACTCATGCCCTTGTTAAAATCTTCAGGCCAAGAAATGTATCTTACTCTGTGCTTTTATTGTGCCAAGGACCCGGGGAACTGGGCCTGATTGAAGTTTGTGGGAGCTACTGCATTACAAATGTAATGATCGTGTCCTTTTTCCTCCAACAATGAACTGAACTGAGGGTTAGACATGTGCAGGAAGGTGACAAAAGTGATGCACTGGGTTTGTTGGTGACGGAAGCTGCAAATTTACCTATTCTAGTACAATTCAAAACAATTCAAGCACAGCAGCTTGCACTGGCTTGCCTGACAAAACTTCCTCCACGCATGTGGGTGGGGGCAGATACCAAAACATGAGGTGAAATGGGAAAAGGAAAAAAGCAGGTATCACATTGGCCACAGAATACTTTACATGTAAGGACACTGCCCACCAGCAAATAATGTTAAGGGCAAGTTTAGAACCAAATCTGGCCCTCATTTACTTCTCTGTTCACCTCCTGACTTCACCAGGTTTCATGGATGTAAAAGGTGGCAGAATATTGCCCCAAGACCGCAAACCATTAGATTTATTAGTAGGCCATAGCCCCACCATTTATATTACATATAATAATAAGAGGGATTTTACAGTAAAAGTACTATTTAAAGTGCTTTCATTACATTAGGAAGATGAAGATATTCCTCTAACAAATTTTGTGGTTCTACTGGTTCAGTTCCTTTATCGATGTGCCCCTGGAGACTATTCTTTTGTGCACAATAGCTAACTGTCCAGTAAAGCTTATCATGTCTCTCGTAATGCACAGTGTTCTATTTATGATGCGTTTTTCCCTCTTAGTTAACCTTTGAAGTCCTCTCACAGAGACAGAATCTTTTTCACAATGGTGTCCTGGCCAAGATGTCCAGCATTGACTTCTTTCATTTAGCTTGAGCAATGGAATACTCTTTTATAAGTACAATGGTAAGATTTTCATTGTGCTGTCACTGGCTTTTGTTTTATATTAATCTCCATGTCTTCAATTACGTCTTTAATTTAGAGAGCTAGTACTTTCCGAAAAGCACAATGGCTGGCTGCTCAGTGGACTGTCTCCTGTCAGTCCTTGTATGCCTTGTGCCTTTTATTCATCACAGCTTCAATTTAGTCTTTGTACAATGTGACCACAGCCCAAAGGTGAACAAAAGGAGGAACATGAGAATGGTTTTGTTTAACAATTAAAAATATGACTTTGTTCTTAGGGGTGTGTTCACATTTGAAAAGATGTTAGCCAGCAAAAATCATAACATTTGGAAGGGTGGTAGAGAAGAAGAGATATGTAGCCAACTAAGATCTTTTGAAAACAGGGATTTCTTTTTTCTCATGCTGCTGGAGCTGCTGTTACTTTGTAACTATTTATCTTTCAGGCTTTTCCCTTTAAAATTTTGCTTTGCCTTTGTTAGCTGAGCAGACGGGAGTTCACTGGATGTCTCTGGTTTTTAACTCTTCCAATATAGTTTAAAAACAGAGACCAGATTGTGGCTACCAGTTATATACGCAGAAGAGACGAGCAGGGGAGTCTGTCCCTCCATCCCAGTGCAACCCGGGGAAAGACCAGCCACAGTCCCAACCTTTGTACTCACTGTGCACAAGGATCAGGAGAATATAGCACCAGCAATACCAGAAACACAAAAAAGTGTAGGGTTATGTCCCCATTCGCTTTCTTCATTGGTCAGCACTGCATCTTATTAACTGTAAGTAGTTAATGTGTTCACTTCTGCACATGCTGAAATCACTAGTTGTGAGTTAAAAAGCTAAAATAATTGGAAAAGTTCAGACAATAATTCTCCTTAGCATATTAGGAGAGGATAGATATGCAATACATCTTTGGGAAAGTAACTTTCCATAGATTTGCAGCAAGGTCCCAACGTATACATCATTCCAAAATCGACATTTTCTAATCAACATGGTTACTAGCAGTGTTGCAAGGGGAAGTCATGGTAATCTAAGGTATAGAAGCTGAACAAATATTACCAAAAATATTCTCCAGTGGGCCTTCAAACAAAAATAGAAAGAGAATCTGGGGTTACAGTATTTGCAATTGAAACCCTTCTTATTTGTTTTCTGTGATCATTCCTATGAGCAAAGTTTTATTCCAAAGCACGTCAGCAGAAAGTGGAAGTTCACAGACCCTACTGTTAATAAAAATTTATCAGGGAGCATGAATAACACTACTGGACTCTGGTGATCACCACTACTAGTCTAAGGTCTAGCTGACGATTCACTTATGGAAGGGAATAAGAGTTCCCATGGCACCTGTACACAGGCTACCTGAACTTGAAGTTTATCTGTGCATGTTTAAGCAGGGATTCTTACTCTTCCATAGCTAGTGTGGAGGGAGGAAGACAGGATGGGTTGGGAGGAGGGGAAGAAGATAGTAGTAATTTGCTGAAGATAAAGACAGCAGTGAATTAGTACCATCCAGAGCAAGGAGGAAGCAGGGAGGAATTGTCACCTAATCACAATGGCTGCTTGGGTTATTTGGTCTGGCAGAATTTATGTTCTTTTCCATGCTCTGGGTAGTGCCTAATGTCAAAATCTCTCTCTCTTAGTATAACTAACCAACACCCGCTTACCTCAGATAGACGTGAGCATGAACTCAGGTGAACAGCGGTACATAGATATTGGTTAATGCTGGTGTCCTTAACAACACTACAAACGCTAGAGGCAAGAGTTGTGGGTCCTCCAATTAGTAGAGGCACAGAGGCATGTGACAGTGGATTCACCCAGGAATTACACTCACACGCAGGGGAACATAAAATAAACATACACTGGAGAGGGAATAAGTAGGTAAGTTCAATATAGTTACAATAAACAGTTAAACAACAATGAAACAAGCCACACACTAAAATACATTCAAAAGTGTTCATCAAATAATTTCAAACAAAACAATTAGTAACACTCAAAGTCGATTTGCAGAGAATACGCACACACACAAAAGAGCTAAATTCATGGAATAAGTCATCTGCTATCAATAGTTTGCTCTATTGTTGGAGTAACTATTGGCTGACTTTTGAAAACCAGCCACTGTGTAACTTCTTGGATGTCCTCGAATTGTTACTGCAAATTCCATTAGTAGTTAAAGGCTATGCAATATGCTAGAGAAATTATCTTTCCATTGGATTTGCACAAAGATCATAGTTTTTTACATACAACTTCAAAACAACAATCTGGGCATCCTTAATACAATTATATTCATTTAGATTAAATTAATGTAAAGAAGAATATGTCATATTTTGACATATTGAAGGAGTGCAACTCTATTTATACTATTTTAAGAGAACTTTCATCTAGCCACTATGGTTTTTTTCCAGAGATGAGATGTTGTTCTTTGGGTACAAACATCAAAGGCAAAGAAAAGTGGGGGAGGGTACAAAACATCTCTTCTGCACCCTTATGTGGCCATTAGCCTTCCAATGACTCCTCCATGTGCAAATACAAATTAGTTTTGTAAGTCATCCAGGACACTCGCTTGTGACTTGGTTGCTGCAAACATGGTTGAGCTGTCCATGCCACAGCTTCATACCACCAAAAAAACAAAAATATGGTTTGTGCAAACAACACACACCTCCACACACAAAAACATAATTCAAAACAAAAATAATTCTACAACTTTACAAACATATTAATACAGAAACTACTCACGAGACACTTAGCCACATTACTCAGTTGAAGGAAACTTTAATTATGAAAGTCACATAATAATACTTACTAATCATTCAGTCATACTCCTTGCTCAAGCTTTTGGAAATATATCAAAATCTGATATTGTTCAAGACTTTACATGAGGGTCTAGGCTGCCTGTATGAGAGCTGAGCACAATAGCATTTTTTAAAAAAAAAATCTTTCCTTTTTACATTGAGAGCATTAAAACAATGAAGAATCAAATGAAATGTAGGAACCTTGGGATAAAAAGGATTCAAGAAGGAACAGTTAATTTGGAGACAACCATTGGAATATGGATTCTAATTGGACGATTTCTTGTGAGACTTATGCTTATGGAACACAAGAAGATAGATAAAAAGACTTTATTTCCAGCCTGAATTTATTTATCTTCAATTTCCAGCCATTGGATCATATAATACCTTTCTCTACTAGATCAAAGAACTCATTATAAATAATTGTTCTCCATGTAGGTACTTATAGACTGTAATCAGGCCATCCCTTAATACTCTCTTTATTAAGCTAAATAGCAGGAGAAGGGGTTATATTATCTCTGTATATGGCACTATGCAACCAGTACTGCAATTCTGTGTCCGGTTGTGGTGTCCACAATTGGAGAAGGAGGTTGAAAAATTGAACAAGATTCAGAGAAGAGCCACAAGAATGATTGAATGATTAGGAAACATGCCTTATAAACTCAAGGAGCTAAATCAATTTAGCTTAACAAAAGAGAAGTCATGGCAGTGATGGGCAACCTGCAGCTTGTCAGGGTAATCCTCTGGTGGGCCGCAAGACACTTTATTTACATTGACCATCCACAGGAACAGCCACCCGCAGCTCCCAGTGGCCGTGGTTCACCGTTCCCAGCCAATGAGAGTTGCGGGAAGTGGCGCAGGCCACAAGGACATGCTGGCCGCCATTTCCCGTAGCCCCCACCACTGCTTTGATATTAGCAGGATCCAGCACCATCTAGCTAACACCCATCATCACAGATACTCTATAAGTACACCTCTACCTCAATATAACGCAACCCAATACAACACAAATTTGGATATAACGCAGTAAAGCAGTGCTCGGGGTGGGGGGGGGCAGGGCTGTGCACTCTGGCGGATCAAAGTAAGTTCGATATAAAGCGGCTTCACTTATAACGCGGTAAGATTTTTTGGCTCCTTAGGACCGCGTTATATCGGGGTAGAGGTGTATAAGATGTGTCAAGAGCAAAAGTGTTGTAAAGCACTCATGTGTGGCTTTGAATCTGTCAGAAATAATCTATGATGGGTAAAATGCAGAGTAGTATCACAGTAATGCTCCATGTATTCTCAAATAGATCTTAAAATATCAAAGAGTAAAGAGAACCAATGAAGAAACCAGACAGAAAAAGATTTAATACAGTTACTGGCTGTGCCATCTGATGTAATTGTTAGAGAATATAACAAATGGGCATGTTCCCCAAGTTAACTGGTGAAAATGAATATCTGTGATTAAACTTGCTTAGCAAGTGACAGCGAAAAGGAAATTATTATTATTATACACAAATCATCCTTAAACACTAGAACTTAATAAATGGGCAAAAAAAAAACACAATGGGTAAAACTGTTTGCTAAATCAGAATGCATGCAGTGTTTCCATTGGACTATAGCGGAAATCTTTTGGAAGACTTAATTATGTTTTTTAAATGCTACCATTTCCTTATTGCCCAGTGGCATTATTATAAGAAAATAGTCATTATTGTGTGTAAAGGGATAGTGTGTGTATATATATGTTCTTATATATCCCCCAATAAAGTCCTTCCACTTTGAATATATCCGCCAACCACAGCTCCAGCCCCATACTCTTCCATGTAAAAAGAAAATATTTTAGACTTTACCAGTACCTATGTAGCTATAATTTATATAATCCAGCAGTGACTGATGTTAAGGCTGTATATTTTAGTGCGAACTGGTTACATGTTGACTGGTTACATGCTGGCTGTGCAAGGAGATGAGGGGTATAGGGGAGCATATTTGCATGGTGTGATGTCTGGTTGTTAAGGCATGTGAATTAAGGTTGGCTAACATGGTGATTTCTTTGATTTTTTTAAATTAATTATTTTGGGGGAATATGATCTTGAGCAGCCTTAATAAACAAAATCATTTTGGGGGAGGGGGATTATATACTGCTGTCATTAACTGCATATAATAAAAACTTCAGATTTTGCTGATTCTGAGAGTTTATTAATATCAATTGGGAGCAGGGAGGCCTTTGGAACCCTTCAGGGGTGGCTCCTAGATTGACAGGAGGATGAAAGGGAAAGTTCTGTGCAGTTGAATAGCAGATTAGTCCAGGATGCGGAGGTGCTCTCATACAGCGTCTTGCTCTTGAACAGGCCTGGCTGTCAAGTTTTTCAGGGCCCTGGGTGATGTTATTCATGAAGAACAAACTCCCAGTCTTTCCTTCTCAAAGGAGAGTCCCAAATCTCCTTTCCTCTACTTGTTCTTCTAGTGCCTGGGTCCAGTGCTCATTGAAGTCAATGGGAGTTTTTCCATTTATTTCCAAGATGAAGTGTATAGGAATTGGGCAATAGCCATTAAAATAGTTGGAGAGTTCTCTAGTAGTGCTCGCTGTGTTCCATGTTTTAGAAACTTACTGAAACCGGTCAGAGCTAGGCCTGGTGTGCTTGTGAATATTTAGTAAATCCCGTTATTTGGGTCCTCACTGTGACTATGGGATTTCTTAGTATTGTAGGGCATTGAATCAAGCTCTTGACCCTATAACCCATAGTCAGAAGGGTTGTTTGGCATCTCTCCTCTCATCCTGACTCTCAAATGACAGCGGACTTCGAACTATCCTAATAGCTGAGCATGCAGCTAGAACCCAGTGTTCCCAGGCAATCGGTTACACAGAGAAAGGGGCAGAAGTTTCAAAACTCTCAAATTAACCCAATTTCATAAATTCCTAGATTATAAATCCAGAAGAAACCATTATGATCATCTAGTCTGACCTTCTGTGTAACACAGTCCATAGAACCTACCAGAATTCATTCCTCTTTGAACATGAGCATATCTTTTAGAAAACCAATCTTAATTTAAAAGTTCCCAGTGATGGAGAATCCATCACAACCCTTGAAAAGTTGTCTCAATAACTCATTACTTTCACCATTAAAAAATTATCTTATTTCCAGTCTGAATTTGTCTAGCTTCAACTTCCAGCCATTGGATAATGTTATACTTTTCTCTGCTAGGGGGAAGAGCCCAATATAAATATTTGTAGATATTTATCAAGTCACCCCATAACACAGTGGTAGGCAACCTGCCCATCAGGGTAATCCACTGACCATGCACAGGCACGGCTGCCTGCAGCTCACAGTGGCTGCGATTCACTGTTCCTGGCCAATGGGAGCTGTGGGAAGTGGCGACCAGCATGTCCCTGCAGCTCACGTCGCTTCCCACAGCTTCCACTGGCAGGGAACAGTGAACCGCGGCCACTGGGAGCTGCGAGTGGCTATGCCTGCGGATGATCAATGTAAACAAACTGTCCCGCAGCCTGCCAGCGGATTACGCTGATGGGCTGTGTACAGCCTGCAGGCAGCAGATTCCCACCACTGTGTTACTGTATCAATGTGGTTGTTTGGAGGGCAGTTCCTACTGTTGATTAAAACTTATTTGTTCCTATTGCCCAAGCCTAATTAGCAAATGAAACAGACTGGCATGACTGTTATGCTGACCCACTGTTAGCAGGTGTTGGAAATTTGCATAAGGCTGGTAACTGAGGACTTGTCTACATGGCAAATTAGGTTCAGCAATTGGCATACATATCTACAGCACACCAATGTGCTGTGCACTAAGTGGCAGTGTGGACTCTGCTATGGCACACTGAAAGCTCCATAGTGCACTTTGGTATACTGCAGTTTGAAATAGTAGGAGATCAAAGCACATTATGAATGTTTAGTGCACAGCAGCAGTGTCCATCTCGCAACTTAGTGCACAGCTAGTCTAGAGCACCATAGATTTATGCCATGACTTGCCTTTCACTAAGTGGCTGCATAGACATGCCCACATTGTGGTAAATGCATTACCCCAGCCTAGATATAAAGGAGGTGGAAGTGGCTGTCCAGCTTGAGAGAACTAGGGTAGAAGAGGTCCTGTTGGGGAACCCTACAGATAAGGTTTTAGATGAAGTCGATGTTGCATTATTGTTCATGATCTACCAATTAAGCCAAAGAGAGGATTTTGTACACTAACTCAGGGACAGCTTGCTTCAAGTATTTGCTGAGAATCATGTGCCATATTCGCTAAGTTCTAATGTAAATGTAAATAATTATTGATTATTAGGAAAAGCACACTACCAAAAGTATTTGTCTGATAAGAGAAGTGCTGGCATGGTGGGGGGAAAGGGGAGAAGGAGAAAGGCAGTTGAGCTTAATAATAATGTTGGGCTGACCTGTGTTTTTAAAAAAGTATTCCCCTGTGTTGGGGGCAGTGCAGTCTCCCTACCCGAGCAGGAGCTCCTGAAGGCACTGTGCTTCAGATAGCTAACAAGCATGTAGGAAAATACACTCTGACCTGCTATTCCATGACCAGTCAGCCCCACCCTCTTTGCAGGTCAATGAAGGAGCTGCCAACAATCTAGCCTTTGCTCTTGCAATGTTTATACAATTGCTAATAAGAATTTCAGAGAAAAATAGTATAAATTATAAAGTAAAACTATGTAAATACATTAAAAATGAACCTAACATATTTACTAGTATTTTGTACATTATTATTTGAACCATTAATAAGGACAATATCAGAAAAGGCTATCTCTGTACTACACCCATGTAGAAACTGGTAGCAATTATTTTAAGTCCAACTTGTCTTTAATTTTAATCTTGTGTGTGCAGAAAGAGCAAAGGTACCTTACAAAGGTACATTTTAATAACATAAGAAATGTTTCATGATTGATCATTATACATATCATATTCCAGTATGAGATCATACATAATGCCAGCATGAGAGAACCTATAATAGCAATATGAGGGCATTGCTCAGGGGTTTACTGTATAGAAAGCATAAATCTAACAAAAAAAATCAGGGACAAAAGGGCCACAAGTAGGAGCACCTTTTGAAATGAAGGAATAAAAACTCTGAAAGTGGTATGTTAAAGTACCTCTGAATGTGTTTTAAACTTTTATATCATTGTTCAAGTCCCAGTTTTTAATGAGACACACCACAGATGAAAAAAGGGACAGAAATCATTTTGAATGAACAATCAGGGGAGTGCTTGAAAAATCAGGAACACTTGAGAGGCTTTATGGAAAAAGCATTTAACTCAATTGTGCCACAAAAGGTTCAAAACAGGCTTTCACGTGTAATTTAACTGTTGAAATGACAGTAATTTTTGTCTCTATCGTACATAAAATTTCTGAGCAAATAAAATAACGTTCTTGAGTTAAAACTGCAATTTAACCAAAATATGTATAGGCATGACCCAGAAATACTATCTATTGTACATTTACCTTCAAAATGTATTTAGCGGTCACTATTAAAAAGATCAACTTTGCCCTTTGCCACTGTAGGTGAGGTACTGCATGATTTCACTATAATTTGAGATAACTGTAGTATCTGTTTCATTTCAGTTCAGCAGTAATCTGTGTCTGCTTGAGCTGCTGCAATGATTCATGATGCACCATGGTGGTTCAGCCAAAGAGGAGACCATGGTGCATCATGAGATGTAATCCATTCAAGGAGCCCACCCTGTAGGGAAGAATAGAGGTCATGAGGCACCCAAACTACAATTCCATTGAGACATCATGTCAGCTCAGGAGAAGACATTTCAATATTGATCCAAGATGAAAAGAAATATTTCAATTTAGTTTAACAAACCAAAACATACTGTTTTGACCCAGGAATATAAAAATGTTTCATGTCTGAACTGAAATATTTTTAAACTTTCCATACCAAGAAAAATGGAAATCTTTCCCCTTTTGGGATGGGGGGAGGTCCTGTTTAAGGATGAAAGTAAATTTTTAAATTAGATTTTCTAGTAGTACAGAAATTCTGATTTTTGACCAGCTCTGAATTTTGTTTTATTGTCGCTATCTTATAATATATGAATTACATAATCCCCAGAAATATATCATGCTTCTTGGACTCTAGCCAAGCTTCCCCTGATTTTAGTGGAAATAGAATCAGACCCACAGTCAAGCAACATGAACAGGTGACCCAATGTTAATTGCCTTTTTTGCGCAAGAAGTTACAGCTCTTAACTAGACGTGTTACAATGACAACCTTTCAGTTCCCCAAAAATCACGTCACAAACCTTTCTTTAATCTATGACATACTGCTTAGAACTCTGTATTGGGCCAGACAATATACTATGTCACCACTGAAACCTAGAACACAACAGTGTATCATATCATCAGATTAAAAGGCAGATTTCATGTCATTAAATTGCAACAGCCCTCACATTTGTTTACAAGCAGGTTCCGTTTTGTTGTGTTTACACATACAATATGTTCTGAACCCCATAAGTAAACTGTGGGATATTAAGAAATAATAATTAAAACATCAACTTCAAATTAAAACACTGTGGATCAGTATAATCCAATCACAGGGTTCTGACTCCAAAATCATCCAAGGAGTGTCACAAAAGCCCCATGATATTCCTGAATGCTGGATTTTCCATTTGGATCCCAGATACACCTGAACAATGTGTGAAACCTCATGTAGGAAAGGTTTTCCCTATTTGTAGTTTAGATGAGGAGGCCCAAGAGAGTGGAAGCTTTTATGTTGATAGATGTACATTTGCACGCACCTTTCTTCTCCCACTCTACCTCAGCCTGGAGCATGTATGTGTCTTGTAGCTCGATGTTACTCTGCTTCCCCAACATGATCTACCTGGTTTGTAGCTCTGAACAGTGGAGTTTTAAAGCCACACTCATTGTTTTATCTGAAAAATGTGTTTGAGTGAAATTTTTATTTTATATGTACTTTTTTGCAAGTTTTGCACCAAATTGTCCGTCTTGCCACATTTTTTCTTCCAAAAGAGAAGCACATTGATTCCATTGCGTAAAACAGACATCCAATAAATACAGAAAAGATCACAGAAGGGAGTAGATCTTCCAGAAATACGCAAGATCATATCAACTCCCTAATGAAATCATCATCAGGAGAAAAACAAAATCCAGTATCACATTTCATTGTAATATTTACAACAGTTTAACATAGTAAAAAAACCTTTTAAATATTTCAGTGAATAAGAATTTAAGCAGTGATGCAGCAGGATTTTAAGGTAAGAATAATAAACCTATTCATGTAGGGGCAGATTTTCAAGTGCCCTGCATCCAGCCGCTCCCATTGTGACACATATGGTCACTTACTCATAGTGCTAAGCTCTTTTGAAAATCTGGTCTCAATTGTGGGTACTGAACACTTCTGAAAATTTCTACTATATACCTTCATATTCCATCCTTGACCTTTGCATAGCTCTGTTAGCATTAATATAACCTTGGGGAATCCAGGTGAAAATCCTGCTAGGAATTTATGCTACAAATTCCAATGGCAATGACCAGTTTGTTTCCTGCTACCATTTAGGTCTTAAAGAATATGAAATATGAATGAGCATAAATACAAATAAAAAATTTAAACTAGGTTAAAGGAACGTTGTCAAACTTAACAATCCATATATAAAAGTTCTGCCTTTATCTTGCAAAGCAGCACTACTGCCAAAATACTGTTGGCCCTAAGAAATTACACCAATAATATTTCAGAAAATAAGCCAGTGATATGTATATTGATTTTTCTCCTATACATTGATCTGTGCACATTACATGTGGTGGATTGGTTCGTTGCAGTCATGTTCCAACCCCCTCTTGTCACCCTATTGCCAGAAAACCTGAGGCAGATGCAATATTGACAACTGCAGAAAGCAATGGCTCCTCTGCTTCTGGCATTTCAAATCCACTTCAACTTGTCACACAGAGATCTAATGTGGTTTCTTTGCCAAATCAATATCTCTGGAACACTTGCTCCTCTCCGAGGTCTAAAAATGAATGCATAAACCTACACACTCTTTTAGAGGGATAATTCCTTCCATGTTGCCTTTTTAACAAAAGAAGCCAGCCCAGCATTATTTAAAAGCAGGTGAGGAAATAAATCAATAGTAAACATTCTCATGTTTGTATCCTGTTGAAAATGGATTGATTTCCTACCTGTGCTCTTTAAACAGTCTACATTTGTCAGTATTTAAATGAGACATTATTTTGGTTTCCAACATAGTACAACAAAGAAATGTAACACAAAGTAATTTAACAAAACACATTAAGAGACTGCAAGGCATATGTGCTGTGACTGTGATCTCAGTCTGCATTTACTGCTCTATGATTGTTTTTGCAGATGCCTCGAAGCTAGCAGTTCCCATTTTTTCACTGTCTATATGAACTGTTTAGTTCAATTAATCTCTAGGTAGGTTTGATCAGTTATTAGACCTTGAAAGACATTAGACTTGCTCACTGACAAAGCTACACTGAAAGTAGACAAGTGAAAGTTAAAAAAAAAATGCAATTCACTACACATCTACTTGCAGCTACTCAATGTCTTACATGAATAGGCCCTTCTGGTGCACACTAAAGGTTCCTTAGTAGTTTTAATGCTGTACTGTTTCAAACAGCACTATGTGAAAGCACACCAGCAGAGTCCTCTGTGTAGAACAATTTATGGATAGCACATTAGCATTCTTTAGAAACTGCACCTCCACAAGGGTGCACTGCCTCACCATGTAGGCAAGCTCTTATGCGGAATGAGCAGCTTGTGAGACTCTCTCCTGGCCCCTGGACTTTAAAGGGGGAGCCTAGACTGGTGCATGGCGTCGCGAGTCACAACTGGCTCCCCTCTTTGCATGGCCCCACTGCCACCTCATGCTCCCACTCTCCTCTTCCCTTCTCTGGCACTGCATCAGCCCAGGAGCCCTTTATGTGGTAGCAGTGTCCCCTTCACCGCACCCCCCCCCACCCTGTTGCTGGTACAGTCGCTGCTTTTCCTCTTAAATGCACATTCTACCATCTTCTGAACTTGAAAACTATCTGGGGTATTTGTGTGGATCAATATTGCAGGGAGAGATGGGACCCAGAAAGGGCAAAATCTATATGGACTGACCATTTAGATCAGTGGTAGGCAACCTATGGCATGCGTGCCAAAGGCAGCACACAAGCTAATTATCAATGGCACTTGTACTGCCTGGGTCCTGGCCACCAGTCTTGGGGGATCTGCATTTTAATTTAACTTTAAATGAAGCTTCGTAAACACTTGTTGTATGTAAAGTAAATAAGGTTTTACAATAGTTTAGTTATAGACTTATAGAAAGAGACCTTCTAAAAACGTTAAAATGTATTACTGGTACATGAAACCTTAAATTAGAATGAATAAATGAAGACTTGGCACACCACTTCTGAAAGATTGCTGACACTTGAGCTAGATTTTAGTGTTGGAAATTAAGACACGGGTAATCCAGAATTCTAGGAACAGGAACGTTCCTAAAACCGAAGAGCTTGAAAGCTTTGCCCAGTTTTTGTAATGAAATGGTGGAGACAAATGGACAGAAGCAGAACTCTGAAATATACCACCTGCAACGGATAAAGGAGTATGTCGAATATGTTTGGATGCAGCTGAGGCAAGCATATTATATAGGGACTAAAGATGAAACATTCTGGGTATGTCTACACTGCAATGTAAGCCCAGGATTAGTGGAACACAAGTCAGCAAAACATGGGTTTGAGAACCGAGTATTTGAGCATCTATATTGGTTGCTGAATTTTTGAACTCAGGCCTTAGCCTGGGCCTGCGTCATCCACACTGCAGTAAGCAGGTCTGAGTCCAACCAACCATACCCCAAACTTCCAATGTGGCTGCTCTAGCCCTTTGTTTTTAGAGTAGTGTGGAAAGATGGGTGTCCACCCAGTACATCATGGGAAGCTTGAGCAGCCTGTCAGCATATCCTGGAAAGCAGTCATTTCAGTCCCCGCGCTCCCAGGAACCAGACTCATCGGCATGGAAGAGTCAGCATTTGAAGAATTTCTCTCACTTGCGTTTTGACTCTTTTTTAAGGAAATGGGCAAAACTTCCATGAGACATTGGTGGACACTCTGGCATCATTTTCTGACCATCAAAGGCACCTGACAGAGCTAGGGATGGAGGCAGAGGACACTACATGCAGATTGAAACTTGCTGATGATGCTCAGAACACTCAGTATGGACTCTGATGCCTTCAATGTAGACAGGTCCTTCTGGTCAAGGGCCACAAGCACAGACTGGTGGAACCATGTCATTATGCAGACACGGAATGACTAGCAGGGGGTCCAGAACTTGATGAAGAAAGGTCCAGTTTTGAAGTCCTCCATTTCTGAAGCTTTGTGAGCAGCTTCCCCTGACACTTCAGCATGAAGGCACATGCAAAGGTAGCCATGCCGGTCCAGGAGTGGGTTGCTGTATCAGACTAGAACAGGGATGGCCAACCTGCAGCTCCAGAGCCACATACGGCTTTTCAGAAGTTAATATGCGGCTCCTTGTATAGGCACCAATTCCAGGGCTGGAGCTACAGATGCCAACTTTCCAATGTGTTGGGGGGTGCTCACTGCTCTGCCATCGGCCCTTCCCCCACTCCACCCCTTCCCATGCCCTCCCCTGAGCCTGCCATGCCCTCACTCCCCCCACCGCCCAAAGCCTCCTGCATGCCACAAAACAGCTTATCAGGAGGTGCAAGGAAGGAGGGGGAGGCACTGATCCATGGGGCTGCCAGTAGGTGAGAGACACTGGGACTGGGGGCGGAGCTGATGGGGGGCTGCTGACATATTACTGCGGCTCTTTGGCAATGTACATTGGTAAATTCTGGCTCCTTCTCAGGCTCAGGTTGGCCACCCCGATCTAGAAGCTGGCTACTCCAGATTGCTACAAGTCCAGTGCCAACCATTTTGGTGTGGAAAGTCAACTGTGGGTAAAGTGGAAGCAATCGGGCATGTGGTTTATCCCAAATAGCAAGCATAAGAGATATTCCTGAAGTAAGTGCTGGCTGTGAGAGAATGGAGTTTTCCAAACTGCTCGGGGGCCATAGATACGACTCGTGTGCCCATAGTTTGCCCTCCTCAAGGAGCAGTTGAGTACACAAACGGAACAGGGTACTAACTCACTCCATTGTTATGCAGACACCTGTGGACCAGATGCCAATTTATGTACATCAATGTGGGCTGCGCTGGAAAAGTCCATGATACCAGGTTTTCTGCTGAGTGAGAGTCTACATTCAAGGACAGGATAGCTCAGTGGTTTGAGCATTGGCCTGCTAAACCCAGGGTTGTGAGCTCAATCCTTGTGGGGAGGCATGTAGGGATCTGGGGCAAAAATCTTTCTGGGGATTGGTCCTGCTTTGAGCAGGGGGTTGGACTAGATGACCTCCTGAGGTCCCTTCCAACCCTGATATTCTATGACTGAAAAGGACAGGCTGGGACACTATTCCCACCAAATGGCATTGTCATAAATGGAGTTACTGTTCCCACAGTGATTCTTGGGGACCCCACATACCGCCTGTTGCCTTGGGGTATGAAACCATGTCCTCATCTCAGACGTCCTGGCAAAAGAAGGTAGGTGTAGAATGGTGGCAGATTTAAGTCTCACCAGCACTGTCTACAGACCCATGTGGATCCCCATGTCACCAATGCTGTCCATGTCACTGGGGCTTGCTGTGCTCTTCACAATCTTTGTGAACCCAGAGGTGAGCCATTTCCCCCAGGATGGCCTGTGACAGCAATGGACTGCTGAACTAGTATGCTCAGCCAGAAAGAGCCATTACCACAGCCGGAGCTGGATGCACATGGGCAACAGAAGTCAGGGATGATCTGTGCTCCCACATCTAGGGTGACCAGATAGCAAATGTGAAAAATCAGGACGGTGGTGGGGGTGGGGGCTTATAGGAGCCTATATAAGAAACAGACCCCAAAATTGGGACTGTTCCTATAACATCGGGACATCTGATCACTCTACCCACATCATGGACTTGCATGGGGCAATAGAGGAAGAACAGTACCTTTGTGAATATGCTTGGTAATGCAAAGCTTTCAGTACATTAGATAAGGGAGAGGGAGCTTGATTGCCATATAGTGTACTTATGACTGACATGAGCCCTTATGAAATGGGGAGGGGGAGTGGCAGAACTATGGCTTTAGAGAGATGAATTGACAAATAAATAGTGTTCACATACAACTTCCAAGTGTTCTCATGGGTTTATTATTTGAAATACACATTATATGATGTAATGGTAATACAATTTTTAATAAAGGAAAAACTTTTTCAAACTTTTATTAGAAAAGCACAATAATAAATTATTGCCACTCAGGCCACCTGCCATTAGCACACCAAAACATCAGTAACGGCAAAATCTTAAACAAAACCATCAACAAAACACATGGAAAAGTGCAAACAGTGAAATAATTTCCAAGATGGAAAATCCCTACCATGCCATGACCATTGGGCCCCCATTCTCCTTTCCCTTCTTTACACATTTGCCGTGCACTGGATGCTGAGGCAGGTGGGTGGAGGTATCCATGGTAGAGGGGTTCACTATGGGGAAATGCAAGGGATCTGTTGATAGGGCCCAAATGCATGCACATCCAGCCCTGGAATTGTGACCAAACAGTTTCTGGTCTGCAGCACATTATACTATGGAGGGAACTCAGGCAATGGTGCAGGTGCAGCAGGAGCCTGCCATCTTGTGGCCATAAGTGAAAGCTGCTGCTCCAACACTTCTACTTCCTCCCTTAATTTCCATTCCTCTTCCAGAAACTGCATAGCACAGGTCTGCTGCTGCAGTGAAATCCTTTCCAAGCTATGCAGCCAGCCTGAGCCCTTCCGTTTGCCTCCTATCTGCCTTCCTCTTGCTGCAAGTCCCTCGCTCTTTGGTATTGGACCTGCTTGTTGGCCCAATCCAGAATGTCAACTATAAATTCATCACAGAAACGCTTCCTCTTGAACCAGTCCATCCAGGTACGTGGGCGAGCTGTCGAGGTATACAGGTTATAGAGGTCAATGGGCCTGGAAGCGGACAAGACACAGAAGGTTGTGGTCTCTACTGTCTCAGTACACGTGCACAGAAAAATTCCTTTTGGAATTTCAAGGACATAAAATATCACGTTGTAAAACTATACTTCAGTTGTTAGAGGGACGTTCAGACCACAGAAGCTCCCTGGACACAGCTAGGTTAATTACAGTGAAGGATGTGCACAGAGACTGGTAAGTCAAAAATCACATCTGCTTTTTTCTAAAAATTGCAGACCAGTCGGGCTTTGGAGTTGTGTGTTGGTGTGGTGTTCTACGTAAGCCTCCTCTATCATTTCAGGCATTCCACATTTTGGAGGACATAACAGTTCTCTTGGTTCCTGAGTGACAAAGAGAGGTTTATTCCAAGCTGCTGGGGGGAGAAGCCAGTGGAGCATGCCACCGAAGTATTCGAACATAGGGTGAGTGAACAGCACATCTACAAGAGGAGTAGGCCTGCGTCAGCTATTGATGTGGCGCTGAAAAATACACCCTTCCCCAAAATGTGACTGCATCTCTGGAGTTTCTTCTCCAGGAAAAGTTTACACCTGTCAGCACCTAGGATTGGATTAACATTCATGAAGAAATCAACAGGATGCTGCGTTAGTGTCCACATGGGTTGGTGCCTCCCTGCAGCTTCTGATAAAGCCTGTTATGGCTGCATGCAAACACACAGAACTCCATCCAGGGCTGGCTTTAGGCCTATTCCACCAATTCCCCTGAATCAGGCCCCGCGCACAGTGAGAATCCCTTCCCTGGCTAGAGGTGCCTTTTTAATTTTTACTCACCTGGCAGCCCTCTGAGTCTTTGGAGGCACTTTGGTGGCGGGTCCTTCGCTTGCTCTGGGTCTTTGGCGGCACATCGGTGGCAGGTCCTTCAGTGCCGCCGAAGACCTGGAGTGAGTGAAGGACCTGCCCGCAAAGTTCCATCAAAAACTCAGAGCACTGGCCGGTGAGTATAAGCCCCAAGTGTTTTTTTAATTTTTTTTTTTTAAGTCATCCCTGCCGGGGCCCCGCCAAAACTGTTCGAATTGGGCCCCACACTTCCTAAAGCCGGCCCTGACTCCATCGGCATCCACCTTCCTCCTCTCACCCCCGGCACACTTCTGGACTGCATTCAACCCCCCAGATGTATTTCAGGCAAATGATGTTGTCACTCATAGACCACATTGAGTGCATTTTAACTGAAATGAACTGCATTTCAAACCCTCTCTCCCATACAGTTCACGGTTTGCAAGCAGCTCATTACACTGTAGGGCTGGTACTAGGATGACCAGAGGGCAAGTGTGAAAAATTGGGATGGGGGTGGGGGGTAATAGGTACCTATATAAGAAAAAGCCTCCAACATTGGGACATCTGGTCACCCTAGCTGGTACAGAGAGCAAAACTTATAGGGAAGGCAATATTTTTATTTTTATTTTTTTTTATTTTTAACGAACAGCCTATCTGAACAAAAATTCACTTTCAGAGGCTTGTTTCACCGCTTGTACTTTACGGTCTCCATTTTGAATTCTACAGGGGGGTTGGGGGGGGAACGGGACATCAAGATACTGTCATGTAATCCACCATTAGCGGATACATGCTGGTACCCAGGGCTAGTAATAACTTGCGCATTGGTTCATAAAATGAAAATCACTCCCATGGCTATATTAATAAACACAAAAATGGAGCCAGAAACTTCTTCTGTCTCTTCTACTTCTGCTGCTGGTCCCATGGTATGCCAGTCCTTGGGGCAGGGGGGAGGCATCAAAAAGCTCCTCCCAGTACGGTCCCATGATATGCTGCAGCTGGTTCTGTAAGGATGGGTTTCATTACTAGAGTCCCTTCAATGCACTCATCCTGCACCTGCTGATGGTTCCCATCCATTCACATGCTAGATTCTGCGGTCAGCCAGGACCCATCCTGGCTGACCAGGTCATCACACACCAGTGTTTGCTCCACGATAGGTGCAGTACCAGCTCCCAGTTAAAGATCTTGTAAAATGGGCATGATGACAGTGAGTTCCCCAAGATGCGGTTCTGGTCCCTGGCTTTGCAGTAGTCAGTCTTGAGCCACTTAATCTGCTCCCTGCACTGGTCAACAGTCTGGTAAATTTCCAACACTGCCAGCTTCTTTGCTATTTGCTGGGAGGCATAGTGTTTCCTGGCACTCTCACTGAAATCTAACGTTTTGCTGGCTTCACACACCACAGATTCACCAAAATCTGGCTGCAGCCAACAAGCAGACTTCTGGTCAGCGGTCACTACAAATGCAGGAAAAGGTTCACTGTGTTTGCAGCTCAGTGGTCAGAGGAAAATGGAAGAGTTAAATGCCAAGCTGTACTTGAACAAAGGGTTTGCTTCCGTTTCCTGGGAGTCAATGGGTGACTCATGGGATAGAGAGGACAAAGAACACTGGTCTATGGACTTCTAGGCATTGGCAGACTCCCAGGGCTGAGTCTGGTGTGGATGCATCCACACTGCAAAAGAATAGGACTTAAATCCTGCATCCTAGCTAGATTTGGGTTCGAAACTTCCACCCCCCAGGGTACGACAACCTGGGCGTTAGTCTAATAGTTTTGTGGGTAGATGGAAGAGTGGTTAGGGGAGCAGAGTCTAGGCTTACATTCCTGTGTAGACATACCTTCTGTTCTAAGGGTGGAGCATGAGGCTTACATTCAGGAACTCCCAAATTGTAGTCCAGTCTCTGCCATTGATATGCTGTGTGACCATGGGGAAGTCAATTATCTCTCCATTACCACCATTTATATAATGGTGATATTATCTACCAGTGTGTAGCATTATTTGTAAAGAATTTTGAACATGTATTATTTGCACACTGCACAAATTCAGGTGTTCGACATATTTTAACAAATTCAAGACATTCCAATTTTAAACAGAGCTTTGAAGCAGTATTTCTATGCTCATACAGCTGGCTACTAAAGACATAGTTGGAAGGGAAAAAAATCCCCAAGAGTTAGATTTCAAATGCATAGTTAGCACTACAAGATACACATCTTTTAAAAAATCCCTTGAGGATCTGTTATATTAAAATTCTAGTCACAGTTTGCATTAAGCCAGTTTATTGTTTTCTACTTGAACTTGGGAACTGTTTGTAAATTTAAATATGGTTTCTTTAAAGAAGCTTCATTTTTTATTACAAATGTAGATCTTAACAAAATGCTGTACTGTAATGTTTGACAATTTTACCCCCTTTCCATAAGGAACAATAGAAAGAGCTAGAAAAATAAGTAGTGGTGTAGCTATTAGACAACCTGCAGTCTCAAAGTTCTGGAATTTATTTGCCGGTAGATGTGCTGTTCTTTATACATTCTAATACGAATCACATGATAGTATGATCTTGATTAGGCCCTATGACATTTTCTTCAAATGGTGTATGAAAGGCATGTCAGATCCTACCACAGTTACTTGGATAGTCTGTCGTATGTCCATAAAATCAGTTTTTTGGGGGATCAGGTTGTTGCGAAGTTATGGGAAGCAGGTATAGCTTTAAAGAAACTGTTTGTCCTTTTGAGAAGCAAAGAGAAAGGTGAGAATTTATACAAAAACTACCAGTAGGTTGGATTTAGCTACACTTACAGCTCAAAGAATGATCCAGACAGAGATACTAGAAAGATTTATGAGGCTCTTTGTTTTAAGAGCAGCACAGATTCTTATGGCACAAACAGCTGTTTATGAAAATACTACTGGGCAAGCTGTCCAAGGCAGGAAACGCTTTTCTGTACCAGTCAGAAGCGAGATCATTTCACATAAAACTCCATATTCCACATAGCTACTATACATAGTTAATAGATGTTCTTTATGACTTTCAAGCATGGTTCTGTCCTCTGTCTTTATTCTTTTTTCTCTGTATTTCACAGGTCTCTCATTTCTTTAACACATAAGGATGTACAGTCCATTCCATGTGAAGGAGGGATTTTAACATTAAATTAGTATGCTGTATGCCTGAAAAAACTGATGAATTGAATTGTCTTTATAAGCTGCACCTTCATTTATGAGTGTATTAATATATATATTATTACCTGAAAATAAACCATAGCTGAGGGGATGGGAGAATGCAGAATAATAAGTCTATGAACAAAGAATAAAGAGAATGGCGCATCTGCCAAAGGGAAGTGTGCTGCCAGTTCCTCACCAAGAAGCAAACTAATAAGTTATGCTCTAAACCAGTGGTTCTCAACCTATTTACCATTATGGGCCACATATGCAGCTCTTTGTGTGTTATGTGGTCCACATCCACACAATATATATACTATTTGTCCTGTGTGGCCCTGTGGATGGCACGTGGGCCACAGCTATGTGCTGATTGGACCGCAAGCGGCCCATGGGCGGCAGGTTGAGAACCACAGCTCTAAACAAAGTCAACCCAGGAAGTGGAAAGCAGGACATCACAATATCCCAATGAGTTCCATACGAAATCTCATGAATCCCACAATCTTCTCCAAGGACTGAACTTCATTTTCCAGATGTTGGCATTTTTATTACATGTCAAGATAGATGACGGAATGAAAATAATCGCCAGTATATCTGTATGAATATACATTTTGCATCTACTGGTGCTCACAGACGGTGAAATTCACCCCTGCACAGAGGGACAACACAAGGCCTATGCACTACATGAGCCAACAGCACAGAACTAACATAGGACTGAAATTGCTGGCCCACATCAGAGGGGTGAATTTCACTAGAGAACCCAATCCTAGTGCCATTCTAGTTCATTAATACAAAACAAAGAGGAGTTTTAGATGTCATTATAAAGAATACTGATTAAACTGAATCAGTTAAATTCCTTGGACTAACTTAAAGCGCACAGACATGGGACAATTTTCTAAAAAAAAAATCGAACCACCACCACCACCACACATGGTTGTGACACAAATGAGGTTGCAGGCTCAACAGACTTCATTGTATCGCATTTCCATGAACAGGTAACGAATGTATCCCAAAGAGAGCCCTAGAAGTACACAGCATCAATGACTCATCACAATGAGTTGTACCAGTCACTATTCACCACTCTCTTGAAATAGCAAACATGATATAACTAAGACTTTCTGATGTTAGATATTACCATGGCATGTCATCTAAATAAACAAACAAATAAAATTAAGGGCAAAATCCTGGCCCTACTGGCTTCAAATGGGACCAGAATTTCACCCTAAAGCTTAAAAAGCCAGCGATGGACTGTCAGGTGTGTAGGATTTAGGTGCAGTCTTTGCTCAAGAAAGCACAGGACTGTAACACTAGGGACAGAGGATGAACATATGGAGGCAAGATTGTGGCATGGAAGAAACTTTCCCAAATTTTGTCTGACTCAAATATATGCACTCATCTCCCATAGGCATGCTTTACTTTTAAAAAGGTAATTTATCCTAAGTCACACTGGAATCACAGTATTGGCTTTTTAACTTAAAGACTAAGTGCAATTTTATCTTTGGAAAACTTTTGAGAATTGTGTTTAAAGCACATCATGAAATAGGACCTTATTATGAAACCCTTCATGTTCTAGTTCCTGAGATATAGCGCACTGTGCTGACTAAAATGTTTAGAATTACAGCACACAATCGTATTCTGCTTGTAGTTAAAATACACTGGCACATTCTATCTTTATTTTAATTATTTTTTTATTCAGGGAGAAAGAATGGTCAGATTTATTATTATTATAATTGTGACAGATGAATAAACTAATATATTTCTTCAAGCCATAAAGGAACTAGCTACAGTTAGAGAAAATGGATCTGGAAAGCTGCAGCAGAAAAGTTCAGATGGGACTAAGGACTGTCATTCCACAGCTATTCCAAGAAAAATAAAAGCTCGAGTCCAGACAGAATCCAGCTGAGTATTTCTCAATATCTAATCAGTTTCAAAATCTGCCAATATTCTCAAAGAGTAAAAATTCTGCTGCAGTCCATGGGGAGCTCTGAGAGGTACATTTTACTAACTATATACTCATCATTTCTTGTTGTTAAAAATGAATATTTGTGCCTTCAATATCTCTAATTAATACATTAGTGCAGCCTTATCTTGCAAACTCAAAAGACTGAGTTTTTTCAAAACTATGGCTGATATTTTAGTGCTTGATCTGGACAGATCTGCTTGTTTGAGATTTCTTTAAGGGGGTGTGGAGGAAAAGGAAGGTATACAGAAACAAGAGAAAAGTTTTACAAAACATTGTTTATCAGTGTTATACCAGACTCATGTAAGGGCTGATCTACACTAGAGGAGGGGATTGATCTAAGATACGCAACTTCAGCTATGTGAATAGCGTAGCTGAAGTCGAAGTATCTTAGATTGAGTTACCTACCTTCCTCACAGCGTGGGATTGACATCCACTGCTCCCCCTGTTGACTCCACTACCGCCGTTTGCTTTGGTGGAGTTCCGGAGTCGACAGGAACGTGTTCGGGGATCGATATATCGCGTCTAGATGAGACGCGATATATCAATCCCCGAGAAATCGATTGCTACCCGCCAATACAGCCGGTAGTGAAGACGTACCCTAGGATTAGCACACCCAAATGGTGACTTCACATCACAGGAGGGGGGCAGAAGGAGGAAAGAAAAAGAAAATCAACTAACACCACTTGTTACATTTATGACTTATTTTCACTGAATAATTTCTGCACACTTCACAAACATAAGAAGGCACAGTTATCCTTTTCAAATTGCAGTAGGTAATTATAGAACTTAATTACTAGAGTTGGAAACTCTCCAGATAACACCTTTAACTTACAAAAAATGCCACATGCTCCATAATGTTTACAAGTCTGACCCACCAGCACTACAACGTCTAACACTGTGCAAATGCCCTAGATTTATTATCGGTTGACAGAGAAGAGAACTACCTCATATGCCAATGCCAATATCTGTAGAATCTAGGTTTTTCTTAACAGTCTTCCATCCAAATACTTACTCAGTGCCAATTAGCTGGTGTTTGATAATGGGTAAAACAGCACAGGGTAAAATGGCTGAGTTGAAATGCAGTTCTGTTAGAGACATGTGGTGAAGTAAAACCTTAGAATGAGCAGACAAAACTCCTTTAACTTAATGGAATTGTACCTACCTGTGCTTGAGCTGAATTCAGCCCATAGAATTCACAGCATAATTCGGAAGTAACTACTGGTTGTCTGAGACACAATACAAGAACTGAAGCACTAAATGGATAGTGACACTGACCATATGTAGACAGAGCATGCTTTTCTTATTGCTCAGAATTGCTCATCATCTGTCAAAGACCTCCTGTTTTATAACTATAACAATGAAAATATATTTAGAGTGGCACCAAAATTCCACCCAGTGCAGACAGAAGCCCCTGGAAGGAGGTTCTCAGAAACAAAGAGCTCCAGAATCAATTTTCTTTTTCCAGCTCTCATTATTTTAGTTTCTCATTTTATTCTTCATAACATGATTACAAGATTACTGATAAGACTAAGTGATAAATGTCCAACTCAGTTATATTTTTAGATAACTTTATGTGGGTAACAAATTGCCTTGAATATTGCTTGGACTCTTCTGGATCAGTACTTGATTTTGGAATAGAGTAATGGCATCCACATCCCAATTCCCCTAAGGAAAGTGTATACTCTTAATTTAGGGTTTGTCTATATGGACACACAGTTTGTGCCAAGCTTGGGCGTAAATCCACCTCGTACTAGCCTGCTGTGCACTAAAAGTTCCCTAGCACACTTTGATGTACTCCTGTTTCAGAGTGGAGTATATCAAAGCCAATTAGGGAACTTTTAGAGCCCAGCAGCAGGGCCCACACAGCCACTTAGTGTGTGACTGGCTACTGAGTGTAGATTTACACACCAGCTTGCCACAAACTAAGTGTCTGTACAGACAAGCCCTTATTCTCCTTTGTCCTCAAAATATAGGTATGAGAAGTAAAGGTGTGGTGCAACCTCCTATCCCCAAATCCACACACTGCTCTGAATTGGAAATTCCATGACTGACCTCTGTTTAAAAGCTAATATTCCCAGGCATGTTACTTTTCATAACAATGAACCAAGACTCTGGAGAAAATCCTTTGTTTGAACAGAAACCTACCCTATTATGTATGAGACACTTTCAAACATATCAATCCAAACTCAAATTCAAACCTTTTGCTCTTGAAGTTCCAGCTAGGCGAGTCCCTGGCCTTGCAAAGCTACTCAACCTGCACTTTAAAACTATGTAATTTAAACCGTGTTTCCTTCCAGAATCATGAAAGAAAGCCATTCATATTTACTGATTCTTAAAAAACCCCTTAAGTATAAAAGGAGACATGGTTCCCTGGTGCTTCCTTTAGACCAGGGCCATGACTCTGCGCAATACATCATCCAAGCGATAACATGCTGATGATGTGTTACACTAACATATCCTTACATGGGAAATGCTCTAATGATCTGTCAGGGTGCTGAATCACTACAGAGCTGTCATTCTGATGATGTGTTACTTAGAGATATGGCTCTGATCTAAAGCAAGCATCAAGGGACCCAACAATGGAAGAATTATATTTTTATATTTCAAGGATTTGGGGTATTGAAAATAACTTTTCATGAAGGAGAAAAATTAAGGTTTGCACTAGTGGATGACTGGCCTCCCATTGAGTTTTTTGAGTAGGCCTCCTCAGATATTCAGCTGGTAGGCAAATTAAGGAAATGTACCCTCTGAATAACATATAGCATGATATTCAAACCTGAGTACTACCGAAGGAATTCAAAGCTAAACATTCATCTATTCAAAATGGTCTAATTGTGTACAATACTATGCACAAAAACCCCTATATAAAAGAACATTAAGGTTGCAAAGTCAAGACTAAACTTGCCAAGGTTTTTTTAACCTTTCCTCATAGGTCAGGTTTTCTAAACATTTTATCATTTTTGTTGCTCTTCTCAAGACTGTCTCCAGTTTGTCCTTATCTTCCCTAAAGTGTTGCAGACAAAACTGAACTCAGTACTCCAGCTGAGGCCTCACCAGGGCAAAGCAGGGCAATTGCCTCTCTGTTATTACACCCCAAAATGTAATTAGCCTTTTTCACAACTGCATCACATTGTTGATTCATATTCAATTTGTGGTCCACTAATTCTGTGCCTTTTCAGCAGTACTACTGCCTAGCCAGTTATTGCCTTTTCCTTCCTGTCTGAATAATTTTGCACTTGTCAGTTTCTTTCCCAGTATCAAAATTAGGCAGACCCATCCATACTTCCCTGGGTCCTCTATATTCCCCTTGTTAAAGACAGGTATTATGTTTGCCTTTGTCCTGTCCTCCATGAGTTTTCAAAGATAATCACTAATGTTTCCAAGATTGTTCCAGCTAGTTCCTTAAGTAGCTGATGGAGGATTTCATTAGGCCTGCTGACTTAAATACATCTAACTTATCTAGAGTTATTTAGTTGTTCTTTCCCTATTTTGGCTTGCATTCCTTCCCTCCTGTTGTTAATATTAATCATGTTAAGTATCCAGTCACAACATACCTTTTTAGTGAAGACTAAGCAAAATAGGCATTAAATACCTTGTCCTCTTAATGTCATCTATTATTAGCTCTCTTTCTCTGCCAAGTACAGGAGCTATACCTTCTATATCCTTTTTCTTGCCCCTAATGTATCTTATTGCCTTTTATGTCCCATGCTAGGTGTAACTCACTTTGTGCCTTAGCCTTTCTGATTTTGTCTCTACATGCTTGTGCTATTCTTTTCTATTCATCCTGAGCAATTTGTCCACGTTTCCAATTTTCATAGGATTCCTTTTTGATTTTCAGGTCAGAGTTTCACCTAGCCTCATTCTCAGAGACAGACGAACCAATTCTAATATTTTCCAGAAGAATTCAGCCTGGAAAATTTCAGCCTAAATGGTCAAAATTTACCAGAGTTATAATCAACTGAAAATGGAGTCTTATAATAGGAAGTGTCAGGCAAACCTAAAAATAGGAGGAGCTTTGTTACAGAAATGGAGACCTAAGTAAACAGAATTAGAGACTTTATAGTCCCTTCCTCACCCCTTTAAAGTCTGTAAATGCCATATCATTAGGAAACAAATACCTTTTGAAAGGCTGGTGAATTACTTTTGAAATCACTATGAAAGTAAATAGTTATTTAAACTCAAACCACTTTCTGCAATGGTAATCCATGAACAAAGAGGATTATTCATCACAACCGAGTAGAGATTGGCCTGAACTATTATTCTGGATTCAAATCTACCCCATATCTGAATTTCAGAACCAGATCCAAACTTCTCACATCCACTGCTATTACAATTGGAGGGTGCAAGGTACCCAGGATTAAATGTTTACAAATACTGAATTAAAATAATGAATGAGCACATGCAAAGTTGGCAAATTCATGTCATAACATTGATAAATCTAGGGCTCTGATCATATGCACTTTTGCTAATGAAACTGATCAGAATTCAGATCATGAATCATAGCAACTTTTAATAGAAAAAAATCTTGCCATCAGATATATATGTGCAGAACTCCAATTGCAGTAATTGAGAGTTACATCTGTGGATCTAGAGGCAGACTTTGGCTCTTTATAGTCTAATGAGGATAATGGAAATAATGAATGGGCATATTTGAAGTCATAATTAACTACATATACAATAAGCAGCCAAGGCAAAACTGATACAGCCTATGATTATGCTGATATCAACACAGTCACATTATCCCGTAGTAAACTACTTCTTCCATCCATTATCTAACAATTATCTGACAAGTGACTCAGCCAATCTTTCTCTACAGTTCTGACACAGGCAGTAAATCCACAATACCCTAGATATGTCTTTTCTGCTTTTATGATTTTGTTTAATAGGGAGTGACTGAAACAAGAAATGATCTTTCTCGCCCTCTCACCATATTTTTGAAGAACTGACATTCAGGATATCAGGTATAGATGGCAGATAAATGTGGGGATCCTAATTCCTTTAGTTTTGAGTGATGAAACAGGGAAACATGTTTAACAGAGCAGAAAGAATCTAGCCAGAAAAGTAATTTTTCAAGCATCTAGCTATGACAATAGATCAATAATTGTATTACAAATAATTAATAAAATGTTGTTCCTAAAAATGGATTTTCATATTTTATCAATCAGATCATTTGTACGTAGGTCTAAGAGTGCAAGATGGGTTCCACATCCATTAAAACATTGTTTTATACTGTAAAATATGCAGTTTTATTTACCTGATGCATGGCTTAGTCTGCACTGTATACCTTGCATTACTACTGAGCCACCGAGTACTACTGACGCCATACAAAACAGCCTTTGCGTGTAAATTCTTGTTAACCAAAAAGTAATTTTTACATTCAGCTTCCATATATTCATGGCATGGTGATTGTTTTCCCTTTTGAAATCTGTTTCTGGTAAAATCTTAACATTCTTTGAATTGGAGTAAGTGAAATCCACCCTGAAACTCTCAATTCTGTTTAGGACAGTGGAGAAAATAAGAACAATAAAATTAAACGGTACTACTCTAAAGTTGGAGCAGTGGTACACAGGCTGCCCGAGAGAAATACCACAAAACTGCAGAATTACAAAAGTGAAGACCTATTATAGCTATTCATTTATTTACTCATACTGTACTGCAATATTTTGAATCAGAAAGATGAGCAAGTAAGATATTCAGCTTGCCCTACTCTTTCCAAGTATGCCAGCAATACTCAACCTTCCTGCAGATAGCATATAAGGATGAGTTTTATGTGGCACCCCCATCTAAAAGAGATTACAGTTTGGCACGTAATTCACCAATAATCACTGGTATGCAATATAGTATTCATGTATTAGCAGCTCTATACCAACTACATTGCTTTTGTGATTATATTGTCCCTCCAGAACAGGAGGGAGACGGATTGGTATAGGGAAGCTTGCACTGTCTCTCTTCCTGTGCTACAACTTTTCTTTTCTGATATGGTACTTGAATCCGGTACCTTTCCTGAGCTCTAGAAGTCATTTAAAAACATTTATGGGTTATGGGGATGGAATCCAAGCTGATAGAGATACATTGAGTAAGTTCTTCCATATTTTGTGTTGATAAATCAGCCTTATTTCCTGTTTCCTTTGTACCCCAGTAATATTTTTTCCTGAATACGCCCTTTTTATCTTCATTCATTTCAGAACACTTCACATTTTTTAAAAATGTATCTATGTAAAGAGACATGAAAATACTAGAGACTGAAAGAGAAATGTTTATAACCGATGCTAAAGGGATTCTGTAATATACTTTCATATCTGTTTCTGTGTTCTTCTAATATTCTAAGATTCATTCTTTTTTGGGAATGGGATGAGCAGGAAACAACTTAAACAAACACACACACAGTAGCATGTGGAAGAAAATGAGAACAAGTGTGAGCACTGGGTTAAACATAGGATCTTCTGTAGGAGGCCTGGGCAGAAACCAAGGAGCTATAATTATGCAAACCAAAGTGTTAGTACATCTCTTTGGAGCTGGATTACTGTGATTCCTATTTTTGAGCTGGGTTTATATCCAACTTAACTGAATACATTTAATGTACAATATACAATAACAGAATAAAGTATCTTGTGTATTGATATTACAGAGGAAGCCACATGAGAGTTTTTGTGAGCTATGTGTCACAGCCTCAGCTCATATAAAAAGAATTCAGTGGAACCCCCCTGATTTACACTACCTGAAGTTATGGCCTTATATCTCTGCAAATTCATTCATAGGAAAATAGGCTAGTCTTTAAAGCCTATGTCATAAACAGATAGTTAAGGGTTAATGCCTCTTTTACCTGTAAAGTGTTAAGAAGTTCACCTAGCCTAGCTGACACCTGACCAGAGGAACCAATGGGGGAACAAGATGTTTCAAAAGGAAGGAGGGAAGTTTTCCTTTGTTTAGAGTCTCAGTTTCAGCCGGAGTAAAAAAAGATTAAGGAACCAGCCTCTTATCAGAGTAGTAAGTTTTAGAAAGGGATGAATAGGTTTATGTTTATTTTCTTTGTAACTTGTCTTGGTACCATTAAGGGAATTATCAAATTTGGGTATTCTTGTGTGTATTAAGATTTTTGCCCAGGGGAACATCCTTGGATCTGTTGTCTGTGAGAGTAGCTGGTATGCTAATCTCAACCAGAGGGTTTTCTTTTACCTTTCTTTTCTTTAATTAAAAGCCTTTTTCNTTAAGATCCAAGGGGTTTGGATCTATGTTCACCAGGAAATTGGTGAAGTCTCTCAAGACTACCCAGGGAAGAAAAGTAGTGCTTGGGGGTGGTGGCAGCGATACCAGATCTAAGCTGGTAATTAAGCTTAGAAGTGTCCATGCAGGTCCCCACATCTGTATCCTATAGTTCATAGTGGGGAAGGAACCCTGACAGCCTATATATATATATATATTGTTTGGTTTGTTTGGTTTTTTTCCATTGGGTATATAATTAGCTGAACGTAGCTCTCTCATTCCCCTCTCATTCCCAGAGGATTTACCAAGGTTAATTAGGCAAACTGAGTTACCTGGACTATACCCTAGTTCTAATTCCTGAGGGAGTCAAAACTTTTTGCAGATGCTTCTTGGTAAGCCTAGTTTCTCAAAGTATTTTCCTTTCTTTTTCCCCAGTGACAGTTTACTCTGACATAGTTGTATATTATTGATCCCACTGCATTGTTGATCTGTTCAAGCATCTGCACAGTACAGTGTTCTGTGTATTTTCATTATAAGAGACATTTCCATAACAATCCATACTGAGAATGCTAAAAATATTAATTCTCAGTTTAATAGCTAGCTGTCAGGACCCCACTATTGAACCAAGGCCCATCTGATCCTTATGTAACATCCTTAGCTGCTGTATCATGACAATGCACTGAACTGTTTCCCCTGACCAATAGCCTTAGTGCTAAATGCCTACAGACCCACAGCAGCCATGCCCCAAGCACCTGCTTGGATGTACAGGCAGCAGTCTCACTGAGTCTCTGGCCTATATAAAGGCCACAAGAGGACAAGGAAGAGAAAGCTGTCTGAGCAACATTACCTGCTGGTTCCTGCCTAGACCTACTGCCTCACCTGGCCCTACCTTGTTGCGTTGCCTGATCCTGCCTTGCCATCTCACCTGACCTTGCTTCCCCAACCCACTGACCTGGCCACTTGGATTGGATCTTCTGGCTACTGACCCATGTGAGAACTCTGACCATTGCACCTGACACCTATCGACCTCCCAACTACCTGATCACCTGTGTATACTCTACTACTGCTCTGTACTGCCCTCCTCCCAGCCCTCAGCCACCGGGCATTACACGATCCACTTTTACTGAATAAACAAAGCATCATGTGATTGAAAAAATACTTTAAAATTAAGCAAGTGACATGATTCTGAATAATCTGTGAAGAATGAACAAAAGAAACAGAAGACTAGAAAGAATCAATAGTTGGAGACCAAAATAACTTACGTATGAAATTTAAAAAGGAATGGATCAAAATTTCATTTGTAAAAAGAGTTAGTAGTTGCAATGTATAGAATTGTTGACCACATTAAGTAACAATCTAAATGATACAAGAAGTAAAACGGCACACAATCAAATACCTAGGTCCCTTGCAACCAGTGTAGGATTTCAATTAAGCAAGGATTTCACCCAACAAGCCTACGAGTAGAGTAACATGCTTTTCAACGTGAGTAAGGTGGAAGAACTGGGTACTTTATTCTCAAAGGTCAACAAAGGGAGGGTGACTCTAGCAAGGTACAGAAATAAATTCTTGATGCACCTTCTTGATGTACCTGACACATCTACAAATATTTAGTTATACAAGAGCCTAATATCAGCATAGAAGCTAGGAAACAAAAAAGTAGAACTCAATATTGCTAGTGCAGAGATGCTGCTCAAATAGGTGAGATCTTATGAATGCAGTAAGGGGAAAGAATAAAGAAAATATTAAGGGACCCAGGATTTAGCCCTGCAAATACTTACTTTGTACCTGTAAGACTGGAGAAATTATTTTAACCCAATATAGGAAAAGATTTCATTAGACAGGTAGAAATAAACCAGTGAAGAAATGAACTGAGATCTTGTTGGGTAGGTGTCCAATTACTGGGCTGGGGTAATATTTCATAGAACTCAGTTAGATTACATTGTTTAGATGAAATTTCTCAGTTTATCCTAGAAAATATGCAGCTCTGTGAAAGCAGAATTTACCCCAGTCTTTTTAATGACCATTGTTTATATTTTAATGCTAATTTGTCAGTTACTTTTAGTAAATTGTATACTCTTTTGTATGGGGTGCTTCTAAATTAAGTATGCTTAACTGAGTACTAGCTGGGAATCAGTCACTTGAAAAGTGATAGAATAAAATCAACTGAATGAAAGCATATACCATAATTTGTTCAAAACAGTTTACTTCCCAACTTTTTCAGCCCTCCTACACCTGGAACTTTCAAAATCACATTCTGGGTACATTCTGTAATACTTTTTATATATTAAACACTAAATCTTTACTAAAAAAATACCATTATGAGCTCTGTAGTACTTAAACAAAATTAGGATCATAATATACCACACATTTGATGTGTAAGAAGCAAAAGACACTGGCAGTGACTTAATAGCTCTCTTGTGGTTTCAGTGGCTTTTTTTTAAAAAATGGATGGGCTAGAAGTTTTTCATATTTTTTTTTCCAGAGAGACATTTCAATTGCACTAGCTATAATGTCTTCCCTCTATTGGTCATATCAAACTGCAAATAACATATCATAAAGGTCCTGCCACAGTTGAACTACTGAGTCATAAAACATAACAGTATGATGTGCACACATTCTTTATCTATAAAAATATACGTGCAAATATACATCACAAGCCTATCTACATGCTGGGAAAAGTCCAGTGAAGTATCAGAACAGCATCAGCATCAGAAAATATTTAAATCTGATTGATCATAGACAAACTTTTATTTTGTTATATTTCCAAGACTACCATTTTGCCAAAATCCTAAAACATTTCCCAAAGATTTCTATATATTTATTAAGGATTCCTTTCAAAAATGCCATCAATCAATTTCTAAGACAGTGTCTATGCTTCATGGCAGTTAAATTCTGTGTTGAAAGCAACTCTCTTTTATGTCAAGTTTGTTTGGATTTTAAAACATGGGTTTTATATATTCAGAACAACACCTGTTACAGGTAATTTTTTTGTTTTGTTTTTTAATACAGGATCATTTGTAGTGAGAACATTCTTATGAGCTGCAGTTGCTCATTTAAGTACTCCTTTTCCCCTTGTTGTCTATGAGGGCACTTAATTTCAGATATTATACTGTAGCTGAATAACTAAGCCTGCAACTATTTCATTTACCTACAGCAATTTATTCAAGGTTCCATCATCATGCTGCTTTGAAGTTCAAGAAGAAAGAGGTTATACTTAATGAAGACCATTTGAAGAGTCCCCTTGCAGCTGCAGCCTCTGCAGATACTGTAGTCCAGGAGGCAATATACTGTATTGTGATGTAGATTTGCTTCAGAGTGCATCTGCAACAAGATCATTTCCCATGGTCTTCACTGTATTTCTTCTATTATTCATAGAAAACAATGTAAATGAAGCTATAAATTTTACCACATACTAAATGTGGAAGGAAGATAATGGAAATCGTGAATTATGAATGAATCACTGTTATTGTAATTCCTCAAGGATTCTAGTGTAGATGATTATATTCATGCAAAGAAACAGTAGCTAAACTTTTATATGTTGATCTTTAACAATGATTCTAAGATTATAATTAGTATATACAATTCATGGATTTGTTTTTCATATCAATGCCAAATATATCCAACCATCAAAAGACAATTAAACATCAATGCTACCTAGGGGCAGGCAGTACTTTTATATTTAGGATTACTGAATTGGGAAGAGAATGATAATAGCCTCCAAAAATGTGTTTCTCAGCGACCCACATGTGTTCTTTCATATTTAAATAAGCCACAGGCAAACTTTGTGGGGTATTTTACAGTAAGTGCATTTAAATGCCAAGAAATAAACAATAAATGAATTTTTCCTTCTTTATTCATGGGAGGACTGAATCAATCAAAAAGTTTTTAAAAGGAAAGATTCCACTTGCAGATGTGATTCAGAAATCTACAAATACATTTTTGCTACATTTGTTTTGATAACAAAGGATGCCAGTCGGTAATTACCCTCTTATCCATCATGAGCAGTTCTCCTAATGTAACGATAGGTTGAGAACCAGGAACTGTTCTGGTTTGATAATGATTAGAAATGATTAGAATTACTTCACTGATTCTATTTTAGATAGATCCAATGGAAAATTTCAAATGTAATTCAAACCAGCAGCAACACTGACTGTGTCTTGAGGCAAAAAGTTCTCATCTCACAAAAGTAATTCATGTTTAAGAATGTGTGCGCTATAATGGAATGCTTATAGGACTATATCCTACAGGCCTTACTAATTATAATCATTACATTTTGCCCAAATAAGGACTGAAGAATTTTGCCCATAACAATTATCCAGAGCAAACATATTATTCATTTGTTTTACCTGTAAATACCGAATAATGGACTGGTCCCACAACTCCTACTCCTCCGAGTAGTTCCGTTGACTTTAATAAAACTTCTCACATGAGTAATGATTGCTGGAGTGAGCCCAAAATTTTGCTGAGGATTCCCCACATGAATGTTAGATGGAATTGCTCAGAGTCATAATTATGGCATCATAGTCATGTCTCCGTTGCTAAAATAGAACTAAGTTATGGTTTAAGAATTATTTTTAGCCACCCTATATACCAGGGGTATGCAACCTATGCCACGCGAGCTGATTTTCAGTGGCACTCAGACTGCCCAGGTCCTGGCCACTGGTCTGGGGGCTCTGCATTTTAATTTAATTTTAAATGAAGCTTCTTAAACATTTTAAAAACCTTATTTACTTTACATACAACAATAGTTTAGTTATATATTATAGACTTATAGAAAGAGACCTTCTAAAGACATTAAAATATATTACTGGCACAGGAAACCTTAAATAAGAGTGAATAAATGAAGACTCGGCACACCACTTCTGAAAGGTTGCCAACCTCTGCTATACACCAACCAAAGCAAACTGCTTTGGCATGAAAATTACCAGATTTACTCTGAAAGGAATGGAATTTTTTCTGGAAAGTTTGAAAAAAAAATAAGTAAAACCATTATTAAATCATCACTGGTTATTCAAAAATTCAAACCGGGATACCCTTTTAGTGTCTATCATTTTGGATTCTCTAACTCGAATATGGCTTTTTAAAATACTATTTTCCATACGGATGCACTGAGTGGCCTGCAGTTTGTTTTGCTTTGGCTGCCAGAATGACAGAAGCGAACAACTAGTACCAGCAGTAGAACTGGGAAAAGCTCTAGGGGATAGGTTTTTTGGGGAGGCGGAAACCTATCAACACAGTTGACATAATTATGTCTCAGCCAAGCAGGCAAGGGCTAAATGGGATGAGAGATGGAAGTACCCGGTCTCCCCCAAACTCATGGTTGAAGCTTATTGAGACATTATGAAAAAGTTTTGACCACCACTACTCATGCACTACTCATGCTCATACCTCTACTGTGGAGAAATATATGAGTTAAGTATCAGGGGCTGCTAAACCAAGACCTTCCTAAATGCTATAATAGACAAAGAATGAGCGACCAGAATCTTTTAAGGTAGTTTTAAAAATATTGAAATGGACAAAACTGAAAATTGTTTACTACGCAGACATGTCAATGTCTGCTTTTGACAAAGATATTCCATAATTATATATGACGATATATTGATCTACCTATGGTCATTATTTTGGAGGTACAAGTGGGGAAAAGAAAAAAAAACTTTACTTCTATTTATTGAAAGGAAACAGTCCATCATCATCATCATGATTTCACTAGATCATGGTGTGGTCTCTTATGTATGTTTTTTGCTGATATTTTGTTCCCTTTTTGACCAGTAGATGGAATTGCTGTGGGGTTAATTCTGCTACTCTGTACATGTATAACTGACATCCTCCTTTTTCTGAATGTAATAGGCTTGCAATAGTACTTTCAACCCAGAGCAGAACAGTCAAGATGCAAACAAGCAGTATTCCAGGATGATTTATGGTAGAGTTCACATTGTGACACTCTAAAACCATAAATTGTCTCAAAAACTCTACTAAGAATGAGACCCAAGAAAAATGTACACGCTTGTTAGTTTAGCATCATTAAAGTGGAAAATGAAAGTGATTAAATTGATTTAAGTACTCTATGTAACAATGTAGAAGTATCTAATACCATTCTGCTACAGCATCTCACTCATACAGACCTTGTAAAATGCACCCAGCCAACCGCAGTATTCAGAGTCCATTGGTTTTCACTGTAATAGGCTTTTTGTAAAAGCACACTGAGTTAACAATTCATCAACTCTAAACTTGCTCCGCTCCTCGTGATATAAAACGTTTGACAATCTAAACATATATACATTAAAGTAATCTTGAATTCCATATAATGATGTTTAGTATGTATATAATGCTTCATATTTTTATCTAAATGTGCAAATGTGAACTAATGAGGCCTCACAACATACTGAGAAAGTAATGTATTTTTCCCATTTTACAGATGGGGAAACTGAGATGAAAATGAAGCATGCTCTACAGGAAGTCACAGTCATAGCTTGTAAGAGAAATCAGGAGTTTCTGGCTCCCAGCTCTCTGATCAATTCCATAGGCCACACTACATTCTTTTTTCACAATATGTAGTGCAATATAATGGGGGTATATTTTCTACTTTTATGCATACAGCTTCCATTTCAATCAGAATTTTGACTGGATTATGGAATAACTTGTCCCCATTGTTAAAGAAATCTCTCTTTAATATAAGCAGGGCTGGTAGAGCTACCTGTTATGATGGTTGCATGATACTTCCCATTATATGATCCTTTTTTCAGTGCCTTAACTGTATGGACTAAAATTTTCCAAGCCAAAGTCTGCCTGAGGCTATATTTATGGAAAATTTCAACCAAAACAGTTCAGTTGTTTCAAAGAACCAAGCTAAGAAAAAAATTGTTTTGCCAATGTTAAAAAATGCTCTTGTTCTCCTCTGCTTTGGACCAGGGACTTGAAATTAGGTGTATGGAGGAGGGGTTAATACTTTACTGTACCTGTGAAAATCCATCCACATTTGGCCAAGTTATTTACCCAAGTCTCGGGGGTGGTTGGAGTTAAAATTTGCACATGATCATGCTGAGCATGCATAAGTCTCTCATATTCCCTAATTCTGACCAGACTCTGCATGCACCATCCTCACAAGACAACTGAGCATGGTCCAGCCCAGAACTATGGAGGCAAAGCTGAGTTTTCCCCATGTCTTTGACCAACTGCTCTGAAATAAGGTGGGGCTAGTACTGCTCTCTTGGTCTTAATTATCCATGATGACATCCAGATAGTGTGGAGGAGGAAGCTGCCTATTTCAAATAGATAGGGGAGAAAAGCTAGACCAGAGAAGGGCAAAGGGTGAGGGAAAGGTGTCTGGTGAGACTGGGACATGAGGGAGAAGGGAAGAGTAACTGGAGCTGGTTGGTCAAGGGACTGGGACAAGAAGCCTCAGGTGTGGAAACTGTGACTAGGTATACAAGGAAAATTGGCCCTGGGACAAGGAATCAGGGGTGGAGAGAGAAAAGACTGGCACCAGAACATGCTAGTGAGGACATAGCAGAAGGGGGCAAGCTTGGCGGGGGCAATCAGCAGAAGAGGCTGTGCCCACTAGAGGATGCTCCCTCCAATGCCTGGGAATGGAACCAAGCATTCCCAAGTCTCACGATTCCTCTTCTGTCAACAATTAGGTTTGAAATGCTCTGGACAAACATGTGTCTCATCCCCCGTCCATGCAGTGATTACAACCTATTATCATCATTGGTTATTCCATTAGCTCAAATGTCCTAGCCTACTGATGACCCCATATAGGTGGAAATATGATACCATATGATGGAATTTCTATTTTTCCAGCTTGCTTCTCTTTAAACCAGAGAAATCACACACCAGTGTTAAGGCTTCAAAGTCAAGCACTCATAAATTAGGATATGCCACAGTTAAGTCTAATGGTGCAATTCATCCTCCTTGCACACATGTATTATGATACAGTCTTCAATAACTTGATCACATACTATTTCTTCCAGAGGACCCTTGTCTCCTTCAGTGGACATGCTCAGGGGGTGTATTTGTTGCATAAGTTGGAAGGTGTGTAGAAATGAGGAAGTGGATTGGCGGAACAGAAAGCACAGTCTCGTGGTTAAGGTATTTGAATACTGCCCTGGAGAACAATCCCTGCCTGTGCCACAGCATTCCTGTGTGAAACTGGCCAAGTCACTTAAAACCAAACTTTTCAACAGCGGTCACTAATTGTGTTTCTCTCGCTGACTTGAGGTCTGTCTTGCAGAAGAGCTGAGCACCCTCAGCTGCAGCTGAACTCAATGGGAGCTGTGCTTTGAACATATAGAAATGCTACAAAATGCTAAGCACTCTGACAAGTTAGGTAATAGATGTCTCAAACCGGGCACCTCAAATAGTGGAAACATTTGACAGTCTCTGCGACTCAGTTCCCCATAAGTACCATGGGGATGATAGCAGCCTCTCACCTAACAGGGGAGTTACGAAGATAAATTAATGTTTGTGAAGCATTCATATCATACAGATATAGCACTATAGAAAAGCCAATAAAGAAAATGATTATATCTGTCTTCATAACAGGGTTTGAAATAATCTGCAGCAAATAAGGCAGGAGGGCAAACATTGAACAATGAGAATAAAACAAAATATTGAATAGTAGCTCAATAAGTGACTGTAGTCCAACTTGTGCACTGAATAAAACAAAAGTCCTGTGGAAAAAAATAGTATGTGATCATGTAATTGAAGACTGCCTCATAATGCCCAAAAGCCTTAATTCTGGCATTTCCGAACTTTTGTGTGTTTGACTTTGCAACATCAATAATATTCTTTTCACATAGCTTTTTTCTCTGTAATATGTATATACGGGAAAGCCAACTTCATCATTCAGAAAACACAGGATAATATCAATAGTCCATCAAGTCTAATAGGATAGGTTTGGATTTTTTTTTGCCTTCTTCTGAAGCATCCACCATTGACCCCTCAGAGTGAAACTTTAATACACCTTCAATCAGGATTTCTCAAACGGGGATCACCACTGGTTCAGGGAAAGCCCCTGGTGGGCCAGGCCGGTTTGTTTACCTGCCCCGTCCTCAGATCTGGCCATTTGCGGCTCCCATTGGCCATGTATTGCTGCTCCGGGCCAATGGGAGCTGCTGGAAGCGGCAGCCAGTAAGTCCCTGTTCCAGTCTGAACAATTAAAACTTGTCAAAGAGTGAACGGAGAACAGTCTTATAATGGGAAGTGCTGGTCATCCTTAAGAATAGGCCATGCTACCAGCCTAAATCCTCTTAGACTTCTCCTTTCCCAACTAAATAATCCCTGCAATGTTCACTTTCCTTCATATAGAAGCCTGTCTCCTCCTTGCCCACAACCATTTTCATAGCCCTTCTTGTTGAAGATTCCAGCTGTCTGGAAAGTTTGGAAGCCCACTGTACTTTAAGAAAATTGTAGCCCAGTTTCCAAGTTGCTTTAATACCTTACGGATCGGGGAGGGGGGGAATGTAAAAATAAAATAAAGCATTAAATCTTTATTACTTTTCCCCCTCATGATGTTCAAGTGTGGTTACAGTTGGAATGGCTACATGGAATATGAAGTTTGTAGCACTCTGTAAACATGGTCTTTGATGTAGTATAGACATATAGATTAGCTCTCCCATTTAATATGGAAACAAAATGTTTGTTTACTTGCTGAAGTTCTTCTGATGTTAAACCAGGACAAAACAAACACTTAAGCCTCAGAAATACCAGCAGTAATTTAAGAATAATTATTTATAAATATTTCTGTACTGTACATAGTGTTTATATGATTCATAGTTAAGTGCTTCTTTAAAATTGTTGTGCATAATCTTAAAGAGATGTTTCTTGCTTTTGTGTCAACCAGGATTTTGTTATTTGGCACATGGAGAATTAACTCTCCTGGTACCCTCACCTGTCTTTAATGTATTTCCCCTCCCCAAATAAGGAAGTGTTTAATGGAATATTCTACAGCAATACGGTTTCTGCATGAACACTATCTGAGGATCCCCTTTGTAATTGGAGATAGACCCAAATTAAAATCCCAGATCCAAACACCCTGAAGAGAGCCTTCTCTCTCTCTAAGAGGTCAGACTAAAACTTCAGATCCAGACAATGTTCAGCTTCAGCAAAATTTTGATTTAGTTCAAACTTAGTGGCTTATCCCCGCCTTTATTCGTAACAGGCCAATAACAGTTTCTTGGCATAGACCAATGTTCCATTTAATAGTCACAAGGGGGGAGAAACAGCTCCTGTAACTTTCTGTAAGCAAATAACCATTTTAGGTTTAATGGGAGCCCTTTGCTTTCATTATAAAAATAAACCTTTATAAAGAATCTGATTTTAACCGTTCTAAGTATGTCAGGTTGGATCCATTAAATATCACAGTCCTGGTATTTATTTATATGAAAGGAAGTAACAGAGATCCCCAAGACACTTTGGTGTTTACGGTCATACCTCAAACAGCCTCACCTGCAGCTGCTCTGGATCAGAGGATACTGGCCATCATCCTTCTGGCATCTCTCCTGTGAAATCCCACCTCTAGAAGGCAGGAGTAGAAGTGGCAACTTCAAAGCAAAGCATCAGCCCAATCATAGCTGTCTGAGATTTCCGGCAATAACATCATAGTCTTCCTTGGGCAAGTTTGCCTAGGAATTATGATAATGACTTGCAGGTGAGGAAATGGAGGCATAGAGGGATGAGTCCCAACTCCCAGTCTTTGGCTCTAACCATTAGACTCCATTTGATGACAGGCTTTTGAGCATGACATCAAAGGAGAGTGAAGGTGAACCTACACAGAAACAAAATGGGAAAATGGCTGCACCAGCAAAGCTCTGCATTTGCATGTGCAAATACATGTTTGCACGCTAAGAAGGGGTCACGGCATGTAGAAGTGTTTCTTTGTGCCCATCTGCATCCAAAAAATTTGTATTTCTGTAGGCACACCTGTTGTGGCCTAGTTCAAAAATATGACTTCATATTTCTCTTCCAGTATGAAACCATATGAAACAGAGCATTGCTGCTACCAGAATAGCTTCATTTTAGAGTTTTGCTCAAATTTAAGTAACAGCATGCACTGCTGCAGAGATGCTATTCTATTACTGCCATTTGGTACAGTGTGTTTTTATTTTACATTTTTTCCCAGTTGTCCAGAGTAATCCATTTTGTAAACGTATTGGCAGTCTTCTAAAATGTGATTTATGGTACCATTTAAGCACTTATCACTTGCTGTTCATTTTTTCCCATCATACCCAGCTGCATTATTCTTCAGGGCTGCAAAAGAGTAAGTATTTCAGCAAAGCAAATACTTTTAGTTAATGGTGTTTTTGTATTCTTTCCATATAAAAATATAATGGTTCCTGCTCGTCATGTATATGACGATACACAAAATATACTCACCAATGCATTGTATATCAAAATTCCTCATTTTTCATTTGCAGGACAAAGCCTTAAGCCCCAGTCCTGCAAACATTTATGTACATGCTTTATTTTAAGCATGTGAGCAGCCTTATTAGCTTCCATGGGACTATTTGTGTACTTAAAATTAATTAAGTGCGTATGCATTTGCAGGATCAAGGTCTAATTGGATTCCTTTATTTCCTCACTACTAGCTTTCGAAAAGATTGTGGACCAGATTAATTCCATCCATTCCAATGATGCTAACTAGCTAAACACACCCAACAGCAGAGTGCACCCTTCCAGGGGAATGTGGGAGTAAAGGGGGGATTTGGAGCAAGAGCAGACGGTCAGCTCTAAAAAGCTGAAGTTTTTTTTTGTTTGCTTTCTCATATCCGCCTCATGAAATAGCTGACACCCATGCAGTAACTCACTCTTGGAGACAATAAAATCCTGAAGAGCAGGAAGGGGTGGAAAGGAAATAGAATCCTATACCTGCATTGGAATTCAGTGTTGGAATTAGAGCAAGTGTGACTCAAATCCATCCATTGAAGTCTTCATTATCCCATGATACTGCTTCTAGGGATACATGATACTAGGGATAAATTTGGCCCATTGTCATTTTAACAGACATAGGTGATAACTATCAGGAGATATTACTCCAACAGAATTAAATGAAAAATGATTTGGTTCAGGGGAAAGGAAACTATTCATTTATAAGATAAGTAGGATAACGCACACTGAGATACATAGTAATGCCTGTGTGCATGTGTTACCAATGCATAATAGAGATTCCATGAGCAAAAAGACATTTCAGAAAAACAGTTAAGGTTGCTGAGTGACAACAGTGTACTTAACGAGCACCTTATAAACAAAACCACACACACAAACAAGGAAATGAAAAGTTATGGCCATCATAAATCTTACATTGCCAACGTAATACATATATTGTTATAATTAAATATAAATAAATCCATCAGAACAGAACAACATTACCAAGGTGTGGGGCTGGGGGAGGGGTTACATTTTTCTTTTGTATAAATAAATGATGGTTACATATTCAGGAAATGGAAGAGTAGACAACCAAATTATTCAATTAAAAGGAGTGAATGCACCAGCCAAGCTAGTAATGGCTAGAAACCAACACTCAGATTTTCCTACTAGTTTTAAGCTGTTGTAGAAAGAAGCAGTCAATTGAAAATGCACCATTCTTAAGGAACCTGTAGGTTTGTAATGGTCACCAATGCAAGCCCACTGTATAGGAGCAATACATCTCCCTATTACCTTTGTTTGGGTCATTAAAGTGATTCATTGCTGACACGGGCCATGACAGACTACATTCCCTTTTGGCTTTTTTTTTTTTCCTCTGGCAGCCTCAATGATGGAGAATCAGGTTTCATTTTCAAATAATTTCTTAAGCATTTTACCATTCCTGCCTTCAAAAACTACCTCTAGCAGGAGCCAGTGACAAAATCTACCTCTGTTTCAATTGCTGTGGTGTAATGTGATTTTATTGGACAGACAGAGGGCATGCACAAAAATATTAGATCCTTTGCAAAAATTTCAAAAAGGAGCCATTTTAAAGTCTCAAAAAGTATTTAATTCACCTATTTTTCAGAATACATTCTAGATGTCCTATCTGAATGCAGGAAAGATTTTTTTAAAAATCTAAAGTTAGCTTTATAATGGGATTCTGGTGGCAATATTACCTACAATAAATCACACATACTTTGCAAATCTCAGACTAGAAACCTGGTTCGACAGCTGCAAAAGACACCAGCTTTTACACACGCACATTAAAGGAAGAGCTCTGAAGCTGTAAAAAGAACCCACTGAGTATGCTGAAATTTCTGCCAGTTTTGAGAGAGAGTATTGATTCTACTGCTTTTTAAAATACAGGGTGTCTCTTGAAAACTTCATTCCATTTTGAAGGATATCAGTTTGGGTGTAAACTGCTCTTACAGAGCCAGTTAACAGCCTCCAGCACCAACACACCCCCTTCTCAATGTTCAGAGGTGCTGATCTCAGATCCAGATTGACCTTCATCAGCAGATGTGGCTCTACACACCTCTGAAATCAAAACCAGAGTGCCACTAACATCAATGGCCAAGAAATGCAACCCATTCGCATTAATAGTAGGTCATAACTAACCATAGCAAGAAACTCTTTTTCAAACATACCAGACATGAGTTTTCAAGGAGATTTAACAAACTGGAAAAAGTTTGAAAGGGTGGGTAATTTATTTTAATTACCATAGAGGGAGACAAAGAACTGCTTGACAAAAGCCAACTTTTCAAATTTAAGGTTTTCCTAATGACACATACCTAAAAAAGTTTGAGAAATGCAGGGGGCGGGGGCAGCAATGGTCAATCTCCTTTGCCTTTAAAGTCTCTTTGGTCATTCTGAAGCTAAACAAAATTTCCAACCCAAAGTTATTGCCGGGGGCGAGGGGAGTAGAGATGTAAAACAGGATTTCTGTGAAGACAATAACATAACATTTTAAAATGTGGGTTTCTTCTTGAAAGGTTTTCATATAAACTTTTCTCTATGAAGATTCCAGAAGATAAGCTGACAAGACCACTTACAAGTAATTGTTCTATTTTCAAGTAGGCTATAAATCAAACTCTCTCATTTGCAAGAAGACCGACAAGATTAGTTAGAAATTGTTTCAATTATTTTTTAATTTTGCTGATGGATGAAAGCTGAGTGACTAACTGTTGAAAAAGAATCCCAGCCATCAGCTATTTTATTTTATAGGAATTATGTGTTGAACTTTCTCTAAAATGATGACATAAGGTCATCAAGATATGCCAGCTTACTCAATGTGGTCTGACATGGCTGTATTTTTGATATTTTGCATGGTCACAGATTTACAGCATCTGTGGTTTGCAAAACAGTGAAAGCATTTTTAAACATTACAGCCTTTTTTATTTGGAGGATGTGAAAGTGAAATGGGAGCTGTGTGCTTGCAAGTGGTTGAACAGCTATGAAGTCCACACAGGGAAACCCCTGAAAGAAAACTTCCGCAGGTGAACAGCACTATATGGTCTCAAAATTATTCATTAGCATGTGTTCTGTCTGAAAGCCCTGCAACACTTGAAATGGTCATTTTTTCTACGTAAGAGTGGTTAAATTTTGCTTAATCAAGAGTATTTTTTTAAAGTCTGAATCTCTCTATTTGGGGAAGAGGTGGAATTGGTTAGCCAACACACAAGAACTGAAGTCTAAAGAGAAAGGGTTATAATTGGCTCTGAGGTTGTGGTTCAGACAATTTGGTTTCAGAATTAAAATATTCACCCAGCTCCAATTTATACATCTATATCACTTTGGTACAATTCTTTAGTTGGGGTTTACAGTCAATGTTAGCCACCTCCTTAGAGACCTTTTTAGAATTTATATGGGTTGATATTTTTCCTGTTAATCTGATTGTTTAATTCTAATTCCGAATTAAGCGTAGTTGATTTAACTTTGATTTGATGTTGATTGTTGTATTGCTTTCTTCTTATTAATAACTTAGCTTTGATGACGTATTTTCTTGATTATTTTTTTGATGACGTATTTTCTTGATTATGTTTTTGTTTAACAGTTTTAATACAATTTCTAAAACTGATGCTGAGTCATTTATTTTAAGAATGAATGTGGGTCCAGACTCTTTGGGACCTGTGTAGATACCAGCCAGTCAATCTAAAAGCCTGACCAGTTCCTCCTAATAATCCATTGGGTCACACACTTCATAATGGAATCTGGCTGGAACTTACACTAAGGAGAAGCTACTGCCCCTCAACAACATAATATACAACACACATGCAATACAGATATGTTATGATAAGACTGTTTAAAAGTTAAGGATCACTCCCATCGGTATCTTCTTAAAATAAAAATCAAGCTTAAAGAATGATGCATACATTCCTAATATTAAGTCTTGTAGCTGAAGAATTGTGCAGTGTGCTGTATGCTGATCGGATATTTACCATCATAAGATATATTAGTACTGTACATGCCATTTTAGTCAAAGACAGAGAATCTTAACTAGTTCAAGTAGTCTAAGGGATCAAATCTCTGTACCCTATTCTTTCTTTTATTCACTTAGGTTCACTAAATTGAAAGCAAAAAGTACACTGGCAGTTGTTCTAATGAGCACCACATGGTTTCACTCTCAATCCTGATTAAAAAAGCTTCTCTGAGACAGCAGAAAAGGATAGAAGTCCAGTCTTCTTGGCTCTAATATTTGGACTAAGGTGACTGTCAAAAGGAGTCAGAGAAAGACTTAAATATAGAATATTGTGAGCCTGTTTTTCTTTCACACTTATCTAAAATAAATTGTTCTTATTCAAAATCACATATCTGGAGTAAACTCATCAATCAGCTCTGATCCCTTTACACTTAGTAGAAGGACTACAGGCTTCTCACCAAAACAGCTCACAGTCTGAATTGGATCCAAAGAAGTGAATATTTGTATTGTGAGGAAGTCTTACTTTGCGGCAAAAAATCTCCCTGTGTATCTTATGGAGCCTACAGATCCTCCTCCTTTCCCTACACTCTTCTTTCCCCTCAAACTCAGGCACAGCACGTCTGGCTCTGGAAACACTTTGAAGGTTCGTACTCCCCTCCACATGAAACCGTTACAGCAATATGCTAGTCCCACAGCAATGATATATTTAGGGTAGCAGTCTGCAACTCGTGCAGATATAACCATGCTAGCTTTAATCCAGTGGGCTAAAATTAAAAGTGAGGATGCTGCAGCCTGGTCTTCAGGACAGGTTAGCAAATGACCAGATACCCAAATGGTCAAGCGTGCTAATGCAGCATAGATATATCGCAGTCATATCCCCAGCTGCAGTATAGATGTATCCTTAGACCAGTCATTAAAAAGTGAATATTTGCCAGCCATTAGTTTGTACAGTACCAAAGTTATCTCCTATCATAAGGGAAACTGTAGCACCTCAGATGCCACTTTCTCTTTTAATTGTGATTACTCTTAATTCAAGGTCCTCTAATTCCAGCAGGGAGTCTTCCCCTGAACCCCACAGAATCTGTCTGTCATGGAGAATGAAAATCTGTCAGAGAAGGAGAAAATATATATGTGTGTGTACCTATGCATTTATATATGTATGTATACACACGCCTCACATTCTGTATGTGTGTATACACACACACACATCAATTCAAACTTCTATTAAATGGAAAGAGCTAAAGAGGAGTACTTTACTCATTTATGGCTCAGGGTACAGGAAGCTTAAGTACCTGCTTAGCTTTCAAATGGCTGTTACATCTTGTCTACCATTTTGTCAAAGCATTTCACAATGATTAGGGGCCATCTTTGGCATAAATAGCCTATCCTTTTTCATTTTTGATGCATACTTCTATTGCTCAGAGGAAGCACTTTAGGTCTCCCTCCAATTTTAATATTTCTATGAAGCGTGTGCGCTTTGTGCAGGGGACTAGTTGGGAGGAATCAATTCTTTAAGATATTATTACTTTATAGCAAATAACCTAAAGCTTCCCATGACAATGTTCTGTTTATAATTGCAGGGAGAGTCTGCTGACAGGCTATTAAACTGAAACCATTTTTTGTTGACGTATACTGAGGAAGCAGTAGATAGTGTTACTTCAGTTCTAAGAGTGTTTGCTTATTTTAAATCAAACAAGAAATAATCCCATGAAACAGACAGCTCTGAAAAATTGTTAAAAAAAAAAGTTGTGTGCTGTTCCTTCAGCCCTGCCTTTAAGGTGTTTCCAGTATTAGCTGTAGAATGCTAGGCAGGGAATGCCCCTATCTTCCAGCACAAACTCCTTTCCTGCATTTACACTGTACCTTACAGACCATTCAGTGGGTTACAAAGTTAATGTTGAGCTTATAAACATTAATCACATATATTAAGCGAGGCGAGCTTTGAACTGTCCAGTACATTAAGCATGGGAAACCTCCAGATAAGCTCTCCAAGCTCATGAGCTCTCATACAATTTACATATGCAACATTATTCAGGCTACATTAAGAGCTACTTAGCAGCAGCAGGTAAAATATCAAAATCCTTGTTTTCTTTCAAGCTCAATCCCTAAGGAGTGTTAAATACGTTAAAATAATGTTGTGGGTTTGATTAAAACCAAGTAAAGTAAAGAAATCCACTGTCACTCTCTTTAATGCCCCAAACTGTACCCAAGTACAGGTTGTATATAAAACCAAAGAGAAGTGTAGGTTAAGATCTACAGACACAAATTAGATTCACAGTAATATCACATCTTGCATTTTGACCTTTATGTACAATATTCCAACAATGAAGTCCATTGGGAAAGGGGACAAATATCAAGAAAAGAGCCCTGCTAATCTTTATTTTAACCTTTTGTCAAAAGCCTGATTTTAAGAAACACACTCCATATTTTCCCATATAATTAAGAAAGGGTACAAGTGACAGCATGTAAGACAGCTCTAACTCACTGACTTGGGGATGCTGTCAGATAGTCATAAAAATGCCAGTGAACTGCAAGAGCAAAAGTACACCTGTAAATCTGGATGTCCCAAAACTGAACAACCCAGAGGGTTTTCTTCCTGTTTGTGTGGGAACGGGGTGCGGGTGGGGGGGAGGAATTTGGACATCTCTCTCTCTCTATTGGGATGAGCCAGAAAATTGCATCTTATCACCTATGTTTTTACTTTGTCCATTGGAGTAAAGCCTCCTGGCTGTTAGAACAGTTGTTTAGCAGCACATAGCATATAAGAAATAATACAGGAAGCCTGTTGAAATAGCAGGGAGAATTTGGAGAGTAAAAAGCAAATCCCTGAGTGGGAATTTCATTTGGACACTGGGGTAAAAACATTCTGGCTCTTGCAAACGGTGCCAGAGAAGATTTACTGAAGACTTCAGGTTTTCGTGTCTCATCCAAAATATGGTACTGCCATCAGTGCATTACTCCATCACAATGTTGTTCACTTGATTCAGAGGGAAGGGAGCCATCCACAGAATAACCCACTTCAATTGTGCAACAAAGGTCTGGTATCACAGTGTCCCTTCAAATCCACCTCTGGCCAGGGACAAGATAGACTACTATTGAGGGCCTTATTTTGGAGGCGAGCGGGAATAACTCCACCAGGTGGGTGTTCAAAGTCACCAATTTATGAAGTCAGTCTATGGCTTTCCCATCACAGATAGATGCATCACATCCATAGAAATCCTCAGCAATAGGAAAAACCCATAAGTTACAAACCCTTATCAGCTATATACATCAGTCATGTCACTGCCCAGCACTTTGGTCCTTGGCTTCTCCCACGGTTCAGATACCTCTGCCCATGTTTCTGGGGCTGGGATTTGCTTCCTTCCCTTTCTTCCTTAGAAAGACACAACCAAGGTAGTGGAGCCCTTAGAAAGCTCTCTCCGTTTACATAAAATAGCATTTGCTCCTGCAGTCCATTTGGGAGCTGGCTAGACCTGTTAGTGGCATTACCACATCTACCACTGCCTCTCACTTTTTAAAGTCTGAGTATCATTGGAAATGGGTAAACCTTATGGAAATATTTAACATTCCGAGAAAAAAATATTGTCTATGAAGCAGTCAATGTAAGCGGATGCTGTCAAGCTTACGAAGAAATAAGATGTTAATACCCCCACTGTTAGTGCTGTAGCAGTAAACAGTTACGTGTAGTCTGGGATCACATGTCAAATTCATAGATCCATAAGTCATAAGGCCATATGAATTTTTTCAAAAATACCTGACTTCGGAATTTTGAAAATTTTAAAAAGTCCAGTTTTCAAAAGCCTCTTAAGAGTTCCTAAGTCACCTGGGCATTTTTGAAACTTTTACCCTTTTTCATCTGCCCTCTAGCAAGAAACAGGCATGGGGATTCCTACATCAAGCCCATTACATCTAAATGAGCCTAAATGAGATCCAAATCTTGATGTGAAGACTTCAAGTGATAGAGGACCTACCACATCCCTCAGTAGATGTGTTCCCATGGTTAATTTCTCTCTGTTAAAAATATGCACTTTATTTCTAGTTTAAATTTGTCGAGCTTCAGCTTCCAGCTACTTGATCTTGTTGTGCCCTCAGCTGCTAAATTAAAGAACCTTCTGTTATCAGAAATCTTCTGTCCAGGTAGGTACCAGACCATGATCAAGTTACTTCTTATCCTTCTCTTGGATAAATTAAATAGATTGAGCTTCTTTGCAGTCTCACTACAAAGCAGAGATTAAACTGGGGAGATGGCCCCTCCCCAGGGGAATGTGAAAAGTATTTGGGGGGAGGGAGATGTGCAAAGCCTATCGGGGGGGGGACTTACTGCACACATTTTACCCATAGCAATGAATAATTAGCAAAGCTGATTCCTCCAGATGTATCAGGTCCTCAGATGGTGCTGTGCATTTTGATGGATTTCTGCTAAGCTTGTATAGTATTCTACAAAATTGCTGCCATCTATACATTAATCTGTTTGCTACAATACAGTGTGCACATTTAATTGTAATCATCAACCACAATTACAGTTTTGTTTTTGCTCTTATTACAGTGGATCGTTGGCTCTGTTTGAATCAATGCCTTACTGTTTTTAATATATAGTGAGAGTCAGGGCCGGTTCCAGGCACCAGCAGAGGAAACACGTGCCTGGGACAGCACATGCTAAGGGGCAGCATTCCGTCCATTCTTGGGGTGGCACAGTCCGAGCGGCTTCCCCACATACACACTTGGTAGTTCAGGCGGCAGTCCAAGCAGCTTTTGTTTTGTTTTGCTTGGGGCAGCAAAAATGGTAGAGCCGGCCCTGTTGAGAGTTGCATGTTGATTTTTTTATCAGTATATGTACTTGTGTGGCAGGGTGGAGGGGAGACACAAAGAAGGGAGGAGCAATTAAACAAGTTTGAGAACCACTGCTATAAAGGCATGTTTTCCAGACTCCGAGTCATTCATGTAGCTCTTGGTTTTGTAACTCTGCCCAATTTGTTAACATTCTTTTTGAAGTGTTGACACCAAAACTGGACACAGTATTCCAATAGTGGTCTCACGAATGCAGATACCACTTGGCTACCACTGTTCTACCTCCAAGAATTTCACTTGCTTTCTTAGCCGAGTTGTCACTGGATTATTCTCACAGTAATAGCCACCACCAGAAACATATGAATCTTTTCTTAATCTTACAAGAAAAGAATACCACACAGTTAAAGCATATTTAAATTTAAAGAATTAAGTAATGTTTTCATTTTAACAATTTATCCCATTCTCTTTCATTTTAGTTGTACAGAGTTTGTATATGGAAAAATCCCTTATTTAAACAGTCCTTTTATAAGTAGTATTAAAGCTGGTATTAACCGTCCTTTGGGGAGAAAACAAAGTTATTTTAATTGGTCTTGAGTTATTGTTGCTGAAGTCCAATCTTGTTCTTCTTAAGACAAAAATAAGAAAAATACTTGAAGAAAGAAAGGACAAGGAAAAGTTAGAAATGCACCTTCTATCTCACTTACTTGTAAGCAAGTTACTTGAAAATTATAGGCACAGTATAGCTTTAATCACTATTTCGAGAGGTAGCAAACTTTTACCAATAATAGACTGTTTAAGGCATTGCTTTCAGCTAGCCTTTCTGGTCACAGGGTCACAGCAGTGTTGTGAAAGATGAAGTTGTCTTGTCTAGCAGATAGGAAAGATAGATAGAAAGGGTGAGGAAAGTGACAAAGGAACCTAAGGTTTACAACTGAAGTAGCATTCAGGATTTAGCCAAATTGGATGGAGAGGGTTGATGTCAACTGGTTCCCTCCCTGTCGGGTCTGGTCAAGACACCTTTTAGGATCAGGATGATCAAGACCTAATGGACCAGTAGATCCTGGAACCCCAATAAGCAGGAAGCTAAGGAACAGCAGTGGCAGCCATAATGGTGACGTCCAGTTCCTTCAAAACATCCAGCCACCCAGATAAGCCATGTTGAGAAAAGGGGTAGCAATCTTATGCCATCAAAATACATTCTCAGTGATTTTCACTATAAGCTCCCACCCATTTCTAGAACCTTTCAGTTTATTGTCATGCCAACACATGACCTCTCCAAGATCCTTAAGACCCCCTGAGCAAATTTCCTTGACTTAAAACACAGCCAATTTGTTCAAATCTTTCTGTCTTCAACTTTTTCTCATTTTAATATAACAATTTTGTATAACAGGCTGAGCTGAACTTTTGTTACTAGCTGTCCTAAGTGGGTAAAAGGATAATTTAAGCTTCTGCACAGCAATCTTTTCATTATGTGCTAGAATAGGGAAATAACACAAGTTATGGGGGGTAAAGTCAATAATGTGTTCAAGATACTGTTTCTGTTTTAAGATCATCTACTGTAAATGTTAAATAGATATAGAATTGCACTTTGGCATGGATTACTTATGGACTACATATTGAGACAACATAAGGGGAGAAGCTATTAACATTGGCCAGGACATGAGAATCTTACTCACCACAAGAAAATGTTGTGAGCTTTGCCAAAAGCATGTACAGTACATGGTTTAGAGTATAATGCTACCTCTGTTTCATCTAAATATGAATTTAGGAAGGCTATATATGATGGATAGGCAAAAAACTAAATTACCGGAACAGAACAGAATTACCTACTACTTGACTTCCAAACACAGAGGGTGAAATCCTGGCTCCACTGATTGCCATTGATTTCAGTGGGCTAGGATTTCATCAAAGAAATATTGTGGGCAATCTCTGATGTGCTTTGTGGGGAAAAGGGTTACCATAGTTCTTGGCACACAATGTGCATTTGTTGGAAAATCATTTCCACAACATCTGCTGTATGATATTTGAAATGGTCTTTACTTCCCCTTTTTAAGAGGTTTTTCTTCCTCCACTGTGTTCAGATGCAGTTCCCAATCTGCCTCTAAGCAGGGTTTCAGGTGAGTTAAAATGGACATGTATGGGAGCCTTAAAATAGTACATAAAAGTCTTATTGTATTAGTCATTTTTTTCTGTCATTTTGTATTAGTGTCATATTAGTCTAATGCAACACTAACATTATACTGGAATGTCATCATATTACAGATTACTCAGTGTGTCAAGTTTGTACCTGATCAGATTATTCTGTACTAAATATTTTTTGTGAGAAATAAATGAAAATGTGCAGGACTTTGGCAGAAAACGTGAGGCTGTGAGGTATGTAGGATTCTATAAAGTAAGAGTGGCCAAACTTACTGATCCTCCAAGCTGCATATGATAATCTTCAGACGTTCAAAAGCTGCTGAGGTTCGGGGCTTCAGCCCCACTCCTGTTGAAGCCCAGAGCCCCAGTAGGTGCACCCAGTGGGGCTGCAGCCTCCAGGTCCCCTACCCCTACCGGGCAGAAGCCCTGAGATCCTCCTCCTCGCTGGGCAGAAGCCCTTACCCTGCTGCAAGGCAGAGGTCCCAAACTCCCCTTCCCCCCCAAGTCTGGTAGTGGAGTGTGAGGGGACTCTGTGAGCTGCACTTTAATGGTAAAAGAGCCAGTTTGGCCACCCCTGCTATAAAGCTTTCATAAGAGGCGTCAACATCTCTTGTGCCAAATGCAACAGCCTAACTGTAAGTGAGCATCCAATATATTTGATTCAATCTATAGATTTGTTAGAACAAACAAGGTTTTCCTTTTTGCTTTACAGAGAGAGAGACTGACATTCCGCTTAAACTGAAGAACAAACATTGTAAGAGAAATATATTGGCTCTGTCCAGTAGAAAAAAGTGTTGGCTTTCCTTCTGAGCCTTCCCTACTTTTAATTAAGCATAACCCTTCTGCCAGGTGAAGCCAGCAGCAACAAGGTCCAGGTTCAGTATCTAGGGGTTCCTTTTCAACAATACAACACAGAACTGGCTTGGGCCCCCACCCAGTGACCTGGGACAATTACACACCACTCCCTGGGCACATCTAAGAGGCAATACTTCCCCTCTCGCAAACACAGAGTCTGAATGTAGCAAAAACTTTTAATAAAAGGAGGGAATTAACTCAGCATTAGTTTGGGAAAACACCGCAAATAGGGCTCATAAACATAAGCCATAAGCAAAAGACCCACCTCCAAGTACATTGGGCAGTGACCTTTTCCTCTCAGGGTCTTAAGTCCTGCAACCCAAAGGTCCCTTTAACGTGCCCATCCCTTCTCGTCACTCCACTCACAGGTGCTGTCCTGGCCCAGTGCAGACCCAGAGTTCTTACATTCATCAGCAGAATTAACCTCCCACCCTGTGTGGAAGGCAGGGTGGGGTGGGGTAATGAGGCACCTTACACAATGCACTGATCAGGCACTTGCTCGTTGCCCCAATGGCTGATTGCCACACATCTGCTGGGCTCTGCTCTGGCCCTTTCCACCAGCTTCTCTGCTGGCTGCTTGCCATACCTCTCCACCAGCTGCCCACTCACCAAGATGTCTTGAGGGTGCCCACACACATACACACACTTAATACAGCTCTCAGTGATTTTGGTTCTCAGTGGTTTCATCTGAAAGTGAGGGAGCCTCATTGCTGGTGCACACTGGGCAATCTCTTGCAATAGAGACACTGTCCCAAAGTAGGTTTGATACTTAGACCTAGGTATCAGTGATTTCAGCTCTGCACTGTGTAGCAAGCTCTCAACTGAGTCCAAATTAGCTCTTTTGTTATACCATGGAGAGAGGAAGGCTCAAATGGTGTCTAAGACCCTTAAACAGGGCCCATACCACCAGGTACAAGTACCTGTCCCCACCCTTACTCAACTAATTGGGTTTTGGAACCCATGTCCCCTGCCCAGCGACTGCTGTTAAGTTGAGGGCAAGTCCCTCCATCGGGGTATGCCAGGTACAGTTCTGCTGCCCTCGGTTCACACAACAAGGATAACATCCCTTTATTACTCCTGCCCCAGTAACAAGGAGACTGGGGATCCAACACTGGCCACAAGTGATCATTTGGGCAAGCATTCCCATCATGCTGAGTATCTAGGGATTCCTTTTCAACAGTACAATACAAAACCGCTCGAGCCCCCATCCAGTGACCTGGGACACTTACACATCACCTCTGGTTGCCTCTAAGAGCAACTAGGCAGGATGGGTGTGTCCATGCAAACAAAAGTCCCAGTCTAGTGCATTAAACTACAAGACTAAAGACTTTACAATTGAACCGATTTTTTTTTAATTACACAACGCGTGCATGCACACCCACACCCAGCTCTCTGTTCACCTTAGATATGGCATAACAATGGCCTTCCTTGCAGTTTATGCTATTGGTAGTTCTTAACTTGGGAGATTTCAGTAAGGGCCATTCTACAGCTTGACTCCTTCAATGGACATGCACTTTTGGCTTTTACACTCTTTTGCATGCACAAAGATCCATATTTGTGTGCACGCAACTGTAGCTACACACTCTGCACATGTAATTTCGTATCCTGCCCAAGGGGGTTTCAGCAGAGTTGTGGTCGCAAATATTGTTAGTGCGGGCAAGAAGATGGGATGAAAAATGTGCTGCTTAGTCTTTACATATAATCAACTAAAAAGATTCTAATCTACATTTATTGCAAAGCCTGGAGAACACGGAGCTGTTCAAAGATAAAGTTTCAGCCTTAGCTTTCAATTCCCTTGGGTTTGTGGGTTTAAGTCAAGACTCATAATATCCATTTTTATATAATCAGACAGTGAGGGAAGCTGGGGAACTAGTTAATATCATTTCCATGTACAGAATGAACTCTAAGCATGTGATTTGATTAATAGAGTTTTATTGAATTTGGATAAATATTTAAAGCTTTTTAGAACACCATGTAAATCACATAAACACAGATTTGATCAAACTGCCATCTGCTGGAGAACCCTGGTATATAGCAGAAAGGAAAAAATATCTGTGTTTGAAGACATACCCAGAGCTGAAAGTCTAATTTTCACTAGTTGCTTGCCCCTCTTCCTCTTTTTTTTTTTTTTTCACGCAGCCAGTTTTGAAGTGAGCAGTAGCATGGGTCCCAATGAAAATATTACCAGAAAGAGCAGGCACCTGTGCAGACACACAGCGACACTACCATGTTTAGCTGCTCACCCCAACAAACATCCAACTTGTTGGGCATAGTACTATTAACACTATTTTCCCACCTCCAGTTCAGTTTGAGCAGAGAAGGCCAAACAGTACTGTATCAATAGAAAGAGCAAGTCATAAGAATGCAAATATATTAGAGGATTTACTACTGGCTGCTTTATCAGGAAAAAGATTTTTAAGTGTACAATGATGCATGAAATTAAGGAGGCAACTAAAACTATTAGTGAATTACTTGAAGTACCTGCATATAAACTAGCCATTCAGAAGGGAAAAGGTTTAAAGAAGTAATTTTTCAGCACCTTAAAAAATAAAGTTGTCTTAGGACAGCTAGCTCTAGAGCACACAAGAAGCCAAGCTATTCTGCTGGTTAGTCTTAAGTAACGTGGCGTTGGTTCAAGAAGTAACTAATAGTAACTACAACATAATTAGGTTCAAAATCCTCAGGCGAGATCATGCTGAAAATACACATTGACACACTAAAATTTTAGAAAGGAAGTTGCCAAATAAATGAGGCAGCTAATCAAAAGAGACACTAAAATCAAAAGAGAGGAAACTGAAATCTTCATATTCAATACAGAGGCTTCCTAAGGAACAAGTGCAGAGTAGCAGGCAGTACAGAAGAAGTTATGCAGACCCCTAAACAAGAGAGAAAGCAGCATAAAAGTACAAAGTACAAATATATAAGCCAACCACTTAGAGCCATTATCCACTATGAAGTTTCTTGCACCTCCTTTGAAGTACCTGGTTTTAGTCAGTGTTAGAGATAGGATACTAAATTACTGGAGACTCCCATTAACCCCTGGAGACAACTTGTCTCTTGTCTTATACTCAGATTGGAAGCTCTTTGGGGACAGGGGCTGTTTTTGTTCTGTGTTTGTATAGCACCTAGCAGGATAGGGTCCTGATCCATGACTGGGACTCCTAGGCACTATAGAAATATAAATGATCATAATAATAGGAAAGTTGTTTGGTCTAACAAAAGAATTCCAAGTAAGCACAGTACTGGCAAAAGTCTGGATTGTTTTTGATTTGAGGCGGTAGATATTGAACAGATTGGCCCACCTCTCTTTATTATCCTCTACTTGCAACATAATTCTTTTTCCAGCAATCAGTTGTGGAAACCATGACTTCTGTTGGGAAATGTGCAGAAAGAACAAGTATATTTTTCAAAAACAAAGCTCTCATTTTCATGCAAAACAGTCCAATAATAGAAACTAGGTGAAGCAAAACACAAACCTCTATGTGATACGTAGGCAGAAGAATATCTAAACAGAATGTGTTTCAAAGTTTCCATGCAGCATCAGCAGTTCTTTAATTTCTCCAGTGAGTTAATTCATATTCAGTTCCCTACCCCCATCCAACTTCCTTTTTGCATCTGATGCAGCCTTTGCCATATGTCAGACAGACACTCATAGGAGATACAGGTTCCCAAGTTTTAGAACTGCGGATCTGCAGACATCTTTTAAAAGTTTATATTTTTGCCAGAATATCAAGTTGTTGTCCAGTTGTCCAGCCTAGTCGGAGAATACTAGAACCTAACAGGATAGAGTTTCAGACTGAGTTTTCTAAACTCTTTTGGACTATGCGTGTGTGTGTTATATATATATATATATAAAAATCACTGTTTGTAAAGTCACTTGAAAACTCCCATCCAAATCACAGTGATAAATGACAACTACCACAGGTCATCTTGGTCTTCTGGTTCACAAAATGTTAGATATTAGTGAATACTGAAAAAAATGCACAAAAATTCTTTAAAAATAGTTTAAACGTCTGTTTCAGCCATGTTTACACCTCCTTTTGGGGTTTTGCATTAATCACTAAAGAAAGAAAACAAGATTACCTAACATGAACACTTACAGAAAGTGAATATTATGCTCACAAACTAGGATACTCATGGAAATTAAACTTCAGATTTCAGCAATAAGCCTATTGAATAGAAGTGAGCCCTTTGTGACATAGGAAGAATTAGGTGAGTCTGAGATGATGAGATTCTCTTCCAATAAGGCAGTTAGCTGATAGTCCTTTTCTTAAGTCTTGTATACACAAAAAAATTGTATTGCTTTTAGTATTCTGGTATAGGTGAAGGGGTCCAACGCCATTAATGTGGTTACAGTTATATCATTATAAAAGGAGCTTTATGCCAGGATAGCTATTCCTTTATGGGAAGAGTAGCAGCTATACAGATATACGAGAACTTTATGCCAACATAAAGAAGTGCTCATTAGGGCTTATAACAGAAGAACTATATAGATTAAAGAACTCACTTCTAAGTAACATAGTTATATCGTTACAACTTTCAAGTGCAGATTAGTCCTTAGGGTCTTAACTCCTGCTAATGGTCTGAAGCAATTTGGTGACCAGACAATAGCATTCATTAATGCATTATCAGGTACCCTGCACTTTTGGGGTATGTCTACACTGCAATGTAGGCCCAGGATTAGTAGAACTTGAGTTAGTAGACCCTGAGTTTGTTAATCTAGGGCTCGAACATCTACTGTCCTTTGTAACCCCACGTTAGGAACTGTTGAACCCTGGGTCCCAACCTGGGGCTCCAGTGTCTACACTGCATTTCGTGGGCCCAAGTCCAACCACCCAAATGCCAAAATTCCTAACGCTGTCCAAATATGGCTGCTTTATCCTTTATTCATTGTGTAATGTGGAAAACCATGACTGTTCACCAAATTTGACCGGCCAGAAGACAAAGTCAGCTTGTGGGATAGTTTGATGCATTCCCAGAGCACAAGTCCAATGGGGCTGTATCTACTACAAAGCAATAGAGTTTGAACACTGGGTCCCATCTTGACTCAAGCTTGGACCCTCCACCTCCCTGGGGTCCTGAGAACCTGGGCCTAAGTTCTGGGTTAGTGCAATTTATGTATAGATGGAAGGCGGGGGAGTTAGGCCTGAGCCTGAGCTCAAGCTTACGTGATCATCAATTTGAAGAATCAAATTAGTCTGGTTAAAAACTGGTTGCATTTCAGTGCTAAGTGAAATTATACATCTATACAGTATAAATCAGTTGGTCAAATGCTTTGAGATCCTGAGGGAAGAAAGCTGCTATATAGATGTATTTTTTTTTGTGATTAGACATTTCACTTACAGATATTTATCTGTTCACAGGGTTCACAACCTAGTTTTTCTGTCAAGCAGAATTAAATGTGTGGGCTACCTTCAGTGATATTCTTCCTATGTTTATTACCCACTGTCAGTTTGGGTGGTATTGGAGGAGCAATGGTGGCTTGCCAGTTTCTATGTGCCATGTTTTGCACATGGTCAAACTGCAGACTCAGGACTTTCTAAAGAATTACAGCATAATCATCATCTGGACAGATGCTCACAAAACCTGAGCCTTTTTAGTCAGTTAGTAAGGGCCCATTAAATTCTTTGAGAACTGCAGCAGGAGGAAATGCACAAATTGAAACTAAAAATGCCAACTCAATAGAATCAGTGCACAAAAAGTCAGCCATGCATACGCAGGCCATATATCATAGGCCTGAGGTAAGTGGTGTTCCACCTCTTCCGTAACAGGGTTTTATGAAGTGTTTGGGTCAACCTTCATTATTCTTTAGGGGTGGTTGCTTGTGATGTCAGAGAAAATGATGCTGGTCTCCTTCAAGTACTGCTTTTCATCAATCTTCAGGAAAACTTTAGGAAAGAATATCTGCATTGTGATGCCAGGTGGATGATTGAGGTTTAAATTCTCAGTCCTAGTTTTAGCCTCCAGTTTGGGATTCAGCCAGGTTAAGGATAGAAGTCTCCATGCGCCCTCGGTTGATTAGGCAGAAACGTTGCCAAGGTCTGGGATTTTCAAAGAAGACTAAGGGGATCTGGGCACCTAATTCCCTCAGGCTTCTATGAAAACCCCAGCCTGAGGTGCAAAGTTACATTCCAGATCAAGATCTGAGCTTTTCCAAAAAGACTGAGCATGTTCAGATCTGGAGTTTTAACTTGGCCCATTACAGCAATAGACATACAGTGAAGTAAAGTTCAACATCATTTGCCTTACGTGGAGGAACTTCAAGTAACATTGTTAAAATTTATTAGTATGAGGTGAGCAAAGGTTTTGAACTGACAGCATTTGTATATTTCACACATTATACAAGTTCCTACAAAAGTACTTTCCTTTCTTTAGTTACAAATATTTAGAGTCCTTGTAGGGACTATGAGCTAGCACGATGTACCCATGTTCTTTGTACGTGTTATAGTCATTAGCTCCTGATCTGAAACCTTTCAAGTAGCTTTTCAGAAAGCTAACCTTTGTTTTGACTGCACCAGAGGTGCTTTTTCATCATTGAGATCTTGTGGCATTGTAGGACTTATATGTTACATACACAAAATACTAAAAGCATTGTATACATGCAAAATATATACTCACATCATATATACGTTAACCAATTAATGTAGAGCCATACCCTGAATCCCTTAAATCAGGCAAAACTCTCCTTCAGGTGGGAATCTTGACTGAATAGAAATGAATAAAGATTTCAGCATTTGGCTCAGTGAGTTTAATATGGAAATATTCCAAATGCTAACAATTCCCCAATATATTTGTAAATGTTAATGTTCTAACAATCACACTTTGTGTTTTTCATCTATTTATATAGAAATTCTTTACATTAAATGGGTGATTCTTACACCAAATGTATAGGAGAAAATATACTGAATATGGGTTCTTATAGAAAAATATATTTATACCTTGAATTATTTACCGTGCTTTCAAAGAAAGAATCCTAAATGATTCCTTTACATTTTAGTTCCCAACCAACCAATCTATGCCAATGTATAAGAATTAATGGAGATAGTTTGACCATAATACTCATACAGTACTGTATTTTTGCATTACAAGAATTGTCACTTAATGCTAGTCATGTGACACTCTTATTGTAAGTTTGTGACTACACCGGATCTTGGCTGGATCCAAGAAATCTACAAGGTAGAGGAAGAATGGTTAAAGTAACGGTAAGGGGACTAAAACCCTTTCTACAATAATGTATAACAGGGCAAAAATAAATAGTAAGGATACCATGATTTTGCTACATATAGATGTTGGAGAGAAGAGTATTTGGTCACTATTGATAAGTTACTAGAAAGAAATCTATCATTTATATCAGTGTTTCCAGATGTATAGTAACATATATATTCATCTTGTCACATTGCTGTATAAATAGATGAGGTAAAACAACGTGGCATTTGTTGTACTTCAATTACTTTCTTGTATAATGTCAAGAAGTAAAAGCTAACAAACCATAACTTTTCCTGACATTTCCTCCCTCCAATGACCAGTGATGGATTTGCCCTGAAAAAGCATTCATCATTTTACAGAACAGCATAGACTGATTTTTTTAGTTAATGTTTAAGTAGAAAAGCTCAGCTCTTATCTACAAAGATGTCAGCCCTGGCAGAAAACATTTGGTCCATTTCCAAAGAGGCAGGTGTTGGGAGACACACAGAGTAGACATTGTGTTACCTCTTACCTGCCACAAGTTAGTTTAGCAGAGTGATTATAAAAGTAACGAACATTCCATTAGGACTCAATCCTGCAAGGTGCTGAGCACTTTTGCGATGTACCAGACACCCTTAACTCTGTTTAAAGCCAGCGGGAGTTGAGGGCACTCAGCTGCTGAGAGTGAGCCCAAAGGCTCGAATGCAGGAAAGTACCCTATGCAGCAAAGAACATAAGCGTTTCCTTAAGCTTCACTGAGCACATGGTCAAGTGCTTTGCTAAATAGGGTTGGATTTTTTTTTATTGCTAGTTATTTTTGCTTTTGAAGTTTTCCCATGGAGAAAGTAACTTCCTATACCAAGAAAAACACAGGAACAAAATGGCAGAGTTGTCATGGATACCCTAAGTTTCTCATAGATAAATGAATACACAAAATTGGGAGATGAAATGCTGAATATACCTTCTCCCTGAGCTAATCTTTTCTGATAACTACCCCTTTTTGTCTCAGACACACATATCATCAATGGGTACCACAGGGTATTTGCTAAATGACACAGAAGGAGATGAAGATACCCTTTATATGGTCTGTGCTTTTTGGGGGGAGGGGTGTACAGTCCACAGAAAAGCCACAGGATTAAGAGATGTTATAAAGCCTTCATTTTCCCTTACGTAGTTTATATCTCCACAAAAGAACTGTGTGTTCCATCCATTTAAAATTAAGTAACTCATTTAAGAGTTAGGTAGGAGGTTGTGTACTAGCAATTATATGGGTGAAATGCAGTGCATTGGACAGAATGAATGTTATCATTAGCTGCTCTTGCAGCTGCTAGTAGCAAGTCACGTATATGATGCATTCAGAGATTGTGACTAGGACATAAACAGGAAAAAATCTGAACAAACATTATGACTGTCACCCATTTTTCTTGTCCAGCTCAGAGAAATATGTCATTCCTGTTGCAGTGAATACAGCAGGCACATAGTCAGTATATTTGCTACTGGCAAACACAATGATCTCCAGAATGCAAATTTGCTACAAATCTCAAGATGAAAACCTCTCACCAACATATTGGTTTGAATGTACAAAAAATCATTTAAAAAGGTGGGTTATTTGAATTTACATTTAAAGATACAAAGACAAAGCGAACCACAGGAATACTTTGTCTCTCAATTAATTTTAACTTTTATGTCAATGGCTGGTCAATAGAATCAGCAATAGAATCAGTGAACTCATACTTCCAAGGCCAGATTAAGGCAATCTAGTGCCTCCATGTAACCCACTGGTTAACATACATTGTGACCCCCTTCTCTACACTCAATGCAAAGAGAATGTAAGTCACTTACAGTGCCCACATATATAGTCTCCACAGCATGAGCCAGACAACCTTCTATTCTGGATGTTCAGCCTAGACTGTTGGCTGTGATATAGGTCCTCTGTGACCCTGCCTCTGCTCTATGGCTCCACTCCCTGCCTGGAGTGGCAGTAGCTCCTCTCCCAGAGTGGCAGCAAGACCCCCTGGTGACATGGGAACTGCAAGAGCAGCAGCAGAATCTCCTCCCACAGAGACAACAGTTACATAATGAGGCACCACAGAGACAACAGTGGTGCCTCATTATGTAACCCAGCCGCTCCCATGTATTTGCTTGAGGAAGTTGGTGGTCTTTCTGGGACTGCTGCACTCTTCTCGTCCTGCCAAACACAGAGGAGTTGGATGGTGTTGGTGCAGCTCTCCCAAAGCTCTGCATCTTGGAGTACGTGGGGGTGGGTCTTCGTGGTTCTTGAAGCAAACATGGAGCTGTTCATTCCTGTAAGAGCATCACTTCAGGCTGTCTACAGACTCAAGCAGACATCATTGCACCAGTTACACTTGCGTCATGGTTCAACCTGTAGTAGAAAGAAAGCCTGAAACATGAGGCTTGGTGTAAGAGGCCCAATATGAGGCTTGAGGCATGAACTAAAGTAGTGGTCAAGTCTTGCTAATATAAAGCCAACTAGTCAGGTGGTGCTAATATAAAGCAAAAGTCAGGTGGGGAGCAAAAGGCAGGCCCTGTTATAAAACATGCCTGCTTGCAAGTTCATAGAAACTGGCAAGAACAGGGCTGGTATTGCAAAACCACACACATTTCTGACAAGTACCAGGCAAAGGACACTCACACAAACAGTCCAGAAGGGTGGTACCAGAACACCCTGAAACCAAGTATGGTATAAACACACTCCCTGAAGATGAATCAAGGACACACTGACCCCCTTGTAAAGATAAAATCAGATAACAGCATGATGGAGAGAGATGTTTTGATGAAATCAACATGTACAGTGTAAAGGGTGGTAACTACATCAGAGGGGCAATACGGAAATTGTTTCTATCGATGTATAAGGGGCGGAAGTCTCAGTGGGAATGTCTTTGGCCAGCCAAAGGGGCAACGGAAAGTCCCACCATTCACTAAGCTGAATCCATTGTCATGGGCATACACATATTAAGTGTACTTGTAGCACGTATAGGGTGCTAATACCATGCTTTTTTGACAAAAAAAAATTGGCCGAGTGCCTTCACTACTAAAACAAGTCTTGTGGTCTTATTGGGTGGTTCCATTGGAGCCTGCTGTATGAGCTATCCAGCCAGAGTCAATGAAGCATGCAGAGCGAACACACACACACACGCACACACACAGCCAATGACTAACTACATAACCTATTCTTTGCATCCATGACAACACTTTTTAAAATGATAGCTGAGGTTCTGATGGAATCACATGACTCCAGGAGCTAAGCCCATAGTGCAGATCCCTTAATTATCCACCTCCTTTTTGTCTATTTACTTCACAAGATGCAGAAATCTGTCAATGAATCAATTCAGTTTCCATAAATTAAATGATCGTACTATGATCTAAATTACTATATTATGATATGTCTGAGCAATGGAATTGAAAAAGATAGGCTGTGACCAGAACAGTGCAAAATATTCATAATGCAATGAAAGATTGGAAGGTTACTTGAAAATTCTGATGTGTACATATTGTTTTGAATTTTTTAAAAAGTGACATTTTCACTGAAAATTTCTTTGAATTACCTATTTCTAGGAGAAAATAGGCCTATTTTTGCGTTTGCATAATTTTGATGCAAAGCTATTTAACACTGAAAATAAAGTTAAATTTGATCACATGGAAACTAAAACAAAATAATAAATAGCATTGTGAATTTTGCACAATTCTAGTCAGAATGTTTTCAATACAAACGTACATTCTCAAACACATTTTGTCTTCTCCACACTATGAACAGCTATAGAAACTAATGCTAGAATTATAATTACTAACTAAAACATAATCCTACATGGAATCAAACAAAAGTCAACTTCCCAAGAGCTGTAGTATTGACCGATTCTTGCTTAACATACGAAGTATCAAGCTGAAGTCAGTACAACACTGTCGACTATTTAAATTTAAGGCGGGGGGGTGAATGAATTAAAAACATGTTTTCTACAATATATCTTTCAACTCTTGTTAAAGATGAAGAAATGAAAGATGTAAAAAGTATTCCAGACATCCAGTTGATCTTGACAAGCTAGGAAGTATTAAAATATTATCCTTTTCATTAGTATAGCCACTACTAGATTGAAATAAAACAAAGAGCTTTCAGAAGAGAAGAGGTGGGGAACTCATCCTAGGATTGGAAAGCCAAGAGGAGATTACTTACTTCTATTGACTCTAATATTACAAAAAAGATTTATTTTTGCCTATGCTACCCTTTTCAGTGTCCCTGTGAGCTCAGTCTATTATCAATTACATGAAAATACAGATGTTATGAAACTGCTTTAAGAAGGAGAGTTTTCAGGGCTACAGAAAGAATTTTAAAAGTCTTCAGATCTCATATTTACTTCACAGACAAAGTCAGCTCCCAGACTGCTGCACTGGGCAACACAGTATGGGGAGGAGATGAGCAGCCCTCAGTGGTGAAAGAACAGGTTAAGGACTATTTAGAAAAGCTGGACATGCACAAGTCCATGGGTCCAAATCTAATGCATCCGAGGGTGCTAGGCAGTTGGATGATGTGATTGCAAAGCCATTGGCCATTATCTTTGAAAATTTGTGGTGATCAGAGGGGGTCCCGGACGACTGGAAAAAGGCAAATTTAGTGCCCATATTTTAAAAAGGGAAGAGAACCTGGGGAACTAGAGACCGGTCAGCCTCATTTCAGTCCCTGGCAAAATCATGGAGCAGGTCCTCAAGGAATCCATTTTGAAGCACTTGGAGGAGAGGAAGGTGACCAGGAACAGTCAACATGGATTCACCAAGGGCAAGTCATGCCTGACCAACCTGACTGCCTTCTATGATGAGATAACTGGCTCTGTGGCTATGGGGAAAGCACTGGATGTGATATATCTTGACTTTAGCAAAGCTTTTTATACAGTCTCCCACAGCGTGAATGCAATGTTTTCTCCAAGCTCACCAAGGAGCTATGGGAGACTGAGAAACAGTTTTTACTGGAGAGTAAGTTACTGGCTATGTGCAGAGTACATCAAGAACAGCAGGGAAAAAAATCCTTCCCATTTAGAGCAGAAAGTGGAATGCAGCAGCTCAAACATCATCAAGCCTCAGACAGGTAATAAACAGCTAGCTCAGGTTTTGACCACAATAAGTGAGAAGTAGCTGGGAAAATACTTTAGCCACCTAGCAAATGCCATGACTGCCTCACTGGTCAAGAGTGCCCATTAGTCCTCAGAGCAATGCACAGTTCTATACTTGGATGCCCATGTTAAAGCAAAGCCAGAAATCATTTATTCCATCTTCAGCTGGCAAGAGATTTGTCTACTCCTTTTGGACACAGACCTGGCTATAGTAATCCACATCTGCAGAATACTGTAACACTGTCTACGTAGGGCTAGCAGTGACAGCTGCAGCCAGTCACACCATAGCTTGTTTTCCAAGTGCAATAGAGAGAGAGCATAAGATCCCTAGAGTACATGTGCATCTACATGACTCTAGCTCCCCATTCAGCTTCAACCCTATGGGTGACACAGACAATCAATAATTCAAGGCTCTAGATACCATAATAGTGCCCTAGCAATACAAATATACAGGGCCAGTGCAACCATTAAGGTGACCTAGGCGGTCGCCTAGGGCACTAGGATTTGGGGGATGCCATTTTCTTCGGCAGCAACCACGGCGGATGGATCTTCATTCGCCCTGGTTGGCACCGGCATTTAAGCGGAGGGAGCTGGGGCAGGAAAGCGCAGGGAGGGCCGCCTGCAGCAAGTGGGGGGGGCAGTGGCACGCAGGGGAACTCCCTGCCCCAGCTCACCCCTACCGCACCTCCTCCCCGAGCACGCCATGGCCGCTTCACTTCTCCTGCCTCCCAGGCTTGCAGCGCCTAAGCTGAATGGTGCCGCAAGCCTGGGAGGCGGGAGAAGTGAAGCAGCGACGGTGTGCTCGGGGTGCTCGTGCTCAGAGCAGAGTTGAGCTGGGGAGAGGGGGTGCCTCAGGGTGGAGGGTAGGGGGTGGGGAGCTGGACACAAGGGGGACACAAGGTGGAGTGGGGGAGCTGCCATGGGGGAGTGCTTCAGGGTGGAGTGGGAGAGCTGGCGTGGGGGGGGAAGCTTAGGGCGGGGGCCCAACGTGGAAGTTTCGCCTAGGGCGCGAAACATCCTTGCACCAGCCCTGCAAATATACAGGTATAAAGAAAACATAGAAACAACACTCAATCACACGTTCTTTCTTTCTGAGTCTTGGAAACAGTGTCCCAACTGGGGAAAAGTGATAAACTGAGAGTTATTAGTATTTATTATTTGTATTACCATAACACTGAGCCCTAGTCAAGAACCAGGATTCCATTGTGCCATTAAGTATCATTATTCTTTTAACTCTTTGCTCCCTATTTTAAACATCTACATTTTAACAGCAATACTCATGCTGGTTAATTCTCTATTCAGGCCTCTCCATCTTAGCATTCTGCAACTATGCTGCCACAGAAAAGTTTAGCTCCCAAGACAGAGAAGAGTTCTGACTCTCTAAAACGGTATTATTCACACTGAAGACTTTTGGAATGGTTAAACCAGTTTGGAAGGAAAAAAAAATAAAGAGCAAAATTCTATTCTCACCTACACTTGTATAGTACCCAGAGTAATTGAATCAATGTCACTGGACTTATTCAAAATATTCAACAGGCTAATTCATTTTGTGATTGTAATATGGATGCTAATAAAACAGAACCATTTCTCTTCTCACGTCAGTGTTATGTGCATACCCATACCCAAACTGTATACATTACAAGACCCTTGCTTATTGCTTGGGCACAGACTTCATGAATTTGTGATATTTTAAACAAACTAGAGAGAAAAATAATTTGTTTCAGACGTTCATGGCAGCTGGACATTTATATTCTATTGACATTTTGTTCCAATATGGCACTATATTAAAATAAAGACATTCACAAACAAAACCCAGGCTGTTTTAGCAGGTGTCTATTGTTCCTAGAACATCCTTATTCTGAGTTCAAGTAAAAAATGTCTTATTTTGCCTTCTGATAAGCTTAGATTTGTTTATGAGGCTAATCATGATCAGATTAAACAGTTGGCAAAAAAAAAAGCATAAACTTTAAATATTTAACAGTGATGCTGTTTTTGTTAGTGGACTAAAGACAGAGGACCTGCCTCACTGGGTGATAATCCTGCAGCACACTTGCTGTAATAAAGTCAATATTAGAGCTATAGCATTCTCAATTTGTTTGAGTAAAAATTCATGAATTTACTTTGACTGTATTCACAAACCTTCATATTCATCATTTATGAACATTTGTAGTAGTGATTTTCTGCAATACATGGCTGAATAAAAGTTTGCCTAAGGGGTTATACTAAGCACTAAGGCACCCATCTTGAAATCTTGCTAGTTTGTTTTAAATTTCTATGACTCCTGTTTATAAAAAACTTAATTTGCCTGATCAGGGACCTGACCGTGGCTGATGTGACTAAAAGTCAAATGCTACATAGTCACCATGAATAGTTTACAAACACCTGGAGTGTGAAACATGCTTACTGAAATATTTCTCAAGACAATTCTGGGCACCTAATATGTCCATTAAAACAAGCCTGTTAGAAGGTAATTCACAAACAAAAGGGCAACATTAGCGCTAGTTGCAGTCTAAGGCGATAGTAAAGTTCACTTATTTTAATTTAAATGTTAAAACATTTCTGAAATTCCTTAAAATAGCCATAACTGTAAATAAGTGTCTCATAGCCTTATAATAACACTCTTTCAAACATGTTAAACTGGAGCAAAGATTAAGAATACTCACTGGTAATTTAAGGTAATGTTACAGGAAATTTAAAATTATCCCAGAAATAAACAATAAACAGAAGAATCTCAGTGTTAAGGTTGAACTTAAAAGAAACAAACATCTTAAAGGTAGAGAAATTTATAGTTAGGGCATCCAAACCACCTTAACTCCTATCTGTAGTTATACTGCTGGGGTCTGTGTGTGTGCATGCCTGCGTGCATATGTGTGATGAATCTGATATTTCTTCTAAAAAAAATTATCAATATCAGAAATGTGAGGTAAACCCACAATATTAAAATGCCTAAACACTGGGATGTTTATTGGATGATATCTACAAAGCCAGTTTAAAATTGGTTGGTTACCTAAATGTGCATTTCTATACCTTCATGTTTGGATTTCTTGTAAGTTTATCCTTAACTGAATTTCCTGGGTTTACAATGCCTCTTTCAGAGAAAATTTCAACTTCCATGGAATGTATTTGATCCTAATTTATTAATATATATTCAGTCTTAATTCCATTTTAATGCTGGTTTTGTCTGGGAATTCCTGGTTTTTTAAACAATTTCACACTAGAATACTAACCAAGAAAGTCAAAGAATGTTACCATGTGATAGTTCTGATCTGAACACGGGAAGACTCAAACTTTAACTTCTAAATCCAGATTCACTGGTATCCTCTGGCTGCCCAATTCCATTCTGAAACAGAACAAAATAGCCAGACCATAATGGCTAGTTAAACTAAGTTAACAGCTGCTTTGCATCACCTGAGCACCAAAGCTACTGCAGTGTACACCCCACTTTCTATGATTCCTCCTGTTCTGTACATTGCCCTGTGCACACAGTTCTCTCTCTAGCATCCAACTATATTCTCTTGCACACACACAAACCTGAATACCTCTCTCCTGGCTCCTACGTTGTCCTGCAGGTACACATCCTTAATTTTACTCTAAGTAAAAAAGTAAAAATGCCTTCACAGGAGATAGCGATCCCTCTATACTCCTGGGACAGAGGAACAGTGTGGATGAGCTCTCTGCCAAGGACAGTCTGTGACCTCAGTCCCAAATCCACTTGAAAATGGATACATACTCAACATGGCTCAGCATGCCTCCGCTGCCCCTGCCCATGGTACCATAAGTTTGGGGGAAGGGGAGAATTCACACTCCTAGCTCACAGCGTAGACATAGTCTATGAGACGTTTGAAAACTACCTCAATGTATTAAGATCATTAGGAGAAAAAAAATGATAGTAGATGCTAAATTTCTTGAAGGAGCCATTTTAATTCATTTTAACTCAAACTAATTGAAATAATAATTTGTAAATTCTCAGAATTTTCATTCTATACTCAAGAAGTGCATTAATATTGGGCAAGATATGCTATATGTTTCATACATAGCTAAATGTTTACTTTTAGTGCAAAACCCAGCTCAGCTCTATGGCAGAACACTTTTGGTAATAGATAACTATACAGAATTGTAATTGATTGTCGCTTATAATGAACCGCAATAATACCGTTTACCTTCTTGACAACAATTATTCAGTTTCTGTAATACTCAAGGATTTTTTTTTAAAGGTTGTCAATATATAGGGTATTTCTGATACTTTACTGAACATGTTCTTGTGATCTTAGTGTGAAAACAGAAGAAACAGAAATTGATTTTATACTGATAAAATTATATATATGGATAATAATGCTCAAAGCATATATTTAAATGAGGATTCAGTCAACTGAACTGAGTGTTCAGTCAAAAGTCATATGTAATTATAGTATCTAATTTGAAATTTTTAAAGTTTGAGGAACTTGATTTTACCTTACAAAAACATGTGAGAAGCAATGGAAAATGTATTGTAAATGTCAGCATCATATCTGATCGTGCGTATTTGACCTTAAAATGCCATCTTATCCACTTTAATTTAACAAGTGGATTTCCTAAACTATCAAATATTTGATATAAAACAATATATATTGAACCACTGGAACAAATAGCTAAAAAATATTTCAATTGTCATGCTTGAAAAGACTACAATAGATGTAAGGGGGAGAGGGGACTTTTTCCACTAAAATTTATGTCTTGCTTGTAAGGAAAATTCTGCCTCACCACTTCATCAGGACACTTTCAGACTCCTTGAAAAGCTGATTTTTCTAATCAGTGGGCCGGTTTCTATAACAGTGCATAGAGGTCACACACAAAAATCCTGTTAACACTGGAGTCCAACGTTCAACTGAAAATTTTGAGCTGATGATATTACGTATGTTTGCAGGATTGGGGCCAGACAGGGTGCTGGCACAAAAGTTCACTTCCATGGTCAACTGCAGGATCAGGACACTCATTCCAAATTATATTAATACATTGTACTTTTACAGTGCCTTCCATCAATGAGAGATGGCTGTATTGACATAATATCCAGTGTTTCTTTTGCTTTTTGCTTCCTTTAAATAGAACCTGAACTCTGAACTACCTGGATTTCAGTCACTGGTGTTTTAAATCTTCAACTTACAGTTAAGGTTTCTTTCTCCCTTAAAAATACTGATTTTATTCATAACCTCAAATGCATCTTAAAGTAGTATTTAAGCATAGACGTTGCCTTTCGTTTGGAGCCTTTACAATACTAGTCATTCAATTATACTGTCCAATGCCTATTGCTGTCACACTGTTTTAAACTGAATCCAGATTCACTTTTAATTCAGTGAGAATGTGGCTACATACAAGTACAGACCGAAACATCAATCATAGATATATTCTGCAATTCTCATCAGCCTTAAAACAAAATGTGCAGCCATCTACAGTATTTACATAGTTGGAAATCTGTGATATTACTTACTTGGATGCTGCTTTTTTCTTTAGAAATACAAAGAAAGATATTTTAGATGATCTGATTGCTCACATGGGTCAATGCTGTCTAATGGTTAGGGAGGCGAGCCAGAGCACTTCATTTTTTCCCTTCTGTCTGTCATAAAAATCACATTGTGATGATGGGCAAGTCACTTAAGCTTAGTTTGTGCATCTGTCATATGTGTATTATACTCATTGGTATACTAATGCTCAGTGCGTTAACATTTGCAAAATGCTGCTCTTCAGATTCTTGCATGAAAAGCACTACATAGGTGCAACATATTATTTACATAGGAATGTACATAGGTGATCTGGTTAAGCAGAAATACAGAAAATATTATGTAGGGGTGTGAATGGAAGCACATAACATTTATAGGTACAGAAGTTACTTGCACTGTACAGATATAGTGAAACCCATCTTCACATCCTCTCAAGTACTTATTCAGAGTATTCTGAGGCACTAGCTTAAAAAAGAACTTTCTGTAAATAAGGATAGTTTCACAAACAGTGTAAGGTATTACCCAGAAGTATAGAAGTAATATTATTAGGGCTTTACCAAATTCAAGGTCCATTTTGGTCAATTTCACGATTATAGGATTTTTTAAATTATAAATTTCATTTTCTCAGCTATTTAAATCTGAAATTTCAATGTGTTGTAATTGTAGGAGTCCTGACCCAAAGAGGAGCTGGGGGGGGGGGGCGAGGTCATAAGGTTATTGTAGGGGGGTTGCGGTACTGCTATCCTTATTTCTGCGCTGCTGTTGGTGGCAGTGGCGCTGCCTTCAGAGCTGGGCAGCTGGAGAGCACAGAAGTAAGGATGGCATGGTATGTATAGCCAACCTTACTTCTGTGCTGCTTCATTTTCTTTATGAATGCAGGTATTGAAAAGTGTCTTGGTTGAAGAAATGTGTCATTTGAAGGCAAATTATATTTAAGACTGGAGGAAAAACATACAATTCCAGACACAAGGCAGAATGCTCATTTAAGCTCTCTCCATCTTGTGCCTACTCTGTAGCTTCATAATCTCTGAATTTTCTAGACACTACATGCACTGCAGTACAGTGTGTTTGGGTAATTACCAATGCTACTTGTTTGCTATTTAATATCTGATGTTAATTATTCCAGCTGATCGCTGACAAGGGAGTAAAGCCTGAAGATGAGTAAGTCTGCAGAGAAAGAGCATCAAAGGATTTAGATGACAAAACTTCCTTTTTACTGAAAAAGCAGACACCATTCCAAATCCTTAAATTCCTTCTTTCCGATTCACTTTCTAAATATTGAAGGGAAGTACATAAAAGAATAATCTTAAAATAGAAGGTTGAAGACATGCTCACTTTCAAATATTATACAACTACACAGAAGCATAAGGCCCAATTTTATGCCCCTGGAATTCAGTAGCAAACCTCTCACTGACTTTAATAAGAACAGGATCAAAACACATATTGAGAAGATCTGGAAAGAGTCAGAAGAGCAGCAATCTATAATTTAACATCAGATATTGCTGGAATTACCACTTAGACTTTCAAATGATATTTTCTGCATGAGGCATCCATGAACTTTACAGACACTTTACTTTTTTTATTGGTTCCATAGTTGCTATTTTAAGTATCTCTCTATATCCACAGGAAGTTTTAAACAGGCTACACGCTTTTGCTTTTGTTGCGAAATGAAACACAAGGAACAAGTAGGTAGGGGAGAGCGGATTATAAGAAGTGCTGGCTAGTATTGTGTATGCCATGCTGAAATGCTATTATATTATCATTTGTCACTCTAACCTACTTCACACTACCTAGTAACTGGTGAGTCAGTTTGGATAAAACAAAAACTGCTCCAAATTCAAAATACGCACTGAGCCTGAGGCTATTTTTTTCACAAGTTAAATAGGTTCTGTGAATTTTACAGCAAGCAGGGGAGAAGGAGAGTTTCATTGGCATGAAACACAGTCACATCCAAGCAGCAGAGAATCCTGTGGCACCTTATAGACTAACAGACGTTTTGGAGCGTGAGCTTTCGTGGGTGAATACCCACTTCGTCAGACGCAGGGGCAGGGGTATACACCCACGAAAGCTCACGCTCCAAAACGTCTGTTAGTCTATAATGTGCCACAGGATTCTCTGCTGCTTTTACAGATCCAGACTAATACGGCTACCCCTCTGATACTAGTCACATCCAAGACCAGACTTGGAAGTGCCGAAGTAACACAAGCCATGTTGGTTTTCGTTACAAATTCTGAGCCAACAGGAAGGAGACAGGACTAGAAATCTCATGAGAAATTAGAGAAGTGAAAAATAAATGACTTTTCTCTCTTGTTGTACAGACATGCAATTTTGTGATCATGAAATTCATTTTCATTCATTTTTCACCATTGGTCTTGTTTGACATTGAAGCATGCAAACATTCATATTTTTTCATGTTTTATTCCTGAAAATTGATGTTTTTCTGTCTGAACAAAATTGCTAAAATGTTGAGATTTTTGTCATCAAAAGCAGAACAATCTACCAGTCAAATTATATTCATTATCACTTCAAAAACCATGCAAGGTTATTCCTAAAAGTTATTCCATTTTCAAAAATTTTAAATGGAATGTGAAAATCTCAAATTTCAAATACCAATGAGAATGTTTTACACAACACACTATGAAAGTCTGTTAGACTTTGAGCTCACTTTTGGGAGGCTCAAAAATTATAGTTTATATGTAAGATATGGAGACACATCCAAACTTCTGGGTGCTTAGTTGAACCCAACATCCAACTCTTCTGAGATTTCCTCATCACCCCTTAAAGTGGGTTGCAGAACTGTAACAAAAGTTTAAAGGTGCTTTTCTGAAAAAATACATTCTCTTCTAACTCTGGAGTCTTGTTTAAACATCTTAATAAAAATAATTAAATTTGACCTATAATCTACATAGCATCAGCATTCTGTGCAGAAGCAGTTCTTTTAATAGTGTTGTGTTGTTTCAAGTCTACAATTTTTATTTTTTTATTTTTTGGTAGATATCATAATTATGGAGGGTTTTCAAGAATCCTGAAAGAAACTTGAATTCTGTAACAATATAAAATATATTACTCTGTACCAACCACAAGAATGATAATAGTTTTCAGATCCATTTTAATACTCCATCTAAAATGTTTACAATGTTTTATATGTAGGTTTGCAGATTAAATTATTTAAAAAAAATTAATGGGCTATATTGGTTTATTTTTAAGCCTTTATTTTTATGGATTTTCACAGTTGCAGGAAATTATGGGAGACAGAATTATTTCGTGATGGTGGACACTGACATTCAGAAAGTTAAATTTATAACCATTAAAATACAAATTGTCTATATCACATGTCAAAATATAAAAAATAAATATTTTTAAAACTAAAAAATTCTCAAGAAACATTTTTCTTACTTTGCCTATCTGTAAATTTCAATTATCTGAGAAAATAATTGTCGATTTGTGTGTGTGGTGCAATCAACGTTTACTGATTTAAAAAAAAAAAATCAAATTCTGCCAAGATCTATAGCTATGAGAGACTGCAGAATTTAATCTGCCAGTCAAGAATTTTACTATAGAAAAAAAAATACTCCATGAGTGCTGCTGGATTCCTAGCATTTCCTATTTGGTTAGATTTACTCTTTTGTTAGTAAGCATCAATTTGTCCCGTGTGGTTGGAATACTACAGGAGCAATAACATCCCATATTTGCACCTTTATTTATTATTGTGCAGTTCAGAATATGTACTTTTTGTAGCAGTACAATACTTGGAAAAGACACTTCTGAATTTTGAAATTCTGTTCCCTCGAGAGCAGAATATGGCAAGAGTTTGAGATAACATTGCACAAGAGTATAGGTCAGAAAATACCTAAATGAAATCGAAGGGGCAGTTTTAGTTAGAATGTAGTTACTCTAACTGGAATTTGACTAGGACACCCATACTCTTGTGACAAGTATCATGGAAGCTTTAATGACCACAGGTAGTCGTCATGAGTTGACTTTGGGTTTAGTCAAAAAAGAAAACGGCAACTAGAGCACACACTGTACTAGCTCATTGGATCAGCAAAGTAAATCAGAGGTAATACCAAACCAGATTGAAGTACAAAATACAAATATTTCTAAGTACCCCAGCATTATACCCTCCATTGCCCTGAATTGGAAAAGGAGCAAGCCACCAGTTCTATAGGTATTTATCCTTGCAAAGTCCACATAAAATATATGAATATGAAATTTAATCTGAGTACATCAGACTCTTCCACTAGGAGTCAAAAGACCTCAATTTAAAAGACACCATACCCCAGTTACAATCTATTAAGGAATTATTCTATGTCCCATTCTAGCAGGTATTAAATAACCTTCCATCTGAAGAAAAGGTGACATCAGCTAACTACAGTTTCCTCTAAATACAAACAAACAAACAGTATCACTAAGAAAGTTGGTCAAAAACTGCAAAAAAAGTCCATCTTCAGTCACTATAGAAATAGCAGCCACCTTTTACTTTGTATCATTTCACTGGCTTTTTTTTTTCCTTTTTCAAATGATCATTTTTGTGCACTTTTTCCCTTCAATTATTACAACAAAAGCTCCTTTCAAGTTAAAGAAAATTATGTTATTTTCTTCTTGGAGCAAGCAGCAGTTTGACAAAAAGTAGCAGTGATACTAAACATTGCCCGTGATTGTTATGGAAATACATTTCTCTGTATCCTGTTGTCATGGCAGCTGAAGATCAAGGCATGAATGCTACATACAGTAATTTCTATTGAATAGAAAGAATGTTTGGGGAAAACATTTATAATCTGATATTTGAAACCATAGTCTGATTTAGAAGACTGGTTAGAAGAAAAAATTTGAGACATTGTGGATTTCAATCAATATTTGGTTCATTATTTATGTTCACTGAGTTTCTTTAATTTTTAGTGAACTGGCAATTTTATTTCTCAGGCACTCTGAATCTTCCAGTATTTTTTTTACCCTGGCATTAATCCAGCTTCAGCGATGTTCCTGACCACACAAAAGGGAATCACAAGCTGATATTTTGTTTCTTTTTAATTAAATAGTATTAATTGCATAAGGCTAAATTGTCTTTATTGTACTCCAATTGCCCATTGTTTCATAAAATGATTCAGCTTTTAGTTCTCACTACGAAACATTACATTCAGAATGTTTGTTCAGCCATTTGCTTCTAAAACACTATCAACAGAGCAAATATTGTATATCAAAACATTTCATATGATGTTGCATCCCTTGGATATTTTACAAAGAAACTGTGTGGAAGTAGTGCAACTAGGGTGACCAGACAGCAAATGTGAAAAATTGGGACAGTGTGTGTATGGGGGGGGGGGTAATAGGAGTCTATATATGAAAAAGACCCAAAAATCGGGATTGGTGTTAAAAAAAAATCGGGCTATCTGGTCACCCTAGGTGCAACAAAATAGTTTCCGCACTTAGGCAATGTTGGAGAAATAAGCGTTCTTGGTGGCATGTAACATTGTTCAGTGTTGTGGAAAAATCTAGAACAGGATCTAATCACGAGCTGTCTGTACAAGAAGAATGGATTAAATAGAGACCATCTCAGGACTTCATATTTTCTTATTTTTGTTTGTGTTTCAGCATTATTATTTTTGTAGTTTATGTCCATTTTGCTTTATTAATTTATTTAACCAAAACCAGAGTCTGACCCAAATATTTACCCTCAAACATATACAAATTTTTGGGTGCTTGGAAATCTGCATCCTGATCCAGATGTTCCCATTTGGGGCCCATTTTGGTTTTATAAACATAAACTATGGATTTGCACTGAATTAGTTTTGCCTTGCAACATAAGATCATACTGAAGGATGGACATTCTTTTTCAGATAAACAAGAAAGAGGTCTGAAGAAAACGGTTGGTGGGGAAGACAGAGCAGAGGAGGTAAAGCAGTCTTTGAACTTGGCAAGATCAGCTGGGAAGTGGAGTCTAGAGTGAAGGATACTCCATTGCAGAAGCTCAGCGACCAAATGATACAATAGTGTTTGCCATGTTTGTATCATGGAATTATGATTACGCAATAAAGGACAAAAAGCAAACATGACAGAAAGGAAGTAACATTCCAATTATTATGGGCTGTACAATCCATTTAAGGCCAAAGTGGCCTTCCAGCACGTCAAAGTTACTTATCAGTGCATTATTCTATTCTATTCTTATGGTGACCTCATCACCTTAGTATCTCAGCCCTTTCCAGTAAAGTACCAAACGAGTGAATAATGGGTGTCACATGTGGTTTGTGCTCTCTCCTCTTCTCACCGGGGGAAAATTGTGTGCACTTTTTTCTTTTGATGAGTTGGTCTATCTTTTTAATATAAAAGATATATAGAACATGTTTTGTGTTTATATTAATGAAAGCAAAGCCAAACAAGTGGACTTTGCACTTGGAATGAGAAATGGTGAGGTTTATGATTGTCTTGAGTTGCTATAGGAGTTTTTTCTACAGTCTTGGACCAGTCCCCTAGAAAGTTCTGCCTTCTGCACAGACAAGCTTCACCTCTGCGATGGGCATCTCCATTGTGCCCATGGAGCAGAATTGTCAGCCACCATCATCCTGGATTTTTAGGTGACCTTTAGGTATCCTGAACCAAGCCATTCAGTGCCTTGAAAATAAGAACCAAAGACCCTGAACTAAACTTGATATGCTATGGGAACCCAGTGTAGAGGATGAAAGACAGATTTGATGTGCTCACAGCAACCTGTATGGCTGAGGAGATGTTAGATACTAGTAGAAGTTTCCTTAGGGCTCACAAGTTCATATGCAGATACAATGCACTGCCAGAGTCCAGCTGAGAGGTGATGTAGGCACGTAGTATCTTGGCCAAGTGTGATGTTTCCTATCCAACCAAAGACAATAGAAAGCATTAGTTCATATAGCTGCATCAATGAGTATGTGAGAGTTTGATATCAATGAGGAATCCAAGAGCACTTCTAAAACTGCACACTGAATTGATCAGTTGGAGGTGTGTCTTCAAACAAAGGAGAGTCACCATGGTCGTGAATTCCTCAAAGTGCTTTCCTCTCCCAACCAGCACAAACCTGTCTTACTTGGGTTCATCTTCACCAACCTGCTCTTCATGAGCTAAACTCTTCCAAGCACTGGGTCATTTCGGTAGAGCAGCGCATCTGCAATACTTTTGGCACCTGAGTGCATTATCTTACCAGGTCTCCTAGTGTCTATTCACAGATATTCAATAGGACAAGATAAAGAACTGATCCTTAATGGACTACACAAGTGAAAGTTCCACTGGGGAAGATGCAGTTTCCCATTACTATATTTTGGGTAAATCCCTCCAAGAAAAACTCAAACCATTTTAAAGCAGTCCTCTGGACCCTGTACCTCCCTCAACCAGTCTCTTATTGTTTGTTGTATTGGTGTAGATGGAATCAATGGGCCCCAACAGTAAAAGGTGTTACTATGTCTCTGTCACCGTCCAACATTAAACAGTTTTGAACAAGGTCCAAGGTTTGGTATACAGAAACCTGAGGCCTGCTTAGTACCATGGCAAACACCTTCAGCACTCTCTGAGCAGCACTGTAACTCACAGTGCTGTAACTCTGCCAGTGTAGACATACCCTAAGAAAAGCAACGAATTGGCAACAAAAAGATGGAGAGCATGGGGAGGAAAGAAAGAACGTTGACACCAAGAGACGCTTTCTGGTAGATGAAAAGTAGCATGGCAACATGGGAATTATTAAAGAGAAAGTTCTTAGGATAGAAACAGAAGAAAAGGTGTTCAGGATAAGACAGTTTGGGCCTGAAAGCAGAGAGGGAAAGATGTCTGAAGAATTATAGCCAAAACCAAATGAAACTCACCTGCTCTAGGATCTTTAGGAGGAAAAAAAACATTTTTTTTTAAGTTTTGTTGTGTGCTTCCTGGCTAAAAGATACACCAAGGAAGGTTATTGAGAGTATTTAATTAAAGCAAAAAAATATAGTATTAAAAGCAAGATTTTTTTAAATAGGGATGATCTTAAATCTTTGTGTAGAATGCACAGAGTATCTTACTAGAGCATTAAAGAAAAATAGCATACAGTAGTTTGTCATAACAACGCAATAAAACAGTTGCTTCTTTTTACTAGACAATGTTTTTCAAAACCATTACATTTGCAGGCTCTGAAGCAAACATTTTCAAATTCTTCCAATCCATGGTAAAAATCACCTATGCTCATAAATATGGAACTTAGTTTATATAAACTTGTCATAAATAGATAGGTAAGGTAAGGGTTAAGTTTCTTTTACCTGGAAAGGGTAACCAAACACCTGACCAGAGGACCAATCAGAGAACTAGATTGTTTAAAGTCAGGGGCGGGAATTTGATACTCGGGGTCTTTTTGTTTTCTGGACTGTAGTAAAAAGGTTTCCTCCTAAACTCTTCTTATTCAAATATTATACCAAAAGTTATGAGTACAAAGGAATCCCAAAGCAAGTCGGTCTATGAGGAGCTTTGGGTTGTTACGAATAGATGTGGATGGCTGTGTCTTTTGTGTTTTCCTCGCCTCTGTGAGTAACAAGCTTCCTCCTAACTGCATCTTATCTCCAAGTCCCCTACACATCTGTGAGTACAAAGGAACCCAAGCATTTCGGCTATGAGGAGCTTTGGGTTGTATTTACATGTATGTGGATTGGTGGACTGGTTTAATCGGGCTATCTTTTAAATCAGACTGTTTCTTCATATTTTCTTATAAGGCAAGAGCCTGTAGTTAGTTTCTTAATGCAAGATTATTGTTTTATATATTTTTCTTTTTTTATATAAACTTTTCTTTTAAACGTGTGGAAGTTTCTTTTCCTAGGGAGGCAAAGGGAAGGGAAAAGCCAGGCTGTGGGCTATTTTCCTATTGCTTTCAGGGAAAGAGCAAGGCTACGGGAAAAGAGAAAAAAGAATCACCTCTGTATCAGGTTATCTGTCTCCCTCACGGAAGGCAGGCACGGGAAGCAAAGCCCAAGCTGTTGGTATTTTGCATCTCAATTGTCCTGAGGGCAGAGAACGGGCTTATTCTTGGGAAGCAGAGAAACCGGTTTCTGCAGCCAGCTGGGAAGGAGGGGGAAAGGGATTTTTCCCCTGACTTTTGCCATCCAAGGCCATTAGGATCTGGGTGTCCCCCAAGGGAGGGATGGGAGACACCAGAGAGAGGAAAGGGGGATTCAGGCCCCATCCAATTCCTGATCTGGTTGCAGCGAGAATATGCCAAGCTGGTAGTGAGCTTGGGGAGTTTCAGGTAGCCCCCAGATTTTGGACGGAAAGTCCAGGTCTGGGACTGGGAGGCTATTACCACCATGACCCACCTCTGCCACCATGTGGTAAAAGCCTTCCCAGTCCCAGACCTGGCTTTACCGTCGCCCAATCTGTGTCCTGTCCCAAACCTGGACTTTTGCGTCCCAAAATCTGGGCGCTTACGAAACTCCCAAGCCACTACCAGCGTTGGATATTTCTCGCTGCCACCAGATCAGGAATTGATGGGGCTGATCCCCCCTTTCCTCTCTCTGGTTCCCCAATCCCTCCCTTGGGGGGACACCCAGATTCCTAATCCTTGGATGCTAAAAGCAGGGAGAAAATCCCTTCCCCTCCTTCCCAGCTTGCCAAGAAACCGTTCCTCTTGCTTCCCAAGAGATAAGCGTTCTCTGCCCTCGGACAATTGAGATGCAAAATACCAACAGCTTGGCTTTGCCTTTCCGTGCCTGCCTTCCCGTGAGGGAGACAGATACCTGATACAGAGGTGAATTCTTTTTCTCTTTCCCCGTACTGCTCTTTCCCTGAAAGCAATAGGAAAATAGCCCACAGCCTGGTTTCCCTCCCCTTTGCCTCCCTAGGAAAAGAAACTTCCACACGTTTTAAAAAAAGTTTATATAAAAAAAGAAAGAAAAAATATAAACAATAATCTTGCATTAAGAAAACCAATACAGGCTCTTGCTTATAAGAAATATGAAGAAACAGTCTGATTTAAAAGATAGCCCGATAAACCAGTCCAACCAATCCACATACATGTAAAATAAACCCAAAGCTCCTCATAGCCGAATTGCTTGGGTTCCTTGTACTCACAGATGTGTAGGAGACACTTGAGATAGAGAATGCAGTTAGGAGGAAGCTTGTAGCTCACTAAGCCGAGAAACACAAAAGACCACAGCATCCACATCTATTCGTACAACCCCAAGCTCCTCATAGCCGACTTGCTTAGGATTCCTTTGTACTCATGAACTTTTGGTAAATATATTTGAAATAAGAAGGAGTTTAGGAGAAAACCTTGTTTACTCACAGTCGAGAAAAACAAAGACCCGAGTATCCAAATTCCCCGCCCCTGACTTTAAACAATCCAGTTCTCTGATTGGTCCTCTGGTCAGGTGTTTGGTTACCCTTTCCAGGTAAAAGAAACTTAACCCTTACCTTACCTATCTATTTATGACAAAACTTTATTAAACTCTTATTCATGCGGCATTTCTGGCAATCAAACTGGGTCCCTGAAGAGATATGCACATATTTTGTCACAGTGGTTGGTTACAATCCTGGATGAGCTCTTCCTGTGGGACACTCACCAGATTAATGTCCTAGACCCAAACACTGAGTCCCATGTACTCTTGGTTTGCTGGGGCTGGGCAATTTAGACACTATCTCTGGCTCTGGGCATCTAGATACACACAGTGTCTGGCCTCCCTCTTGGCCATGAGAACCATGTAGTCCAATTACCTAGGTCCTAAGTGAGCCCCAGCTCTCACTAGCCTCTCCATCCCCAGTTCCTATGGCATGCACTGAGTTCCACTGGAGCGGTGGATATTCTGGTTTACTATTTGTCCTCTCAGGGATACATTAGAGTGTAAGTAACATATGCATGTTTTACTTTTAGCCAGCACACAAGATATACAAATCTATGGAAAAACAACAAAACCTGTATACAAACCCCTGCCTCAGTTTCCTCACCACTTAAAGTCTTTTCAGATTCAGTCTGTGTCTTTTCAGGGGATCTAGGAATCCTCCTGTACAATTTTGTCTGCTTCTGGTCCACTTCCCACCTCCATCCCACTTGCCAGAGCAAGTCATTTTTATAAAACTGCAGTCCCCTTTGTAAAGTGACCACCTCAGTGACTTTTCAAGTCCTTTGTCAGGTGTTCCTTGGTTATCAATCCACCTGGAAGAACAGTTTCCCCGGGTGTTAGGCAGCTCATTGTCCCACCAAAGCAAGTTATTTAATTGTTGATGGTACTTTTCCATTCAGTGGCAGAGACCCAGGTGCCAATCCTCCTCCCCTTAACACAAGAGCTATGAAGCAAGAATATAAGGAAAGAAAACCATAAGGGCAAAAACATACAGAGTTCATAAAATCAGACTGGCATTTGTAAGTTCACTTAGATTCCCAAACTCTCATAAGATGACATAGAAATCACAAGATGTCCATTGCAATGAGCTTGTTTGGCACTATAATTTGCTCTTACAATTGTTTCATATTACCACTAAACATTGACTCCATGGAATAAAAAAAATATTACTTAGACATTAGAATCTCACATAATTCTGGCATCACCACAACATGTTTTCCACAGACTTGCATTAGAATGGCATATTCAAAGACGTGAATTAAAATTGATTTGTCATTGTAACCTCACATAATAATGGTATGGTAATGGCATTATAATTAGTAGATCATAAAATTACATTAAAATCATTTTGGCATTGTTAATTCACATTGTAATGGCATCAAAATGACATTGCAATAGGTTCCACTCTGCATACAGTTCAACTGAAACTGTTTTGGCATTGTAATATCAAACACTAATGGCATGGTAATGGGATCATATTATAGTCTCTATAGGCCTGCTCTGAAATTCCTCTGCAATTATAATTTTACATTGTAATGCTATCAAAACAGGGATTCACAGCACCTTGCATCAGAGCAGCCTTGAACCTAGACTGAACCTATTACTGCCATAATGGATATGTCTAAGTGACTTCCTTCAAGTCAAGAAAAGGTTAGCATGGTTCTTCATAGCTCAGACTTTGGGGGCAAACAGTACCTGTGGACCACAAGCCTATTTCTCAGCTCAGGAGATATAAACAAAAGTGTGCCATACTTATGAACAGTTACCACAAATGTGAAAGTTGGCGGCTAGTTAGGGCACTTAGCCATGTTTGTATGCATATTTAATTGCATGTTAAAAATTGCATCCTATAGCAGCTGCACTTTTTCCCCACAGACAGACTGTGGCCTCTATTTTTTGGCCCATAATAAATTTAAGTATCAGACAAGGGGATCTGTTAATTGGCTAGGTATGTTTGGATTGTCAGTCTCCTCATTATAGATACATTGGCAATGGAAGTAGGCAAATCTAGACATTGGTGGCATGTATTTCACATAAACAGGAAGTGCAGTGACTAGACTGGTCTATTTACTTGTGTAGACAGTTGTTAGACATATTTCAATTTAGATTTTATTTAGGCTCAAGTTTGGGTTTGGGCTTAGGTTTAGGTTTGATCGCACTAAAATCTTACCTGTATTGAATGATATCAGCCCAAACTGGTAGGAATCTCATAAGGATTTGCTGATTCTATGGTTAAGGTCCTTTGTAATTACACATTTTATGGAGTTTTTTAAATCATGACAGCATTGGGGGGAGGGATAGCTCAGTGGTTTGAGCATTGGTCTGCTAAACCTAGGGCTGTGAGTTCCATCCTTGAGGGGGCCATTTGGGGATTGGCCCTGCTTTGAGCAGGGGGTTGGACTAGACAATCTCTTGAGGTCCCTTCCAATAATAATAATAACCCTATGATTGATCACTGGTAAATTTTAGAATTTCACAAAATATGAACAGCTGCAGAGTCCCCTGTCAAACAGCTGAGGGTTTGCCCGCTTCTACCCTCCCCATTGAGGCCACAGCTACTCATAAGGGAGGGTCAGTGGACTGGTCCTATTCCAAGAAGTGGGTGGGGAGGCGGCAGGCTAGTCTCCATCTCAGGGAGTGGGGGGGGGTCACTATATGGAACTTGCCACCTGGATGACCTCCATTCTAGACTGCTGCTGCAGCCACCAACCCCACCTCACAGCAGCTCCCAGTAGGCCTGGGCTAGACACTGCAGGAGCTGAAATTGGCATCTGCCACTTGAGCACAAGAAGGTGGGTGGGGGTGCCCAGCCCCAACACGGGGATCGCAGTGAGACACCCCATCCCTCTCACACACTCACCTGTGCTCCAAACCATCAAATTAAAAATATTTACAAATGCAATTAAAAAATCAACCATGTCAGACTAAAGAAAGGAACGATAAAAATAAGTCAAATTCCTCATTTTTCTCTAAACTTCACTGTGAGCAAACACTTCTCTCTTCCTTAGTCTTTCAGCTTCTCCTCTTGCATTCATCTGGTGCAGCCTGGCAGCTGCACAACACATTGGGAGCGGACAACCATCCATGGCCACTAGAGTCTGAAGTGATTTGGGGTGTTGGTCCCAAAATTCTTTACCTTTCAACATTTCTCCTTAGAGGTTATGGGTTTTTTTTAACAGATGTCTGTATAAAACCATACACACAAAAGTAAGATTGACCAAGACTAAAAACAGACACACCATGGAATTAAAAATAAATGGATTGTTTATGATATCTAGATTTACACTTACAAGCTAAACTATAAGATATGGAATTTGCAGCTTAGCCCTAGTATACACTGGGGGCAGCGAGGATCAATCTAAGTCATGCAACTTCAGCTACGTGAATAATGTAGCTGAAGTAGACATACTTAGATCGACTTACTGTGGTGTCTTCACCACAGTGAGTCGAATGCTGCTGCTCCCCTGTCAACTCTGCCTGCGCCTCTCATGGCACTGGAGCACAGGAATCGATGGGAGAATGCTCAGGGGTCAATTTATCATGTCTAGACTGGACGTGATAACTGATCCTCACTGGATCGATCACTGCCCGCTGATCTGGTTGATAGTGTAGACATACCCTTAGTTAGAGAGAGAGAGAGAAAAGAAACGTGAATGGCTTAAATATCTTGAGGGAAAAATGTCTTCTCTCACACTATTCTTTGGTCAAAGCCTGAAATACAGTTTTGTGCATGTGGTTACATGCACATAGAAAAATATGCATGTACAAAAGGTTGGAGGTCAGTCAAAAGTCTGGCCTCTATTATACAAGTGTAAGCACTTTAAGGCCTTTTACCCATAGCTTTTTCATTCATTCAATTTACAGTGTATATTAGGTCATGATTGTTAAGTCTGTTTAAATTGCAGTGATCTCCCCACTGAACAGGCTTTTCCCTGGTATGATAATAAATGGTCACAAAAACATATTCAACATTCAGCATTCTCTCTTTACAATGAGAATGTATTAATGGCAAAATGCCAGTCAAAGGGAAAATAATTCTTCCCTTTAGACTAAATAAATGTATTTTAAAAGGTACTAAGACAGCAAAATTAATTTTGAAGTGATTGATTCCTGAATTTTAAATTAATACAATTATGTAATCATTAAATTATTTAATGGTCTTCATTAGGCTTATTTCTGGTTTTGATGTCACATTTTTCATTCCAATTAACTCAGCAGTTTAAGATTAATTTCATATTACTAGTAAAAGTAAAGATCAGAGCCAAAGATTCACACTGCCTGACTTTGCATAATACCATACAGTGTTTAAATTGATCCTTTCATCAGCATGAATACTGATTCATTGTGTCAATACTACTATGGCAAATTCTAGGTATTAGCATTATCATCTACTGTGTTTAAAAAAGAGTCAAACTATGTGGCAAACCTAGTCTGGCAGCAATGCACTAAGATGTCCTAGCTTCAAAAGCGTGTTTGGTATTCTGCAGACAGGCAGATGACAAAGGGCTTCTTTATAGAGACAATGTGTTGTCTCTAAGAAATTCATAGACCACCTTTAGGCTGGTCTATCTCTCATATTATTTCTGAATATTACCAATCGCTCACTAATCCTTTCCTGTCACAGAGTAGATGCCAGAATGCTGGTTCACACTAAGGTAAGAATTAACAAGAAAATGTAAAGAAGACAACATTTTGGGAAGGGGAGCAAGTTTCGTTATAGATAGTGAGGAAGGTGACTATTGCTATGAATTGTGAGCATCTAACAGCTTTATCCACTGTAATACTCAACATGGCAACAGAAATAGTCTTTGTATAGTAATCTGTTTCGTGTGTCTAATGTAAAAAAAAGATTGCCAGAAACCATCAAAATTTTTAAATAAAACAGAATCATTGTCATCTAAATTCTACACATAGTTTTAAAGAGAAGCAATCTGAAATCTGTTATGAAACACAGATTAGATCTATAAACAACGCAGGCTCCCTAAATCAAATAATCCACTTCAGCAGAATACAAACTTTGACAGACTCTTCCCATCTGCATATTTTAGATAAATGTTATTACTGCACAGAGATTGCCTGTTATACACATATCCAAGCTGTACACTTATTTCATCGCCTATCTACTAAAGTGAATTATCCTTGTCTTCTTCTGTTTGAAAAGGTAAGTCACCTGTTGTCAACAGTATAACGCAAGCGAGAACACCAGAAAATTGAGTTTTTACATGAAAGGCTTGTTTAACCCCGCTCTTGCCGCCTGAACCTGCAAGGTGCTGAGCCCCTTCAGCTCACATTTAAGTCACATTTGGTTGATTTCAAAGGGCCAAACTCAGAAGCAATGTATAGGAAATCTTAAATGGAGCCATCCTAAGAGTGACTCCTATCCACTTACACACATCCTCTTAATAGGTAAGAGACTTTAAGTGGGCCTAGATTACTGTTAGTTATTCTTCCATCACCCTACATATCACTTATGAATTTGATCCAAAAGAATCGTAGCGTTACAGAAATGTAGGGCTGAAAGGGACCTCCAGGGGTCATGTAGTCCAGCTCACTGCATGGAGGCAGGACCAAGTCAGCCTAGACTATCCCTGACAGGTGTCTATCTAACCTGTTCTTAAAACCTTCCAGGGATGGGGATTCCACAACATCCCTTAAAGACTTATTCCAGTGTTTAACTATCCATATAATTAGGAAGTTTTTCCTAATATCTAACCTAAAATCACAGTTGCTACAGATTAAGCCAATTACTTCTTGGCTGACCTTCAGTGGCCCTGGAGAACAATTGATCACCATCTTCTTTATAACAGTCCTCAATCTATTTGAAGGACCGTTACTGGTTCCCTCCACAGTCTCCTTTTCTGAAGTGTTTTTTTTAAACCTTTCCATATGTCAGGTTTTCTGCATCTTATCCTTTTCATTGCTCTTCTCTGGACTCTCTCCAGTTTATCCAGATCTTTCTTAAAATGTGATGCCCCAAAATGGAAACGGTACTGCAACTGGGGCTTCACTAGTGCCAGACAAAGATAGACACGTCTTACATAAGATACTCCTGTTAATACACCCCAGAATCATATTACCCTTTTTAGCACCTACCTCAACTGACTCGTATTCAATTTGTGGTCCACTATAAACCACCTCCGCATAGTTTTCAGCAGTACTACCACCTCGCCAGTTATTCCCCATTTTGTAGTTGTGCATTTGATTTTTCCTTCTTAAGTGCAGTAGTTTCCCTTGTCTTTATTGATTTTCATCTTGTTGGATTCAGACCAAATTCTCTAGTATGTCAACAGTGTTATGAATTCTAATCCTATTCTCCAAACTGCTTGAAACCCCTCCCAGTTGGTGTCATCCTGAAATTTTAGAAGCATGCTCTCCACTCCATTATCCAAGTCATTCATGAAAATATTGACTAGTATTAGACCCAGCACTAACCCCTGTGAGACCTCGCTAGATGCACCCCCCAGTTTGACAGCAAACCATTTATAACTACTCTGAGTATGGTCTTTCAATTAGTTTTGTACACATCTTATAATAATTTTATCTAAACTACATTTCCCTAATTTACTTATGAGAATGTTGTGTGGGATTGAGTCAAAGGTCTTCCTAAAAATCAAGAATTTGGGGTGCCCAATCTCTCTCTGGAAGCACATTACATCTGGCTAAGGAAGTAAGGTATTAATACTGAACCAAGCTGTTCAATAACTAATTCCTGTTTCCACTGTGTTCGTATTTGACATAGAGTAATAGCTTTCCATTGTTTTCCTGCAGTGTTAAGAACATCATTGCAACACTGTTTATAAAATCAGTGGGAAATAGTTGTACTGAAAAATTCTTACACAGCATGGTTTCGGTATCTGAGATATTTGAATAATGTCTTCCATGAGACAGCATGTAGGAATCACAAGTTTTGAACAATATGGAAGGAGAGAAATAAAATTCACAATAAATTGAAATACCTTCAATTGTATCCCAATCCACAGATACAACCCCTTATCCATCATTCTGACACTAGTATAAATTCTCCTCTCAAGAGCCCAAACTCCATCCTCAGATACACCAGTATAACTCCACTCCAAGTTATGGGGTTGCACAAGTATAATCTAGGACAGGATTTGCTCCAGAAACTGAAGAATTCTAGAATACCAGCTGCATCCAAGTAAAAGGGGCATGATGTTGCTGCCATGATGCTGCAGCTTTTGCTGCAGTTGTGCCATCTGTCCCTGCCATTCTGTCCAAAGGAGAAGGCCTAAAGACAGTACAGGAGAGTAGTGCTACAAACCTTATGGAAAGGAAATACTGTCTGCACTGAGAAATGTCAAGAAGGCAACATGTTCAAGAGGCTGAGATTGGGAGGAAGAGCAGAAACAATAGGAGAGGATACCCCTTTCTGATCGTTAGTGTGATGACTGTTGCTTGATGAAAGCATCAGCTAGTGATTAGGGGGTCAGTTTCTCTTTAATTCAGAGGGAGGTTGGTAGAGGAGCCTGGGCCCTCCTACTCCACCAGGCTCCAGCCCAGGGTCCTGCAAGGGTTACTGAAGGCTGCACACCCAAGAGCGCATTATAGCTGCACTCCCTGGGCTACTTCATCTCCCCCCGCTCTATAGCCCTAGCTTTGCAATGTGTAGTCAAAGTTACTGAAGAAAAGGTATTAACTGCACCATTAGTCTTTCCGGGCCTAGCAGGTATGTTCCTCTTCCCAAAGGAGCTGCTAGTGTCCCTTCATAGGAGCTTCCAGGACAGGTCCTTGTCCCGGCTTTGTCAGCCCCCTTTGAGCTGTCTGGCTTCCTTTTAAGCCCCACCTCCACCCAGAGCATGCTTTGTATGTGTGACTAGGTGGGGTTGTCTGTGCTCAGAGTTTCTCTTTAACCCTTTCAGTTCTAGTGTGGGGTTTATACACCCTGCCACAGTTAGTATGACTTTTCTTCACTGTCACTAGACCCAACTCCAAATATCACCAATCCTGACTCAGGGTGAACGCTACACAGTTTAATTTTGATCCAGCCCAGACAATGAAGTCTTTTACACATCAGCACTAGACAGATACTGGTCAGCATATATAACGCACACTAATTACAGCTGGCTGAAAAACAGAAAAGTCCGAGTAATAGGACATTTGTTTTCGCCCTGAATTGAGACATATAAGGAGAAGTATAAACTTTTCTTAGGACAAAATGTTCAGAAAAATTGTAGATTTGGAAGATATTTTGTTTTGACATTTTGGATCAAAACGTCTCAATTTTCCTGAAATGAAATCTTTCAGGTTAGAAGATTAAACTCTGCATCTGCCTGAGCCACCCCACTGCCTAATGGGAGCTGTTGTTTCAAATCCCTCATTACTATATTCTCCTCTCCTCTATGAGATGTACTGCCATGCCAGACTACCTCTCCCATGATGCATTGCACAGCCTTTGTGGCCAAGTTTCTGTGACGCTTCATGAGAATTTGTAGACCACAAATAACAAAAGAAAAAAAGGTACTATATTCATTAACCCATCTGGACACTATATTTGTTCTTCTCTAGTGGTCCAGTGATGTGTTCTGCACACTCTCCTACCACACCATGCTGATTTGACAATATGTTATGTGCTTCCCCAAAATCCTCTGTAGCTTCCTCCTGAGGTGTTTGTTGGTTCTCTTGAAGCCTTCCTGATGACCCAGCGATGTTTCCAGGTCCTCTTAACCAGTCCATTTATAGCGTGCAATTCTTTCAGATCATCAGTTCTACCCTTTCTGCTTAGAAAGGGCATTGGATAAGAGTAAAATGAACATTTGAGAATTTATTTTTAGCCAACATGCAGTAATAGTGGTGGTATAGGATTGGAAAACTTAAAAATGTATGAAATCTAAGTCTAATAACCGTTGCCCCTAGCTAATTGCTGCTTTTTGCTGCTGCTATTTTTACCAGGGTTTTTTTGTGCTTTTAGTTGTTCTGATAACTCCTTTTTGTTTTACAAGAGGTACTGAACCTTACTGGATTTTATTGGAAGAGGAAGAAGTGGTAAATATATAGGCAGTAACCTGTCCCTTACAAGCTAATAAATATTTTACTAAATTGACAGATCAGCAATCTTTTAAAAAAATATTTGTACCCATTGATTTGTTCAAATATAAACCCTTTTTAAGGGCCTGGCCTTATTCCGGTTTCAGTCCCTCTGATGGGCTGGTTTGTTGCTGTTGATCCAGATATTACCATATAGCGATAGCGGATGGATGTTGCTACCAATTTTGCTGCACTTTAATCTTTGGCAGCTGCCAAGACTGCCAAACCAACTGTTCTTTTCAGACAGCTTGGTGCTATTTTAGTTCTGACTAACACCAAATACACACTTAAAGAAGGATGGCTGACTTGGTTAGATTTGTTCATACTGTACAGCACCATGGCATGCAGCACTGTTGCTGGACCAAAACAGAACATGTAAAAAATAAATCTGACAGCCATGATATTTTCTAACTGTAGTTCACATAAAACCCAATAAATCATCATGCAGAGTTTGTTGTATAATAACTTCTATTTCTGAAACTAGCTGATCTGAAGCACTGCTAAATAAAGCAGGCTCAATTCAAATATGCTCTTTAGAGCTACAAATGAAGGGCATCCAAAAGGAAAAGGACCATGCACAGGTAGGTGATGAATTATCAAGTAAAGAAGTCTCATCTCCATGTTTTTCAGCTATAGTAATTCTGAGCTTTTCAAAAATGTTATTTTATAGTCATTTGGGGCCTGATCCTCAGAGGTGACAAGCATCTCAATGCAACTACCATTAAAGACAGTGGTAAGATGCAGCTTCTCAGCATGCCTTAGAAACAGGCCCTAAAACTAAAGGTGACCAGAAACTAATAGGATGAATACATGATGTCCATTTCTCTAGTAATTCTATCATCTTTATATGAAGGACAGTGGATAGAGATGCATCATCCACAATATTCAATTCATTGTAAAGAGAAGTAAAGTCGGGGGGTGTGAAAACTCCCTTTGCTTTGAGATTACTCCTATGCTTTTTTCATTCTCTCTCTTTGGATTCCTAAAGAGGAATGTTAAAGGCATATTACATGTAAAAGAGGGAAAGAAAATGATCTGTAAACCCATAAGAAGCCACGTGGTTTTCCAACAAGAAAATATTTTTTCCGGCTATTTAGTATTAGTTTTGGGCAGGAGGGTGATTAAATGTATACCCTACAGTCTAAAGGCTAATGTAGAAATCCACAGGAGTGCAACTCCCTCTTCCCTGCTAAAAGAAAGGGCAGATCTCAGGGTTCCCAAAAAACAAGAAAAACAAAGTTTATGGGGGAAATGGGAGAAGGAGATGGGGGAGAGAGAGCTAGCTAGACAAAATGGAAAAGGAGCATATTTGGCTGCAAAATAGGAGGTCAAAAATCTAGCAAATATCCAACTACCACTGTCACTTCTGAGCACTCCAAGATTTAAGTTGACTATCACAGACTTCCAAAATATCACTGATTCATATTTAACATCAATTGTTTTTTCTAGAGCTGTTGAAAGTAGTTTTCTGTCAACATCAGTATGTTACATGCATGTCAAAGTCGCCTGACTCCTCTCTGTCTCCTTATGATTCAACAACTGCATAGGACATATGCAGTGTGGTGTGCATGCACATATGCACAGCGCCTGAGAGCTGCATACAAAAAGAAGTATGTCCTCCTCTCCTCTTTTGAAATCAGCCACCTACCCCAAATAGCTATTTGCTTCTTGCTAGTTGAGTAAACAATAAAGATGTATGCAATTATGTTTTCCATTTCTTTCCCATCTCTAGCATCCTCCCCACAACCCACAAATATACCAATCACTTTTATTAAGGGGGGTGGAACAAAGAGAAAGATCTATCCATGGCACAGTTTTTTGGTTTAATCACATCTCTGTTTTTGTTTTATCTCCACTCTTTCTTGTATCCCTGCTTGTCTCCTTCACTCTAATGAATTGTGTTAAACACAAGTGAAAATGCTTCCTTTCAACCCAGCAAGTCACTTTATGCAGCTAGTGAGCATCCCATGTAATAATTTTAATAAATCAAGCATCCCAAAACATTTTCCGCTTGGGGTCCCCATAGGGTTTCGGACTGTAGTTTATTCCTACTACCATTATTATACATACCATGAAAGAAAGAAAAAGTGTGGTGACACACATGCAGTATGTGGTGTACACTGATTAAGCTGTCTTCTAAATGTCAACTGCATGTGATTTTGGGTATCATGTATTCAATGGACACTTCACACTTGTTAAAGCTAAAAAAAAATCTTTGAGCTGCAATGGGTCAATAGCTGGTAGCAATATACGTTGGAACCTGTTTTTGCAATTCTCCTTAGTATACCTGATATGATTCTGAAATATTGTATGTTTGCAGTTAAATCTAATGCTAAAAGGGGGAAAAAAATAATGCTTCTCTCTTTCAATTACTTACAAAACTTTGGGTGTCAAACAGCCAGAATGAATGTTGGGAATCATCTCTGTGGCTGCATTTTCAGAATGTGCACCTTTTAAAGTTTCTTATCTCACATGTCATGTTGTTTTTGCCAGTCATGTCATGTTACATTACACAACATAAAATGATGTGGCTGATGCAACCTGATGTGATGTGTCATAACACAAACTAGCATCAAGAAGCCTGAAAAGACACTTTCAGGAGACGTGCTCTCAAAATCTTGATTAAAGATAGCACCGACGGCAGGGACAAAGGAGGAGATTCTTTTTCAGTGTTTATACCTGAAAAAAGGCCAATAATTAACATTATGTATTCACAGCTCTGATCAGAATGTGGCTCATTAGGTCAAAAGGTTTGCTGGCAATTGCAATTAAAAGCAGGCACCTCATAACTGTCTACCTTACAATACATTTCAGAAGGCGTTGAACAGAGACAGAAGAGTAATGGGCAAACACGGCAGATGTTGTACTGATCACTCTGATCCAGATACCATAGTGCTGTCCATATTATACCTTAGCATACACAGGTGCCTAAACATACTGAACATTTGACAAATGAATAGGTCACAGATCAGTCAATTACTGCCTCAAGACAGGTATTTGGAAAAAAAATTAATGAAATAAATGTAAAGTACCTTAGGAAAGTGAAACAGGGAATGCTGCAATCTCAGTGATATTAGGCTCCACGTCAAAGCTTCACAATTGAAAGATATGTGAAATATTCAAAGGTGTAAAATTGGTTTTGGCAAAATTGTTCAGTCAGGATGTATAAGGAAGCAAAATGTACTATTATATCCCTAACTTCTTCCCATAAAGGATTTCCCTTGAGTGTCCGTTTACTTAGTTCTGCAGGTAGCATTTGTGAAAGTATTAGACTTTCACATCCCTAGAGATAAATTACTAGTGTATGTTCAATGATATTTCTTTCACATTTCTAAAGTAGAGGAGTCACATTACAAAAGCTACCCAGGAGCTCCAGATGAATCTCAAAGATCTCACTCACTGCTGTCTTACTGAAGAGAGAAAATGTCTTACTAGACAAACAAGGATAATTTTTTTCCTGCATTGGTTTTGTATCAATAATGGATTCCATTATTCCTGCCACACGTAGAGTAAGGCAATTTAAAGGGATTTCTGACAATGAAAGAATAGAATAGAACAAACGCCATAAAATGTCCAAAATAGTACCTAAGGTCAGCAGTTAGTACCACTGCCCACATACTGCAAGACTGAGCAGAGCTATCATGTCACTCTCATATTTGGATTAAATTATGGGGATTATGGGGTAAAGTGGAATTTTAATCTGCACTTAGAAATGATTCTACGTATTGTAGACTAATGACACTTCAATAATTGGCAGAGGATCTTTTTACTACAGGCTAGGCAGCTAGCATGGGACTAAAACATTCAGCAGCACAGAGTGACAATATAACAAGTGCTTGTGTCAGTGACAATACGGGGAATTAGAAGTACAAGCACAAATGTTCTGTGGGAGGGTCACAGTCAGATAAAAGATGCATTTCTTAGTCCAGTTGACAAAATAGCCAAGATACCAAGGTTCAGAGTAAATCTGACAGTACTCCAAAGGTCACCCACCCCAATAAAATTAAGCCATGGCTTTGAGTGTAGAAAGATTTAGTTTTCTCTAATGAATGTTCAATACAAAAATGGGATGTGGGAATCTGAGATCAATAACTGTATTTTATAATATAGAAGCTGGAGAGAGAATTTGCATTTGAGAGGATAACAATCCCTTTAACTATATGAGTATCTTCCCCTGGGGGATGGTCCCTAAAAAGGGTTTTAATTGCGCTTACACTTTTACACCGCCTACTCTATCCAAGGAGGGAGTCTACTAATGATTGTTTGGACCTTTGCAGTGGTTAGTGTCTTATGCCTCACAAGTTTAGATAAATTAGATAATTAGGGTTTGTGGAGAAAGCTTGCTAATGACTGAAGCAGCTATTGAACCAGCTATTTATTACTCTTACATCCAGCTCAGTTTCACCTGCTGGTCTTTAAATCTGAAATTAAGTGTATGTTGATCATTGTATGCCAATGAGCATTTTGGTTTCGCTGTGCTGTTTGCAGTTTTCATGCATGGGAACAATGATTAATGCCAAACCTGGAGGTTCAGGAGGTAATGGGTACAATGCTAAATGGAGATTGTTGAGGCCTGGTCTACACTACGCGTTTAAACCGATTTTAACAGCGTTAAACCGATTTAACGCTGTACTCGTCCACACTACGAGGCCCTTTATATCGATATAAAGGGCTCTTTACATCAGTTTCTGTACTCCTTCCCAACAAGAGGAGTAGCGCTAAAATCGGTATTACCATATCGGATTAGGGTTAGTGTGGCTGCAAATCGACGGTATTGGCCTC